>NW_024425563.1:23124530-23174055 GCF_017311325.1 Ursus maritimus | reverse complement strand
ATCAGGCTCCTCCGCTAGGAGCCTGTTTCTTCCTCTCCCACTCCCCCTGCTTGTGTTCCCTCTCTCGCTGGCTGTCTCTATCTCTGTTGAATAAATAAATAAAATCTTTAAAAAAAAAAAAGATGATGCATAACGATTACAAGTAAATAAAACCCATCATGGAGGAGCTGTTCTTTTTCTTAAAAAAAAAAATTATTCATTCAAGAAGTTAGCACCAGAACCACACTCAGATTGAGGCCCTGGCCCAGGTAGGGGGGAAAGAAACCTTTTGTTGAGCCCCAATACCGCATGCCAGGCGATGCTCTGGGTTGAGGTACGTAGTAATTTACAAAACAGTCCAAATCCTTGTCCTCAAGGAGCTACCTTCTAGCAAGGGAAGACAGATGATTAACAGATAAATATAAAATTTGGTGGTATTGAGTATTATGAAGAGAAAATGAAGCAGAGTAAGGGAGATGGGCGGGGGGGGGGGTCTGTTTTATACAGGATGATTAAGAAGGCCTCCCTGAGAAAGGACAATTGATCAGGGTCCAGAAGGAAGTGAGAGAGGGAGCCATTCCTTCATGCATCCATTTATTCCACAAATATTCACTGACCATGTTCGGACACTGAGGATACATTAGAGAATGAAAGAGATATTCCACTCTGGGCCACGCCCGACCAACACCACCGACACCTGCTCAGCTCCGTCCAATGGTTTGAAGACCGAATTGTTCAAAACGGAACAGGAGGAGCTGCCCTGAACATTTTAATAAAGACGTAAAGTGTCTAAAATTAACCAGGATCTCCTTTCCTCCCCAATAAGACTTGTTCAACTTTCTCTGCTCCCTGTTCCCAACTTAAATGTTTACCATTTTTTTAGTTTATCTTGTTATTTTTACTTTGCCGAAGTAATCACTATTATTAAAGAGTTTTCTTTTTCTTTTTCTTTTTAACATTTAAAACTTTTATTTTGAAATGACTTGGGCCTCAAAGTTGCAGAGCAGTAGAAACAATTCCCACGTGCTTCCCCAGGGTTAGGCTCTTGGTCTTTCTGAAGCCGGGTCTGTTCACAAACCCAGAACCCAGCGCCTCCTTCAGGTTCCGTCCAGGATTCTGGGGCCGTGCCTCCCAGCAGAGGACTACTCTGATCTCCCATGCCGCAGTCTGTTGCTGTGTGTCCTACTCTCCTCTAGTCTGGGAACATAGTTTTCAGGGCTCATAATTTGTTTTCTCAATGTTTTTTCATCATTTCTTCTTGAATCTATTTTCTTCTGGGTTCAGGTTTCTTTTTACAGGTTTGACCCTTGTAAGGGTCTCTGGTGGTCAACTCTGTTCTTGTTTGTCGGCTGAAGGTGTCTTTAATTTGCCTTCCTTTTTAAAGAATAACAGCTTTATTAAGATCTCGTTCCCTTGCCAAAATTCACCCTTTTAAAGTGTATAGTTCTTGGGACACCTGGGTGGCTCCATGGGTTAAGCGTCTGCCTTCGGCTCAGGTCATGATCCCAGGGTCCTGGGATGGAGTCTCACATCGGGCTCCCTGCTCCACGGGGAGCCCGCTTCTCCCTCTGCCTGCCGCTCCCCCTGCTTGTGCTCTCTCTCTCTCTGATAAATAAATAAATAAATAAATAAATAAATAAATAAATAAAATCTTAAAAAAAATTAAACAACGAAGTCAGTTCAGTGGTGTAGAGTATATTGACAGACTTGTGCAACCAGCACCACTGTCTAATTTTAGAACATTTTCATCATCCCAGGAAGAAACCCTGTACCCATTAGCTGTCATCCCTCATTCCCCTCTCCCTCCAGCCCCTGGCAACCACTAACCTACTTTCTGTCTCTAAACACTTGCCTATTCCAAACATGTCATATAAATGGAATCATACAATATGTGTCCTTTTGTGTCTGACTTCTTTCACTTAACATAATGTGCTCAAGGTTCACCCATATTATAGCGTGTATTAGTACTTAAGTTTTATGGTTGAATAAGATTCCGTTTGACCACATTTTGTTTACCTATTCATCAGCTGATGCACATTTGGGTTTTTTCCACTTTTTGGGCTATTTTACATAGTGCTGCTGTGAATATTTGTATCTAAGTTTTTGTGTGAACATAGGTCTTCAGTTCCCTTGGGTATATACTTCAGAGTAGAACTGTTGGATGATAGGGTAACTCTATGTTTGACTTTCTGTGCAACTGTCAAACTGTTTTCCACAACAGCTGAGCATTTTACGTTCCCAAAAGCAACGTGTAAGGGTTCCACATCCTCACCAACACTTATTTTATTTTCTTTAAAAATTAAACTCTCTATATAATATATAATATACCATGTACATGTATGTATATATATATATGGGTTGGGTAGGAGGTGGGTAGGAGGTGGTATCTCATTTTTTAAAGATTTTATTTATTTATATATTTGAGAGACAGAGAGGGAGAATCTCAAGCAGACTGCCCACTGAGCATGGGGCCAGATGTGGGGTTCAATCTCAAGACCCTGAGATCACGACCTGAGCCAAATCAAGAGTAGGACGCTTAACTAATTGAGTCACCCAGGCGCCCCACTGGTATCTCATTTTGCACATCCTATCTTGGGGGTCTGTTTTAACACAGACCGAAGCATATTATACACACACTATACACTTGGCTTTCCCACTTAATACATTGTGGGGATCATGTCAGTATGCACAAAACTGCTTATTCTTTGGGCTGGCTTTGTGGTAACCCACTGTATGAATGTGCAGTCCTGGTACTGGTCATTTACTTATCCAGTTCCCACTGATAGACTGCTCTGTTCCTTCCCAATCTTTCGCATTACAAACAGTGCTGTAACAACTGCCTCTATATACTCCGTTCTCTACATGCAGGAATTTGTCTGCAATGATCATTTCTCAAAGTGAAATTCTAGGTTAAAGGGCATATACGTTCTTTTGTTTTTGTTTTTGAAGATTTTATTTATTTATTTGATAGAGAGGGAGAGATCAGAGGGACAGTGAGCGGAAGAAGCAGACTCCCTGCTGAGCAGAGAGCCTGACATGTGGCTTGATCCCAGGACCCTGAGATCGTGACCCCCCCGCTTAACCAACTGAGCCACACAGGCGCCCCCATTGTTTTGATAGCTATTACCGAATTGATTTCCATAGAGAGTGTACCAATTCATACTCACCAGCATTGCAAAGACATGTCCTTTATTTTTATTTATTTATTTGTTTGTTTGTTAATTTACTTAATTATTACTGTTTTCCCCTGTCCCCATGTGAATCATTCACAAGTTAGACTGGAGAAAAGACTTCTGCCAGTGTTAAGGTGATGAAAGGGATCCTTGCAACAAACATAACCAAAGGGCAAGAACATGAAGAGACATGTCCTTTTTTTTTTTTTAAAGATTTTATTTATTCGTCAGGGAGAGAGAGCACAAGCGGGGGGGCGGGGTGCAGAGGGAGATGCAGGCTCCCCACTGAGCAAGGACCCCGATGCAGGACTCAATCCCAGGACCCTGCGATCATGACCCGAGCCGAAGGCAGATGCCTAACCAACGAAGCCACCCAGGCGTCCAGAGACATGTCCTTTAAATGGACCCAGGATCATAAGATCAAATTTGTGAGGATATCGTCTTCTTAGTATAGTACTCCTGTGTGGGCTGACCATGGAAGCACTTTTTTTGAGGCACTTGGGATAAGGATATGGCTCATAAGGAGGTTTCCTTGGTTAGCAGTTCCCCAGGAGGAGGTAGACCCTGAAGAGGGTTTGTTTTTGGGTCCCATCTACCCTTCTTTGGTGGAACAGTGGGGACTCACTGAAAACGCTGGGTAAGATAATCATTTGTTCATATACTTCTCCAACCAACAACTATTTATTGAAAGTCTACCATGTGGTGCTAGGTGCCAGGTGCTAGGATGAAATGAAGACAAAATCAGACTAGACCCTCCTCTCACGGACGTTTTCAGGCTTTTGAGGGGGAAGCAGACATTAATAGAACTAAAGGAAACGTAACTAATAGCGAGGGAAGTGTGTATCACATATAGCGTGCCACCACAGCCTGCGGCAAGGGTCTGAGGGTCAGCAAGGGGTTCCCAGGGGAAACATGTTTTTGTTTTGTATTGCATTGGTGGGTTTTTTTTTTAAGATTTTATTTATTTCAGAGAGAGAGAGAGAGTATGTGTGAGAGAGCACACCTAAGGCACCCAGGCAGCCCGAAGAAGCATGTTTGAATTGAGATATGAGGATGAGTACAAGACCAGCTGAAGGGAAAAAGCATGGTTCACAAAGTAGGGAAGCACTAATACCTACCACACAGGGTTGCTAAGGAAATCCAGTTAGACAACACCATGTACGGCATTTAGCAAAATGCTTGGCACATGTCAGTTATCTGGTGAATGCTGACTTTGCTCCCAGTCTTCCATTCACTCATGGCGAATGCAAAAATTCCAGATCCCTAAGCAGATCATTGCCACCCTAGCTCTGCTCTTACTTGGTATTTCTTTCCCACCCAGTTCCCTCCCTTCCTCTACTTCTGGGCTCCCAAGCACATTCACAGCAGTCTACCTTAGGAGCTAATTAGATTAGTAACCACCGTTTATTTTGCCCTTAGTCTATACTAAGTATTTTGCATCCATTATTTAATCTTCCTAACAGTCTTAGTAGGTTAGAACTATTATTGCTCCCATTTTATAAAGGAAGAACTGAGGCAAGAAGAGCCCAAGGACAAGAACAAGCAAATCGCAGAGCAGGACTCACGCTCAAGTCTGACTGATTTCTAACCACTACCCCTACAGTGGTAGGGGTTGGTAGTTATCTTTTGGTTGCTAGTTATCTTTTGCAGGTCTTATTTATCCAACTACGTGACAACCTGATTTAGGATAAGAATTTGCCCCCGGCCCCGTGCCAGGAGGGGGGCTGGCCGGTTCAGTTGGTAGAGCATATGACTCTTTCGAGCCCCACACTGGGCATAGGGATTACATTAAAAAAAAAACATCTGCCTCTAAACAGTAAATGGTTTAGTAAGACAATACCCACTCCTTATCGAGCATCTCCTATTTATTTACTTGTATATTATTTTCCCTATTTTACAGATTAGGAAGCTAAAACTCAAATAGATTAATTAACTTGGCTAAGGTGGTGGAGATGGGACAAGAATCCTGATTTAGATATGCCCAGTACCTACCCAAAGATGACAGTCAATAATCTTTGTACCTGATCGGTGGGAAGCATAGGGCTATATTCACCCAAACCCTGGTTAACTTCAGCTGGCATGACATTTAGGCAATGACAGTGACTATGGGAGAGAGGGAATTGCTGGAGAGGTACATCTCTTCCTTCCAGCTGTGCGAACATAATTTAGAGCTCACATTAAGCAGAGCCCAAAGGGTTATAGTGGAATTCCTGGGTTCCCCTGCCAAACATAGGCTACTATGAACAAAGTCCCTTTTGAGGAGTTTTGTAGTTGATACAGATGTTAACGCTCATGGAATGTTTTCTATGAGCCAGGCACCATTCTTTGTGCTTTACAAGGATGAATTCATTTAAGTTCCAGCTAAGGACTGTTACTAGTCCATATAACATCTGAGGAAACTGAAGTTCAGGAAAGTTAAAGGATTTGCCCAAACCCCCAACTAGCAAGGAGTGGCCTTTGCGACATCTGGCAGCGTGACTTCAGAGCTCCAGCGTCTCCTGACAACAGTGCAGAGTCACTGAGTCCAGCACAAAAACAGACAAAACTCTAAAGTAAGGAAAGACCAGAAATTCCTGCGGGCTAAGCAGAAAAAGTTAATTTTTAAGTACCTGCCCGCCAGCACGTCTCCATCCCCAATTTCTCCTTTCCCCACCCACTCCTCCGGGAAAACAAGACCGCAAGCCTAAAAAGTAAGGGAAAGGTCCCAGTTGTGATTTGGCTCCTCCCATCCTGCTCTTCTGTCCTTTTCCCGCAAAATCGCAGAGCCTGTGCAAGCTCCCGGGTTCTTGCCCCTGTGGCCCCTGCACTTGACCCTGACACACGGAACCGCCGGTCCTACAGCTCTGTGGACCTGCCTAGACTCACCTGCCCCGGCGCTTTGGTCCACTGCCCTCCCCCTCCCCAGGAGGAAAGCAATGAAACCGCTGACAGCCTTCCGGCATGAGGGTTCCTTCCCAGTGTCTCCCCAGGACTCTCTTTTCTGAGATCCGCCATTGGGTGCTCTCACAGCAGAACATCTACATTTCTCGGGGGGCGGGGGGGGGGAGATGCTTAGTAAGTCTTCCCAACCTCCAGGTCTGGGTATGAAGCTGGATCGTCACCTCCCAGCTCTTTGGTTCGATCTGAAAGTATCTTTAAAAATCATCTAGTGGCCGCATTTTAGGTGAGAAAACAGGCGCAGTGAGTACAAAGTGGCTTGTCCGTGTGCGGTCAGGCACAGCCGCCAGGGCCAAATGAGTATCTCACGTTTTCTTCCACAGGACAAACTTTCGTAGAAAGCAGACCTTAATACGACGTAAAAGAGTCTCGCCATTCCAGTCTCATCAATGGCAAATTAAACCTCAGGACTCGGAATGGGAGAGTGGGGGGTGACACCTTCAGTTTTGGTACTTCTAAAAAGTGAAAATCAGCTCTTCAGTCGCTGGAATTTAAATATTGGGTGGGGGGTAGGGATCTGATGAATTCTGGCAATCAGTGCTTTGTTGGAATGTGTGGTGAAGAAGCCCTTCTCTGCTGTCCCGCCTTCCTTTGACCAGAGGGCCTTTGGATTTGGGCACTTAGGTGTGTCTCCAATCCACTTGGTATGGGAGTAAATGGACTGATTCCCTCCCGTTTCCTGCAGCAGAAGAAGGCAATCCAAGTTAACACATACGCTAGTCCTACTGCCGTCCCCCGTGACTCAGCCCCAAGCTGTGTTCTTTCTGAAACAGGTCAGACTGGGGGCACAGCGCCGGAGCCCAGACCTCGGACCACCCCCGCCTGGGGGCGGGGCCGCGGACGTGCGTCAAGCCCTGTGCGTGCGGCCCAGTGCGTGCGGCCCGAGTGCGCGTGCGCGGCTCCGGGGCGGGGCCGTCGCTATAAGTGGGCGGTGTGGGCAACGTCGTTCTGCTCCTCCTTGCCTAGGGCTGCGCTTTTATATGGTGAGAGTCGTCTGGGCTGCGAGTTAGCGCTATTCGGGAGCTGACTTTTCTGCGGACTCTTGCACGACCCGCGGTTACAGCGAGCGGACCGCTGCTGGCCCTTCCTCCTGGAGGTGAGCGGCCCTGTGGGCTTCCCCGGCTCTCCGCCCCCATTCCCCAGGCTGCGTTGCCCCGCGGGCCGCCTCGGGTTCCCGGCCTGGGGCCGCGCCTCCCGGCCTTCTGCTCCTCTCTCTGTCCCCCTGGGTCCGGAGTCAGCCGCTCCAGCCCTGTTAGGGATGGTCCTGTGTTCATGTGGCTGTCCTCACGCTTTCAAGTGCTGGGTTAGGCGTCCCAGTCCTGCCCTCCCAGAGCGTGGCGTGTTGTGTGTGCGCTGCCTAATTTCTTGCCTGGATTGTAAACCCTATGAGGGCAGGGTTCGTGTCTACCGGACCCCTTATGGCCCTAATACCTTCCCGGCTGCCTAACATATTATAGGTATTCAGGGTGTATTCGTTAAATAAGTGAACTTGATAGGTTTGACTGTCTCAGAATTATTTTGGCTTTACCAAAAAGTTGATGATTAACTGGAACCTGACTGAGATGTGAGGAGAACCTCTAGGCAGGTTGCTTTCTCAGGGGCATGTCCTTAACCTCCCCCCTCGAAAACGAAAAGACTCCGTTCAGGCCCGTTTGGTCCCTGGATTGCGGCGTGGGGATTGTGCATTGCATCTGGCAGAAGTAAAAGGTTTTACTTTAGAAGAAGTCAGATTTTTAAGGTGTGCCCTTGAATTAGTCCCAGAAGCAAGACTAGTTCTGCAGCCATGGAGTTTACGGTGTAAATGTGCTCGGAGATTCCGTTGCGGAAGAACATCTACTGGTCCCTGTCTCTCTGACTGGCTGAGCCTCACCCTTAGTTCCATGGGAAGACAGGTCAGGACTAGATGCATGCATATCCCAAAAGGTTGTAAATTAACCTCACCTCTCTTTCCTCAGTATCCAGAGGCCTTGGAGAAGCGAAGACAGCTCTATTACTCTACAGAGGAGTGGGGTCCTTTCAGCCATGAAGCCTGTGTTGAACCTCTATCTCTTAGGTGTGGTGCTGACCCTGCTCTCCATCTTCGTTAGACTGATGGAGTCCCTGGGAGGCTTACTGGAGAGCCCATTGCCTGGGAACTCCTGGACCACCAGAGGTCAGCCAGCCAGCACAGAACCGCCAAGGGCATTCCAGACCATCCATCCAGAGGGGTGTGATAAGACCTCTCTCCACCAGCTATAACCTTGGAACACTGGCCTAAACACATCCAGGTGGTTGTCCAGTTGCTGGGCAGGAAAGCTCAGAACATAAGTGTTATCAGAACTGTTACCAGGCCCTCGAAGGGCCTCTCCATCTCGATGCTCCTTGCCCTGGAAAAAGAAGCCTAATATACAGGTGTGAGCAGGTTGCCTATGACTGCGATGGAATAATGTTACTGCTTTCCCCAGGGTCTGTATGCTCTGGTGTCCTTGGCAACATGGCTCTGATGCCTCTTAGATAGGGACTTGTGCGTCATATTCAGCTGTTGGGAGATGGTGCCGTTTTCATCCCTGCTTCGTCAACATCTGCCAAGAGTTCTTCAAGCTTAGATGTTTTATGGTCAGTTTATGTGGTGGTCAGTTTCTCTTCCACAAGAGCTTGTCTGTGTGTGGACAACAGTTGAAGTGGTGTATGGGTTGGTTGTACAGAGGGGGATGATGAAATAGTCAGTGTCCACCTCTCGTTTCACATGGTAAAGTCCTTTCTCCAACACAGCATGTATGCGTGTATATTGATCTGAAGGGGGCAGTGGGATGACAAAGCCTGCTCAAGAATGGCATTATGGCCACCATGTGGCTTAAATGAATTTTTCTAATGAAATAAAAATGGTATATATATTTCTAGTATGTGTCATATTGACCTCTGCCCTTGAAATTAGTGGTGGGGAAGGGTCTTAATTCCTAGATTTGGGGTTTGACATCTTAAAAACTCAGGAGCAGAAAAGTACTTAAAACACTTTGTTTAAAAATGTCGGGGCGCCTGGGTGGCTCAGTCCATTAAGCATCTGAATCAATCTCAGGGTCGTAAGTTCAAGGCCCTCATTGGGCTCCACACTGGGCATAGAACCTACTTAGAAAAACATAAAAAATGAAACATAACACAAATAAACCTGAATTTGGAGGCAAGGGCAGTTGGGTCTGCCCTGAATCCACCAGTTTTCTGAGCCTGGGCCAAGAATATTCTAGTCCTCTCTTGACTCTTCATTCCTAAAGAAAAGGAAAAATGATTATTTCTTCTAGCACCTTCACCTTCAGTCTCCGGGGGAAAGAGGACTATCTGTCCAGTAGGCTTTGTTTTTTTCTTCTGTACTGCTGTTATCCACCAGAACGAGTGCTCAATTTTGATTGTTCTCCGGGTCAGCTGGTAAATGTCCACACTTCACAGTTGTTGTTGCTCACTCCCAGATCTTCACAGCTTGGCTCTTCCACACAAATGGAGGGTTTGGGGTTTTTTGTATCCACTACTCCTCCAACCCCTACTGTATGTTGAAGTGCATTCGCTCCTCTGCCCATGGTAATATACCCATTTACACTCTCTTGATGTGTGTTGTTTTATCGATGGTGAGTTTGATCTACTTTTGCCAAAGGGTGCGAATGGAGTTTGGTGCCTCTGTTAAGCCACTGTTGCTTCCTGACTTGCTCTTGAGCCTGAGTGCCACTACTCTGGAAGCTGGTGGTTTGGGCATCACTTCTGTTGCACTATGGTGGTCACTAGTGGCTGTTTAACAAGTATTTCCAGCTTTCCACCTTCTGGGCACGTGGTACGACCTGGCTCCCAGATCCTCTCTGGATGGCTGGGGTTAGGTGGCTCGTCTCTCGGTAGCGTAGTACACTAAAAGATATGGTTGGCTTTTTTTTTTTTTTAAGATTTTATTTATTTATTTGACAGAGATAGAGACAGCCAGCGAGAGAGGGAACACAAGCAGGGGGTGTGGGAGAGGAAGAAGCAGGCTCATAGCAGAGGAGCCTGATGTGGGGCTCGATCCCAGAACACTGGGATCACGCCCTGAGCTGAAGGCAGACGCTTAACCGCTGTGCCACCCAGGCGCCCTGATACGGTTGGCTTTTAATCTCTGATTTCAGGCACTTTCACATGCCAGTAGCTATCCTAGAACATATTACTTAAATTTGATATGTTTTCTCATTCTCACACCTCCAACTCATTCGGGTTGTTTTTAAGTGGGAGAGCTGTACCTTAAGCTTCTCTCCCCCAAGCGGTTTAATTGAAATGGTTTACAGGGTGCCAGAACCTTTGTGAGGTCTTCACTCTAAGACAATTAATCTACTTGGAGATTTTAACAACAGACGTGATGGCCATACCACTGTTTCAATCTTTCCTGTGAGTAGGGTGACCGGCTGTCCCCATTTGCCTGGCAAAGGGATTTTCTGGGATGCAGTGCTTTCAGTGCTAAAACTGGGACAGGTCTGGATAAGCCAAGACAGTCTGTCATCTTTCCTACAAAGCTGAGTTTGAATTGACATTTGATACTGCAAACATTTCTCAGTTTTATCTGTTAACCAGGTAGGGATGAGAAGTAGTTGCTTCTCCAAACCCTGCAAACCCACTGATTTCTGTAATCTCTTTACAGCCCTCGTGCCTGTTTGCAAGCTGGCCAGTTCTTGTCTGAGCTAATCTTGTGCTTTGTCAGTGGCAACCAACAGTATCCAATTCAGGCTGTTAAAATTCTGTTCTCTGACTTTCTCTTAATTAGATAGATTAGGTCAAGTATGTCTCTAAGTTACTGCAGGCAACACTTTTACCAAATACTTTGCTACTGTATCACATGAGTTGCCTTCTTCCCATCTTTCAGTAAGATCTCTTCGCTGCCTGCCCTCCAAGTAAATTAATGTCCCACATTCTAAAGTTTTTCGTTGTTTTAAATGTGCAACACCCACCTCTACAGTCCTGTCTCCCTATCAGTCAAGAACACATTAGGTTAGGTTAGGCGGCAGCAACAACTGAATTCTCAGTAGCTTAAAACAGAACGGTTGCCTAAGACTGTGCTCCCAGGAAGCCGAATTAGGGCCAAATTAGGGAATATTCCCTTCCCCCAGGGTAAGGGGCCTTGTTCGCATCTGCTCAGTGGCACATCCGGATTGCTAGGCTGCTGTGTTTCCTGTTCCTCCCCTTTCCCCTTCGTGCATTCATCTCATCCCTGCTCCACCGATACTTATTCGACGTGTGGGGGCTTATTTTTTTAGTTTATAGTCTCCATCTCAAGCCACATAGGAAAGTAGTGTAGACTATTGTGCATCACTCAGAGATTCTTGAATTTGAACTTGATGTTGTAGCTGAAGGGAATTACTGGGTTGTCTTCTTCGGGGAGTTATGGTGGATGCAGGAGGGATAGTGAGCTGAATGATTATTGACTAGAGGGTCATCAGTGACCCTTGCCTTTCAAGCACATGATAGAAGTGCACTTCCTGACACCTTTGTGGTTGGACAAGGCCATGAATTAGTTCTGGCCAGTGAGTTGTGAGTAGAAGTGACTTGTGCCAATTCTAGCTTGGAACACCTAAGCACTGGTTCAAAAACCTCCAAAACCTTCTTTAAACTTCTTTTTCCCTCCACTACAGTGACTAGCAATGCTCCAAAGGGAACTGCTCCATTAACGTAGGTCCTGGAGTGAGGATGCCATGGGGGGGAGCCCTTGACTACTTATTTACATGTAGTGTAAATAAGAAAGAAACCTGTGTTCTGTTAAGCTCCTGCAGCATGACTTGGCCTATCCTGACTGATACATTGCCTTCAGCACCTACCGGCTACTGTGCTTTGACTAAGATTTCATTACTACCTACCTCAGATAACATGCATAAGATGGTGGGGGCGGGGGGACATGTAAATAAACCGATCATATTTCATGGTTCTGTGATAGAAACATGTATAGGATGTGGGTACATAAAGTTATCTGCTGACAGGAGGCAGATGTTAAAGCTTCTTAGAGGATCTGAATTTTAAAAAAATGAATAGGTAGCCACGTTCGGAAAGAGGGAACTGTGAGCAAGGACGTGGATAGCAGCCCAAGCACAGCACATTTAGAAAGCTGCGTGTACAAACCTTAAAGCCTTGTTATTAGCTTGAGGCCTTTGCTCTAGTGCCACCTAGTGGAGTCTAAGGAAGAAGGAAACACTGACTATATGCTGTGTAATGCTTTCCAGATTTGAAGGGCCCTTCCTCTGAAGCTTATGATAGATATCAGAATATTAAAAGGCTGGAAGATACGAGCTAGGCTAACACTGCCCAATAAAAATATAATGCAAGCCACATATGTAATTTAAATTGTTCTAGTGGTGACATTCAAAAGAAATAGGAAAAGCTATTTTAAACACCTTTAACCCAATATACTAAAAATATTATTTCTACATGTAGTCAACCTAAGAAGTTATTTATGAGTTAGATATTTTACAGTTTTTGGTACTAAGTATGTATTGGTATCTTACACTTAGAGCATATCTCATTTGGATAAGCCACATTTCAGGTGCTCAGTAGTCACATGTGGCTAGTGGCGACTGTATTGGACAGCATAGATCTTTTCATTTTACTACAGAGGGAACAGAAGGAAGCTAAGTAACTTAGACAATATCATTGAATTAATGGGGGCTCGATTGCTAGCATGCAGCTCTTTCTACAACATGATTTTTTTTTTTTTTTGAGGAACCCTTCAAAATGCAGGATAGCAAAATAAGTTCAAAAATGTGCTTTTTCACCCCTAGGTAATTCTTGTGTGGATACATGTGACATTTTTTTCCTAAGAAAACCTATTGTAGCAAATCAAAATTATGAAATGACTGTAACTTGCAATGTTTACATGCTGCTTTGCCCATAGACCATCAATAATACCTCAGACTTGATTTGCTTTGTATGGCAAATGTATATGTATCTATCTCAATTTAATTCATAATTCATCGCTTGAACACTAACTTCTTATTATGTTTCCTTCTAGACCTTGTTCATACACATTGGGCATTTCTATATTGTAATAGTATGAGTGCAATTTGGACCCTTTTTCCCCTATTGCTTAACATTATGAAATAGAGAACTCAATAATTGATAAAAGCAGGTAGTTTTATGTAATCTGAGGAATTCTAAATTGGAGAACATTTTATTTATAAGACTTATTAGAATAGTGTACTAGTATTTATGTAATAAGAGACAGGAAAAGTTAAATGGTAAATACTGGTATAAGTATGTATAAACATTTATAAACATATAAACAAAGGGTAGAAAAAATAACAATAGTGGATTCATTTTGGAGGAAGTGTGGTGGGAACTGAGCCAATGACAGGGGTGGGAAGGAGTTTTTCACTGTCCCTTTTGAAAGTTTATATTGTTTGTACCTTGTGAATGTGTTGCTTGTTTGAAATTATTTTTTTTAAATGCCTATAATCAATCTTTTCCAGTTTCTATTTATAATAGCCTTCTGGAATTTTAATTGGGATTTTATTGAGCCTACAGATCAATTTGGGGTGAATTGACATCTTAATATTGAATCTTCCAGACCATGAACATAGTATATCTTTCTGTTTGTTTTTGGTTAAGAATTTTTTTTTTTTTTTAATTTTATTTGTCAGAGAGAGAGCACAAGCAGGGGGAGTGGCAGGCAGAGGGAGAAGCAGGCTCCCCACTGAGCAAGGAGACAGATGTGGGACTCCATCCCCAGACCCTGGGATCATGACCTGAGCCGAAGGCAGACTCTTAACTGACTGAGCCACCCAGGTGTCCCAATTAAGAATTTTTTTTATCTATGTTCATGTCTAATACTGGTCTGTGGTCTGTTGCTTTCTCTCCTTGCATTGTCTTTATCTGATTTTGGTAATGCTGGTTCATAAAATGGGAAGTTGGGAATGTCTTCCTGTTCCATTTCCTAAGTTTGTATAAGATTAATATTTTTTATTAGTTAAAAGCTTGATAGACTCCTCCAGTGAAGCCATATGAGTTTAGAGTTTTATTTGTGGCAAGGTAATTACAAATTCAGTTTCTTTTATGAATGTATATTTATTTGATTTTTCCTAAATCAGTTTTTTAAGTCATTTTTTTCTAAGTCAATTTTAGTAATATCTATGTGATGACATTTGTATAGAACAACTAAGTTGCCAAACTTATTGGTATTAAGTTAGAACTATTAACTTATTATACTTTTTTTTTTAAAGATTTTATTTATTTATTCAACAGAGATAGAGACAGCCAGCAAGAGAGGGAACACAAGCAGGGGGAGTGGGAGAAGCAGGCTTATAGTGGAGGAGCCTGATGTGGGGCTCGATCCCATAACCCCGGGATCACGCCCTGAGCCGAAGGCAGACGCTTAACCGCTGTGCCACCCAGGCACCCCAACTTATTATACTTTTAAAATCCACAAGATCTATAGTAATGTTCCCTCTTTTTTTCCAGATTGGCAATTTGTGTATTTTCTCTTTTTTTTCTAGATCTCTGTAATAGATTTCTCAATTTTTATAATTTTAACTGCTCTTTTTTAAAAAAAAAATTAACTTTAGAAGTCAGTTGTTTAATTTCCAAATCCCTTGACATTTTCCAAATATTTTTCTTTCATTGATTTCATTGCTTCTAATTTCATTGATTATGGTCAGGGAACATACCCTGTATAATTTTAATTAGTGGAAATTTATTGAGACTTGTTTTATGGCTCAGCACATGGTATAACTTAGTGAATGTTCAATGTGCACTTGAAGAGAATGTGTATTCTGTGGGCTCTGAGTGTTCTGTGTTTTACAGAAAAGTGTACAAAATATCTTTTATGGAAATAATATAATTTTTTTTTTTTTTTTACAAAAATTACATAAAGTGGGGCACCTGGGTGGCTCAGTTGCTTGAGCATCTGACTCTTGATTTTGGCTCATGTCATGATCTCAGGATCCTGAGATCAAGCCCTGCATTGGGCTCTGTGCTGAGTGAGGAGCCTGTTTAAGATTCTCTCTCTCTTCCTCTGGTCCTTTCCCCCCACCTTGTGTGCACGATCTCTCTCTCTCTCTCAAAAAAAAAAAAAAATTACGTAAACTTGGTTGATAGTTATTCAAGTCTTCTGTATCCTTATTGATTTCTTATTTACTTGTTCTATGAATTTCTGAGAGAGAAAGAATGAGATAGCCAACTCTATTTGTATATTTCTTCTTTTAGTTTCATCAGTTTTTGTTTCATGTTTTTTGAAACTCTTATGGGATACATATACATTTAGGATTGTTGTGTCTTCTTAAATTGACTTCCTTATCTTTTAAAAATGTTGGTTTTTGGGGGAGACAAACCATAAGAGACTATTAATCATAGGAAACAAATTGAGGATTGTTGAGGGGGGATGATGGGGTAACTGGAGGACAGGCATTAAGGAGGGCACGTGATGTAATGAGTACTGGGTGTTATATACAACTGATGAATTACTAAACTCTACCTCTGAAATTAATAACAGTACACATTAATTGAATTTAAAAATGTCCTTCTGGGGTTCCCGGGTGGCTCAGTCAGTTACGTGTCTAACTCTTGATTTCAGTTCTGGTCGTGATCTCAGGGTCTTGGGATTGAGCCCCATGTATGTCCCTGAGCTCACCATGGAGTCTCCTTGAGATTTTTCTCTCTCCCTCTACCCCTACCCCCATTTGCATTCACGTTCTCTCTTTCTCTCTCAAAATAAAGTGTTTAGAAGAAAATGTACCTCTTCATCGCTTGTATTATTCCTTATTATGAAGTCTTCTTTTTATGATATTATTATAGCCAGTCTAGCTGACTTATGATTAGTGGCTGCAAAGTTTATTTTACTCTGTCTCTTTAACTTATGTGTCTTTACATATTGTGGATTTCTCGTAGATAGAATATAGTTGTGCCTTGTTTTTTATACAGACTGGCAATATCTCATTTTAATTGGAATGTTTAGGCCATTTACATTTAGTGTGATTATCAATAAAGTTGGATTTAAATCTTCTATCTTGTTATTTTCTGTTTCCCATCTGTTCTTTGTTGCATTTTTCTTCTTTTCTTGCCTTCTTTTGGATTAATTGTGAATTTTTCAGTGTTCTATTTATCTTCACCATTGATTTATTAGCTATATATCTCTGCTTGATTTTTTAATGGTTCACCTATTCTGTAGGATTTACAGTAGACATCTTTTAACTTATTACAGTCTAACTTCAAATAGTATTTTACTACCTCGTGTATAATGTCAGAGCCATGCAATTACCACACGCTTATTTTCCCCTCTCATCCTCTGTGCCATTCTTGTCGTATATTCTACTTTTACATGTGTTCTAAACCTAATGTTACATGTTACATTGTTACAATTTTAAATAGTCAATTGTTAGTTAAAGAACTTTAAAAATTATATGTATACATATTTAACATTTTTACTCATGTATTTACAGTTTATAGTTATTACTTACTGTTTGTGTAGATGTAGGTTTA
The DNA here is from genome assembly GCF_017311325.1 of Ursus maritimus. Lineage (NCBI taxonomy): Eukaryota > Metazoa > Chordata > Mammalia > Carnivora > Ursidae > Ursus > Ursus maritimus. The sequence goes on along the minus strand of NW_024425563.1, from coordinate 23,157,526 downwards.
TAGTTTTTACTATATTTGGAAATCTTCCAGCCCTTATTTCTTCAAATATGTATCTTTAACTCAGGAAGTAAACAGTTATGTCCAATACAGCCCTGACCACATGTCCACAATTCTGGACAGACCACTTTTAGAGCTAACAATGATTCTTCCAATATGTAGTGTACCTTGTACATAGTTACTTCTCAGCAAATATTTGTAGAGCCATATGTAGGAAATTTGTTTAACGCTTTTTATTTTACAATTTATTTAAAAGAGGGGCGCCTGGGTGGCTCAGCCATTAAGCATCTGCCTTCGGCTCAGGTCATGATCCTAGGGTCCTGGGATTGAGCCCCGCATTGGGCTCTCTGCTTGGCGGGAAGCCTGCTTCTCCCTCTCCCGCTCCCCTTGCTTGTGTTCCCTCTCTCGTTGTCTCTCTCTGTCAAATAAATAAAATCTTTTTAAAAAATTAAAGGAAATACATGTTCATGGTAAATAATTCAAACAGTACAAAAATATACTGTGAAAAGTAAGTTCTTTTTTTTTTTTTTTTTTTTTTTTTTACCACCATTACCAATGCCCTACCCCTCCTAAGGCAACCACATTTTTATCCTTCCAGAAATTTTCTGGGGATGTTCAAGCATATCTGAGTATATTCTTTTTTTTATACCTTTTGTCCAAGTGATAGCATTTTATATGTACTGTTCTTCATCTTTTTCTAACTTTATGGGTCTCAGTAATCATTCCGTATCAGTATATAAAAAGTTGCCTTATTCCTTTAGTGGCGGCAAAACATTACATCATATGGAAGTATTATAGTTCAACTGGTGCTCTTTTGATGGACATTAACCTTTTACAAGGGAAGGAGAAAAAAATGTCAAGAACAGAGAGTACTGGGACACCTGGGTGGCTCAGTCGGTTAAGCTCCTGCCTTCGGCTCAGGTTCTGATCCCAGGGTCCTGGGATCAAGTCCTGCATCAGGCTTCTTGCTTGATGGGGAGCCTGCTTCTCCCTCTGCCTGCCCCCCCCCCACTTGTGTGCTCTCTCTCTCTCTGACAAATAAATAAAATCTTAAAAAAAAAAAAAAAAGAACAGAGTACTGTGGTGAAGGAAAAATAATAACCTTGAAGATTGTTTGAATATTTGAATTTCCAGTATTATAGACTTCGTATGAATAAAAAAATATAACTTTTCCCTTCTAATGAGCAAGTCTTAAGAAGAAATAAGCCACTAAGATGTAAACTTCTTTGAAAAAACACCAGTGAGAAGCAGGCCTCCCACCTAATGTTAAGAGAAGCACCAGGAAATTTAACCCCAATCATGGGAGGATTGTGCTAGTGTGTCCTGGGAGTTTAAAAGACATGGGAGAACTGACTTACCTCCTTGGCTTGCTCCTTGTATAAATACCAAAGTGAAAGAACCTGGTAGCTGTCCAGGCATAGACAGAGGGATAACTATCATCTCACCCCTCCTCAACTTCATGCAACCTGAAGAAATCTTTGAGTGGATGTTTCTTGTCTTGGTACCAAAAACAGGAGATTGCAAGGGGAGGGGAGGAGTTGGTACCACTACAATGCTTTCTAGTAAATGTTTGACACCAGCTCTCCGAGGGGGAATATATATAATATATAATATAATAATCATACATATATTTTATATATAATTATCTCATATATAGCATAATACAGCATATAATATATAATTATATAGTATATACATTATATTATAATTATAATTCAATATTATGTACTATGGTTAGTAATTATATTAATTCTGTATTATTATTTTTTAAGATTTTATTTATTTATTTGACAGAGAAAGACAGCCAGCGAGAGAGGGGACACAAGCAGGGGGAGTGGGAGAGGAAGAAGCAGGCTCCAGTGGAGCAGGGAGCCCAATGCGGGGCCCGATCCCAGGACCCTGGGATCACGCCCTGAGCCAGAGGTAGACGCTTAACGACTGAACCACCCAGGCACCCCTAATTCCGTATCATAATATATAATTATGTATAATATATGTGTATGTATATATACCTATAGTACATATATGTATTACATATACATGTTTCCTCTAAAATTTTACTGATATTGGGGAGCCTGGGTGGCTCAGTTGGTTGGGCATCTGACTCTTGGTTTTGGCTCAGGTTGTGATCTCAGGGCGGTGGGATCGAGCACCATGTCGGGCCCTGCGCTCAGCACGGAACCTGCTTGTCCCTCTCCCTCTGCGCCTAACCCCACTTGCTCACTCTCTATCTCTAAAATAAATAAAATCTTTAAAAAAAATGTACTGACCAAGTATGTACAGCACACAATTTACAACTAACAGTAAAATACACAGTACTCTTGTACATTTCATATAGCCAATCGATTCTCACAGAAATCTTTCACTGATTTTTGTCAAACTCTGGTATTCCTAGCCAACCTATGCAACTGATAACAAGTGAAGTCGTGACATGAATGTCGGCTGATTTTTCCACGTATATTAACGAACAAGATGAAAGAGAACTACGCAAGTTGTAATGTTGGAACTTTACATGGTCATCGGTGACTTCGCTAAATTGGATAATAACTTTCATACACCGGGAGCCTCCTCAGATCTTTTTATGCCCACCGTATAACAGCTACAGACACGCCTTTAAGTTTACTGCATCATTAACATTTTCTCCATGGCTTTAGACAGCCAACCAGACAATAAATCAAGGCGTGATTAGTAGCATTTACTGGGTCCGCGGTGTAAATAACTCCCGGCATGGCTGGTTTGAAGGCGGTGACCAACAGGAAGTTCTTGAACACACGCTGAGACGAGATAAGCAGTCGTAATGGTCCATTATATAGTATTTCTACCATGCAAGTACAATAGACGTAAATAACCTCTAGAGGGTAGTAAAATAATTACGAAGATGAGTTTGGGCCATTACCTTTGCTTTTGTATAATGTATGTAAGTGTAAGTTTATATAATTAAATTTTTAATAATGGCCGTGTTTAACAACTGCCCTGTAAAACTCCTGAAAACTGAACGGGTTTCAGTATCTCTTACAGGCTGGCTCCAGCTCACTACTATGCCGCACTTCCTCATTTGCCCACTGTTTCCAAATAAATAAGCCTCTTTGCTTTAACAGCCTGTTTTTTAAAAAAAAAAAATTCTCATTTTATCTCATTTTATTCTCGTTTTATCCCATTTTAAAAAAAAATTCTCATTTTATCTCGTTTAAAAATGGGTTAGGAAAGATTGGAGTGAATTGCTTGCCTCTGTCCCGAGCTCCTCTGGCCAGGTGAGGGCCTGACTTTAGGCGATCAGTTCACTCAGAGAAAATTTTTATGAGGGGCTTCCCTGCGGGGGGAGAGGATTGAAGGCTGTGGGTTTCCCGAGAGCCTGCCTTGCTGTGCTGGCCTGCTCTCTTGGCATAACCATGGGGCAGTCATTTTCCTCATGGATACAGAGAGATTGAGTGAAAAATGGAATAGGACTACATTACTGGTAGTGTGTCGTGTGTAGGAAAGGGGAGGAAAAAAGCCCTGCTCCACCCCCAATCCTTCCTTGCCTCTTCTATTTTTCCTTTCCTGTTGTTACCCCTCACATTCCTTGATGTCATGCCTGCCATTGTGAGCTGACAGGCCCTCCCTGGCCTGGTGGACAGCCTGTAAGTCAGGAGGGGAGGTGGAGCTGTGGAGGTGGGGGGAGTAGTGGTCACACCAACACCTCGGAATCGGGCTGGGTCTGCGTGGAGCCCCAGAAATGGTCCCCAGCCCATTCTTCCCAAGAACCAATGAGTAAGATTAGGGGCCTCCCACCTGAGGTCAGGGAACAAGGCCCTGGAGTGGAACTTGGGGTGGAAGATGGCCTTCTTTGTCAACTGATTCATTCTCCAGAATTCAACTTGTTCGCCGACTCGGTGGTGTTTGAAAGCAACTTTATCCAGGTACCCATGTGCAGCTCAAAGCCCGCTCCCTTTCCCTTTCCAAAACTTGTTCCTAAGGGTTGATCCAAAAATGCTGTGGCGTCTGAAAGCCCTGGGAAAGAGAAGGAAGCCGCCAAGGCTAGAGACAACCAGAGGGTCTGGATCCCAAGTTCAGCTCAGTTTGTGCCTAGAGCGTCCTGGGGCTCCCTGCAGGTCGCACGCCTTCAGAAACAGAATTATACCCTGCAAAAGGGCCCATCAGAGCGCAGTCTCCAAGCAGGGTCCGTAGGCACCCTCCCAGGGCCACTGGGGAGGGGAAGGTTGGTTAGAGGGAACGAAGTTTGCTGTCAGAATCCCTGCTCTGAAATCCAACCTCCTCTCTCTGGGATGGTTTAGAAACAGCCTTGTTTGAGAGCCAAGCCCCTAGGATCGGCCTTGCCCAGATCCTACATCCCCTAAAGGGTGGTGATATGGCCAATGGAAGTGAGCATTTCTGGCCTAGGAAACATGGGGCCATTGAAAGTATGGGGCAGTCATTTTATTATTTTTTTGATTTTATTTATTTATTTGTCAGAGAGACATAGAGAGCACAACGAGGGGAAGCAGCAGGCAGAGGAAGAGGCAGGCTCCCCTCTGAACAAGGAGTTCCATGTGGGACTGGATCCCAGGACCCTGGGATCACAACTCAAGCCAAAAGCAGCTGCTCAACCGACTGAGCCCCCCAGGCATCCCTGAGGCAGTCATTTTAATATAGCTTGGGGCACCCGGCTGGGTCAGTCGGTGGAGCACGAGACTCTTGGTCTTGGGGTGGTGAGTTCAAGCCCCACACTGGGGGTAGATTTTACTTAAAAAAAAAAAAAGTATGACATCTTTATGAAGGGCTGCCTGCCCCCCTCTAGAGGTCTCGCTGGGACCTGCGCACCCTGCTCATGGGCAGGCGTGGCATCACCAGCTCCTCAGTCGGCACCTGGGTGCTGCGTGTGGGGCAGGAGATAGAGAACGATCAGATAGTGTCCCTGGCCAAGGAACTTACGAAGTTGTCAACTTAGAGGGCATGTTATAAAATGGTAGCTGCTAAGAAAGCTCTGTCAGGTGGTTTGGACCAGCTGATCCCTAAGGCATGAGCAGAGGGGGGCGGTGCCAGTGTCTAGAGAGTTTAGGGCACTCTTGGGACTTTAACAGTTGAAGAAGGCGCCCCAGAAAAGGGGGTTAAGCCATTCTTTGAGGCTTCACTGAGACTTTGGTAAGTGGAAGAGCAGGGGGAGGACACTGGAGGCCAAGGGACTTCAAGTACGGGGGCAAAGGCAGGAGGCTGAAATGCACAGGGAGGGTCTGCAGTCAGGAATCTGCGTGATGGAGTCACAAAGCAGTGACTTACAGGACAGAGTGGAGACAATCTGAGCTTAATTTGGAGATGCCTTCGCACAGCAGTGAGCTACTCCCTGATGAAGTCCCTCAGATTTCAGACAGCCGGTTCCTGGCTCCGGGTGCCCCCTGGTTCCTGCGCTGCTCCACGGGGGCCGCAGCGTGGGGCCATCAACTTGCCACTAGGGGGCGTGCTCCTTCCTAACCCAGTCTCGGTGGAGAAGGAGCAGTGACGTGGGACATCCAGACTCTCGGGATACCAAATTCCAGTCGTTTCTGTTGGGGTGTGGTGTTGTGGCAGGCGGTTTATTCTCTTAATATGTTCTCTTTGACCTGATATTAAAACTGTTTAGATTCCCTGGGTGGACACGTAGTGACCCAGGCAGCAGGAAACTCAGACTGCAGCAGGGAGGGGGAGAGCCCGCCTGCTGAAGCTGCCCCACGGGGGTGTCACAAGTCTGCTTGAGGGGCACCTGAGTGGCGCAGTTGGCTGAGAGTCCCACTCTTAGTTTCTGCTCCAGTCGTGATCTCGGGGTCGTGGGATTGAGCCTAGCATTGGGCTCCGCGCTCAGCACAGAGTCTGCTTAAGATTCTTTCTCCCTCTGCCCCCCCCCCATGCTCACTCTCTCGCGAATAGATAAATCTTAAAAAACAGAACAACAACAACAACAAAAAAACCCAAAACGTTTACTTGAAAGGATCCAACCCACACAGGTAAGTGGTTCCTTTTCTCCCCTCTCCTCAGAATCTCTGCCATCACCTCTAAGAAACATCACCCACAAATGTTTCTCTGGCACTTACTGTCAATGCTTGCAGCCCCCTGTGTTCTATAATACATATGAATCTCATTGTACAACATGGGCTCCAAGAAATGTTGTTGTTGTTTTTTTCCCCTTCAAAATAAAAATTCACTTTTCTAGGAGTAACTTCTAGTCAGCTTTGTGGGACTTAAATTTCAGTCCTTCCTGGGGCTGTCCCCTTGTCCCCAGTTCCACCATGGCTGTGAAATGGTCCTGATGGTCCTACAAAGTCTAGAGCATTGGGAGGAGGCCCTCTGGTCTTGGGAACATAGGGGTCCCTTCTCAAATGTTCCTTACCCTGGTCCCTGTGGTTCCTTGGAGGCGTCTCTGCCCGCCCTGGACAGTGAGGTGGGGGTGTCTTAGCTGAAACACTGTGCCCAGTGCCAAGCGTCCCTAGTCTCCTTGTCCTGCTCCAGCCTCAGATGCTGCAAGAAAACAGGTACTTATTTCACTCAAGATCCAGCAACAAGCTGGGCCCTCCCTCACCTTGCAGGAAACTCCCCAAACCTCCCTCACGTTGGGCTTCCTGGGTTTCCCCATTCAACAGCTCTTTCCTCACTCTCTTCCCCTTCTGGAACTTTCTTTACACAATTTCCCTTCCAGATCATTAGAAGCCTTGCTGGCTTCTTCTACCCAAGGACAGAGGAATAAAATTTCAATGCCTCTCAGCTTTTTCTTACTAACGCATCCTTTTAAAGTTAGATAATGCAGTAATGCAAGGACACCTGGGTGGCTCAGTCGGTTAAGCATCTGACTTGTCGGCTCAAGTCATGATCTCAGGGTCATGAGATGGAGCCGCACATAGGGCTCCCCACTCAACACCAGAGTCTGCTTGTCCCTCTCCCTCCCTGTCTGATCCCCCACTCTCTCTCTCTCCCCCCAACTCAAATTAAATAAAGAAACAAACAAATAAATAAATAAGCAAACAAACAAAATCTTTATAGCAAGATAACACAGAGGACACAAAGAAGGGCAACACAGTTTCCTGTTACCAGTGAGCTGGTCTATCTGGGGAGACCCACAGGAAAGATGGATGCCGGTCATGGCCCAGCCCAGGTTGCCACACACCTGCGAGAAGCTCAGGTGCTCCAAGTATGTCACCAAGTGGACGTGCTGCTTTCTAGCACTCCTGTTCTTTCACCCTTAGCTAAGGCTTCTCTCTGATCCATGTCCCTGGGGCTGATTTCTAGGTCACTAAGCCCGGAAGCTGGATGGATGTCTGTGAAGGGTCTACCACTGTGATCCTCGGGGTGACCTCCTCGGTGCCCTCCTTGCCACTCCCCAACGTCCTCCTGATGGCCAACGTCACCTGGCCCCAGGGTCAGTTTTCCTCCTGGAGCACACCTGACTGTGCTCCTGAGGTCACCCTCAGCAGGTAAAGAAAGGCTGGAGGGAGGGGCTGGAAGGGGTGGGAAGACCGCATTGTTTTGCAGCTGGATTTTAGATAAAAGGACAGTGTGTTCAGGTATAAACTATGTAGAATTCACTCATTAATTTAACAAACGTTTCTTTAGTCTACCAGGCACTGTGCTTGGTGCTGTGGGCAGAGAGCACTCGTCCCCGTCTCTGCCTGGTCTTTCAGGATCTTGGCTTCCGTTTATTTATTTATTTGTTTGTTTGTCTATTTATTTTGACTTATTTATTTATTTAATATTTATATTGATTTATTTATATATATTCTTATATTTTTATTTATATATTTATATTGTCTTCATTTATACTTATATAAACTTATTTACATTTATAGACTTAGGGGATCCCCCCCAAAAAAGGTGAGGGGTATGAAAGTGAGATGGGATTATGGAGTGTTAAAACTGAAAAAAAAGAAAACCGCATGTATAGGACATCCATCCTTCTTAACTTTCTCAACACAGGTTAACTAGGATATAGGGGGAAGATCTGGAAACGGTGTCAGAACACCTCAGTTCCAGGTCCTACTTACCAAGATCTAAACTTGGGCAAGTCAGTTAGCTGTTCTGACCCTCAGTTTAGACATCTGTAAAATGGAATTAACAGTATCTTTCATCAGAGGGTTGTTGGGAGGATTGAATGAGATGTTCCACGTCGACTGTCTGCCATTATTATTGATGTGGGCAGGCTCTTTAGCGATGAAGGCCTTGGAAGTCAGGGAAGAGTCTGTCTTACTAATCATTCCCACTCCCAGGCCACCAGCATCCTCCCTGGGGCATCCCCCAAGCAGAGGCGAGAGCCTAGGGAGGTTGGGCCGAGAGCTCAGGAGGCACAGGGTGGCTGATTGAACTGGTGAGCTCCTCCCTATGACAATTTCCTGATTGTGTCCAGGATTCTCCCCCTGAAGTTTGTGGAGCTCCAGGTCTGTGACCGGCTCCAACGCATCCTGCGGGTTAGGACAGTGACCGAAAAGATCTACTACCTGAGGCTCCACGAAAAACACCCAGAGGCTGTGTTTCAATTCTGGATCCGCTTGGTGAAAATTCTGCAGAAGGGTCTGTCCATCACCACCAAAGACCCGAGAATCCAGTTCACTCACTGCCTGGTGCCCAAAATGTCCAACAGCTCCCCTAGAACAACAGTAAGTGGGGTCTCCCGCCAAGACCGGCAGCGAGTGGGGGGTGGGGGATGCTGAGCGCAGCGCCTCCGAAGACTGATGATGTTAAAGTCTAGCCTTGTCGGGGCAGACTTCATTTTCAAGGGTCAATGACACGCACACGCCAGACTGAGGTCTACAAACATAAAAAGCAAATTCATTTACTTTTCCTTAAAAAAGCTCTAAAGTGCTTAGCTCACTTAAAAATTGTTTTCTGTTGGGTTCCCCCCGCCCCCAGTTTTATAAAAGAATAATGCTCACTGAAGAAATTTGGAAAATTACAGAAAAATAGCTCCCACTTCTCTCCAACCCCAGGCAATCACTGGGAACATTCTGGCACACTTCCTTCCAGTCTTTCATTTTATTTATTATTATTTTTCTCTTTTTGTTTGATCTTTATTAGGTTTTGGCATTAAAGTTATGCTGTCTTCCTATCAACGGAAGAATTTTGCATGTGCTTTCACATTGTTGAGTATTTTAAAACTTTGAAAACATTTATTCTTTAAAGGTTAGAGGCTAGGTTGAAGTTCCTAGGAGTCTATCTAATCCAGGTTTTATTTATTTATTTATTTATTTATTATTATAATTTTTTTCTTTCTCCAAGTTTTTATTTAAATTCCAGTTAGCATACAATGTAATACTAGTTTCAGGTGTAAAATTTAGTGATTCATCACTTAGCTACAACACCGGTACACAAGCACACACCATACTCGCGCTCGTCCCAAGTGCCCTCCTTAATCCCCATCCCCGCACCGCCCCACGTCCCCTCCAGCAACCCTCAGTTCTCTATAGTTAAGAGTCTGCTTCCCGGTTTGCCTTTCTTTTTCTTCCCCCTATGTTCGTTCGTTTTGTTTCTTAGCAGTCTTCCATTTAAAATTAATTTTTATTTTATATATTTGAAGGTATTAACTATATATTAGGTTTCTGAATGTTGCTTTTTCCAACTTAGATCATCCTATCAGAAGCATTTTCCCATTTCTTTTTACAATTCTTTATGCACACCATTTTGATAATTTCGTGCCGTTCAGCAGTTGTTTGAATGCATTAAAATTCACTTTGCCATTCTCCTATTATCAGCCATTTAGAGTTGTTTCTAACTTTTCATTATTGTAAGTGATGCTAAAACAAGCATTTATGTGTCTGGTCCACTTTTCTGATTGTTTTCTCGGAATAGATTATTCGAAGCAGAATTCAAAGGGTATGAACATTTTGAAGGCTCTTGATACATATGGCCAGATTATTTCCAGGAAATTCATGCCGAAGTATACTCTCTCCAATGAGTGTCTGTGTCACTGTATCCTTATCACAATTGAGAAGTATACATTTTAATAAATTTTCCAATACAATAGGTACAAAAAATAGCAGGTCTTTGATTTGCAGTGAATTTGAATATTGTTTTATATATATATATTTTTTTGCATTGTCTATTGTGTTCTTTGGCTATTTTTCTATTGGCAGCTTTGTGTTTTTCTAAATCGATTTGTACAATAAAGCTTTTTATACATCAAGAATTTTAACCCTTTAGTCACAAGTTTCTGCAAATCTTTCCCCCAGGGATTTGCTTTTCCCTTTCAGTTTATTTGAGGCTCCCTCCACCCCCACGCCTTTTGACATAGAGAAGGCTTTTCCTGGACCTGGTTAGGGTAGAGGCACAGAAAGAAAGAACCTGATAGGCTGGATTGCCTAATGCCTTCAGGTTTCCGAATCTAAACACTTTCCTCCTCTCATTTAAGTTGAAGGCTTTAGGTCTGCTGTCACTAACTTCCAAAGTCAGCTTGACAGCTCTGCGGCCCTGGCTTCTTATGTCTGTGAGCAGTAGCCATAGCAGCCCATCAGAAAGAGGAGGAGGTGATCCTGCCAGGGGCCCAATTGTGGTCTGATGATTCCAGGGCTTAATGTTTAAGGAATCGGTTCCCAGGTATAGGCTGGAAGATTCGGGTGAGTTCTTTCAAGGTTCTGGCCCGAGGAGGCCACGAACTCTCAGAGTGCAGACCTGGTCATCTGACTGTAAATTTCTCCACCCAGCCTGAAAGCAGCGTCCCATCATCCACTCAGCCCAGCGAAAACTTCATGCTGTTGGCGGCCGAGCAGACCAGTGGCAGTTTCTCGAATATCTCAGGAAGGCCCCAGCTCACAGCAGACAGGTAGGTCTTCCAAGCAGGCAGCTCCAATATCCCTTCCCGCCGCACTGACCCATGGGTGGCGTCAGTGACACCCTCCGCCAAACCACCTCAGTTCCTTCTTTTTATTCAAGACAGTTATGCATACGACTTCTCCCCTTGGTTTTACTATAAGCCTGTCCTTGGAAACAGGGTCTGTGCTGATTGGTCTGCGTATTTCCTAGGCAAACCGCAGTGCTTTCATAGACTGTGCTCAATAAAAGGAATGAGGGATGAGTAAATTAACTCAAAGAAGGGTAAGCTAATAAAGCAGGCTCAGGGAGTTAGATCTTGAGTGTCTCCAGTCCCATCTCACCACGGTCCCCTGGGTGAGACAATTCAGAGTTCTCTTTGCCTCACTTATCTGTTCTGTAAAATGGACAGAATAGACAGTAGCCCAAAGCAGAGATGGCTCCAACGCCATTTACTAATTTGCTAAGTAATTGTATGGGACTCTGTGCGACAGGTGATGGAAAACAAAAGCAATATCGTGCAACCAATACATTGAACAAGTACGACTTGAAGGGTATCATCAAAATGTAAATTTATTTCTGTCTTCTCTTTATAATTTTTTCAGTGGGAGAAGTGTTCTTCTTGCCCCGAGATAAAAGCTGGTTCTCTGACAAGCCCCAGAAGCCTATGGGCTCCCCCTTAGAATATAAAAGGTCCTTTGGTCCCTTTAAATTGCAAAAGCAGTGTCAATTCTGAAACGAAAACATGTGGTGCCTGATAATCATCAAAACTCTGAACTGTTCATAGCTTCCCTCAGCCTGGCCTCGTGTTCAGATGGTCCTCCGTGGTGGGGACTGGGTTGTCACTCCTCTTGTTCCGTTTCCTAATTTAAAGCTCACTTCTCTTATGAGCTTTCTTGGGTTCTTTGACAACCCAAACCTGACATCCCCCTCACTCCCCCACTGCAACTCTGGTGATGCTCCGACACCTTCCTTTCATCCAGCCACCACCCCCTCAGACCCTGGCTCTGCAGGGATCCATGCCACCCAGGCACTAGCTGTCAGAGCCCCCTTGCCCTTTAAGGGAGTCTTCTCGGGCAGGGCTTCTTTTAAAGCTAAAGACAGGAGAGAGGAACACAGCCCCCCCCCCTACAGGGCCATAAACACTTCACAAAAACGACACAAGAGGGAGCTCTAGAGCCCAAACCAGAAAGCTACCTTGACCCACCCTCATTCCCTAAAGTTAACCATCTGTTGGGACACCTGGGTGGCTCAGTCGGTTAGAAGAGTCGGCCTTCGGCTCAGGTCATGATCCCAGGAGTCCCACATCGGGCTCGTTGCTCAGCGGGGAGCCTGCTTCTCCCTCTGCCTGCTGCTTCCCCTGCTTGAGCTCTCTCACTCTCTCTCTGACCAAAAAAAACCAAAAACCAAAAAACAACAAAAGAACTATCAGAAAAGGATAGTAATCAAACCCCACGTAAAATTACTTAAGGAAAAAAGGAGTATATGCAGCATAAGCGCTTATAGACAACGAAAGCACATTAAAAGATGTGCCTGCAAAACAGGTGAAAGCTACAGCCCAGCATCTCAGAATGAGCTGGAAGAAATTAAGAAAGTGATAGAATATATGAAAAAACAACGCAACTCAGAATTTAAAAGATTTATAAATGTGGTGTTAAAACTGAGGAAAGAATCAGACATTTTTTAAAGAAACAATTATTTCCAAAACGAAGCCTAACCCGGGGAGAATACAAGAGCAAACAAAGCAGATAATGTCTTAAGGGAAATGAAAGGATAAAAGGAGAGTGTGCAGAAAGAAAATAAGCATGCGTTTCACTTAGAATCAAAATTTTAGGGGCGCCTGGGTGGCACAGCGGTTAAGCGCCTGCCTTCGGCTCAGGGCGTGATCCCGGCGTTATGGGATCGAGCCCCACATCAGGCTCTTCCGCTATGAGCCTGCTTCTTCCTCTCCCACTCCCCCTGCTTGTGTTCCCTCTCTCGCTGGCTGTCTCTATCTCTGTCGAATAAATAAATAAAAAATCTTTAAAAAAAAAAGAATCAAAATTTTAAGAAATGTAGCAACACTCTGTGTTTTCCTAGACGCACTATGTGGCTGTGACTTTTTGTTCAGTTGTTACTGTTTCTGAGAGCTGTCTTAAGGTTTTCTTTGGCGTTATGGTGATGCCTGGCAGGTTTCAGTGTGTTACTTAACATGAGGTTCTCAACACATAAAGACGACACTTAGGGTTTGGAGGGGAGTCTGTTCCAGTTCCTCAGAGCAGGCCTTAGCTCGAGCCTCCCTCCTGCTTGGCTTTCTCTGCTCAAGTCCCTGTCGATATGTCACACCACACATACATGTTGTCACTGGCCATCACTGCCACGTTCACGTCTGTGCTCAAGGCACTTGTACTGGAAAAGACAGAATTTAAAAATGGTTTTTAAATTAAATTCTTAACCACGCTTTCTTTTTCTTTTATTGCTTTCCATGACCCCCAAATTCCTGGGCTCCAACAGTAACACGAACGTTGCCATCAAAATAGACAATCTGGACAGCTATAAGACACCCTCGAGAGTGGCATCTCCAGTCAACTTGAATATACCCATGAGAGCTGCCTTGAGCCACAGTCTCTGGGAACAAGAGAATCCAGATGAGCACTTCCTGCAGGCTCCTGTTGCCAGTTCCCTAGGAGAGAACCTTTTGGGACCCTGACACCTAGCCAAAACAGGGTGATCCGTGAACTTGCTACCGCCTCCTATAACGCTGTTTTCCCACTGTGGGCCAAAGACCACGGGAGAGGTATGATGGTGTTTATAACAAAGTGCTTCTGTACTTCCACCAATAAACCTCCGAGTTCCTAATTGTTATAGGTTGCGCTCTATGGGGCTTCGGGCTGGGGATGGACTAATTAGGAGCAGGAGTTCACCCCTTAGGGAAATAAGTGGGAAAAATATTCTGTCTGCTCCGTTGAAAACCCAAAGCAGCCAAGCAAAGCCAAGAAATCCAGTCCAGAGGAAGCAGCTGGGGGAGAAACCCAACGTCCTCTTTCAGAGGGGTAGGGGAAACCAGAGGCAGGACTGCTAACAGCCCAAAGTCAAAGAAATCTTAAGAACGATGCTGACCAACAGGGAGGCAACTTTGTGTGGCCCCACTTACCTCAAGCAAGGGACTGAGTCTTTACCACCCCCCATTATGACAACAGCAAACCCCACGTTAGTGTAAGGCTGTGAAGGCTCGCTCTGGGCCATGCAAACCTTGGTTGCTAGTAAAAACATGGCTTCTGGTTAAGGTTGATGATGACCAGCTGTCACTGGAAGGCCTACTTGATTTGACTCTTCCTACCCTGGACCTAATGACAGCAACCTGGAAGACACAGTAACCATGCATATGGGGTAGGGGGAGCAGGAGCTTGGGCCAGCCTCTGGACCAATAGCAGATATTTACTTGGAAAACACTACCACGATATGCAGGAAACATTTATCAAGCTCCTGCTAGGTGTCAGAGGCTGTGCGTGTTGCTGGGTGTATTAGAGAGAGGAAGAGAGACAAGTTACCTGCGTGGAGGGAGGATGTGGGAGAGAAAGCCATTAAAGTTGACACAGTGTTTGAACCACTGGTCTGTAAATCAAGGCCGGAGGCCCTTCTTTCCTAGAGTTCACATGAGAGGAAATTGAGGGAGGGAGAAAGAACGCGGCCATCCTCCCTTTGTGTGCACAGGGTTGGGCTGAGTGCTAAATCTGGCCCGACCAAGTCAGAAAAGACACGAGCTGAGAGGATGCCCAATGTTTGTGGGTTTCTTTTTGTCTCCAATAAAAATTAAAACAAAACACATTTCCTTCCAGCTTGTTACAGTCAAGCTGAGCGTTGCGGGTGCTGGCGAGGGACATCTAGCAGCAGAACTTGAGGCTGATGTGAAGGATGACCTTGCTTCCCAGATCATGCCTGAGCTCCCAGTATCATTATCGATATGTACCCACGCCACTTGCAAAGTGTCCCTGCATGAATGGCCAACCACTCGACTGATACGGGGTGTTTACCAACATTTAGGGCATCTCGCCGCCACTTCTATTGCTTTGGTTTACGACTCCATCCGCTCGCACCTAGATTACCGTAATAACCCCAGCTGGCCTCCCAAGCTCTCATCATTATGACAGTAACAGCTAACTTCATTAGCAACTTACCACGTGCCAAACCTTATGCTAAGACCTTACAAAGATCACTTAATCCATACAACTCGTTGGGAGGAGATCCTCTTGCTAGCACATTTACATGAACGTGAGCCACAGAGAGGTTCAAGAACTTGCTCGAGGTCATACAGGGAGTAAGCAGCAGGGCTAGGGCCTGAACCCAGTCTCACTCCAAAGCCCGATGACTCTCTGATTTCTTCCCACTCCATTTCTCTTCTGCACTGCAAAAGAGCAGTCTTTCTCAAACATAAATCTGACTACAGCTCACCCTTGATAAAAACCAAACTCTTTGATAGGAAATGATCAGGGCTATTTCTCCAGCCTCTCCACGACGTCCCCAGAGGCTGCTTCCCTGGCATCTCCTGTTCCCATCACACCAAACTTGCGGTTTCCTAAATGCACCGTGCGCTTACGGACTGCAAGGGCGTGGTACGTCCTTCACTCCACGCACGCCACTTTCCTTGCGAGGCTGCCCGTTGCTCTCGCGGTACTTGGTCCTTGCTGCTGGAGCTCTGCGCTGCCACTTACGCTGCGTGCTCCTGTTTATAACCTCTCCCAACCCCGCTGCAGTTGTTCACGTGGCCGTTTCCTTGGTGGGACTAGGACCTCTTTAAGAACAGATACCACTTTATATTAGAGTTCTTTGCCCCAAAAAGGAGCTGACTCTAATTTAAACCAAAGGGAATTAATTGGAAGGATACGGGTTAATGTTCATAGCAGCAATGTCCACAATAGCTAAATTGTGGAAGGAGCCGAGATGCCCTTCAACAGATGACTGGATTAAGAAGTTGTGGTCCATATATACAATGGAATATTACTCAGCCATCAGAAAGAACGAATTCTCAACATTTGCTACAACATGGACGGCACTGGAGGAGATAATGCTAAGTGAAATAAGTCAAGCAGAGAAAGACAACTATCATATGATTTCTCTCATCTATGGAACATAAGAACTAGGATGATCGGTAGGGGAAGAAAGGGATAAAGAAAGGGGAGGTAATCAGAAGGGGGAATGAAACATGAGAGACTATGGACTATGAGAAACAAACTGAGGGCTTCAGAGGGGAGGGGGGTGGGGGAATGGGATAGGCCGGTGATGGGTAGTAAGGAGGGCACGTATTGCATGGTGCACTGGGTGTTATACACAACTAATGAATCATCGAGCCTTACATCGGAAACCGGGGATGTACTGTATGGTGACTAACATAATATAATAAAAAATCATTAAAAAAAAAAAAAAAAGGAAGGATACGGGTTAGTTCACAGGCTCAAAGAGACAGCTGAAGAGGCAGAGCCCGAGCCCGAGCCGAATGCACTGGCATCAGACCAGCGCTGCGGATTCAGGTAAGAGTGGCTGATCGAGCGTCTCGTCCAATGCTGCGGCAGCCTGGGTGGTGTCTCAAGGAAAATGGAGGGGTGTCACAAAAGAACAGCTGGGAGAACGGATGTCTGGTGGCGGATAATAACAAATGTCCACCACAATGTGACTTTCTGCTCTCTGTTCAGAGGGGTGCTCCGCCGTGGGCCCCAAGCATCTCCGCACATCCTTGCTAAGTAACCCAGATTTCAAGGTCCAAGTGGGTTGTTTTGCTTACTTGCATGTTTCGGGAGAGGGATGAAGAGTTTAGACAGATTGCCTTACCCTTTGTGTGTTCCTTTGAAACAGTTTTTGACTCAACGCTGTGTCCGAGGGATTCCATTCTGATGGGCAGACTACACAGTAGCATTTGGGGTCCCCCGCCGGTGTTAACTCAGAATCGGTAGCCGTGGTCCCTGAAAGTTTCTGCGTTTCCCTTTTACGAGGGCATAGTTTCACCGTAAATGGCGTAAGGTCTGTTTGGGGATGCCTAGGAGGAACGCTCCTGGTAGGTGGTTTATGGTGTTTGTCATAGGGTCCCTGGTTAGGGATCTCAGCCTTCCCTCCCTTCAAGTAGCTGGGGCGTGAGCACTGGCTGAGGACTGAGGAGTGCGAGCAGCCCTGCTTCTCTAACTGTATCCATCAGAGCCGGCTTTCATTTGGTGATTACAAATGACCTGAGTCATTGCCTCCCCACTTTACTTCTAGAGACCCTAACTCAGTCCTGATCTTTTAGTTGTCAATAGCCAACTCTCACTAGTTCAAGCATAAAAAGAACAGCTCAAAGGCTAGCTGGTAGCTGACAGACTCTGTGGAAAGGCAAGAGAGAAATAGGCGTGAAGGCTTACACAGCCCGGACAAGGAACAACAGCCTAGCCAGGTTGCAGGACGGCTCCAACAAAGACCCCATGCCCCGCTATTGCACACACACTTCAGCTCTCACCAGTGGCCCTGGGCTGGAGTCTGTCATCCCTGCCTTCTAAAATCAGATGCTCTACTCCCCCCGCCCCCGAGGAAACTTCTCTACTGGTGCTAGCTTCCTTATGCTTTTCACATCCAAGTCAAGGTCTCGTGCAGGTGAGTCTGCTTGCCAGAATCCCGCTTACAGGAGGCACCTAGCAGAAAGGGAGGCTGAGAAAGTAAGGTCTGACTTCCCCTCGAGGAGGGGAAACTCACGATGTATAAATCCCCAAAAAGAAGTACAGGCAGCCAGAAGGCATGAAACACGTCCCCAAAGATCCTTGATTAATTAACTACAAGCACAGAATCTTGAAAGGTCAAACCATTCTCAGCTCTGATGATATGATAACTGTGCTTCTGGTCCTTGAGTGCCCCCAGATTTCTCTTTTTTCCACTGAGATTACAGAGCCCATTCACTAGCTTAAAGAGAACCTCTTCGACATTCCAGTGCTTTCTCAAAGCCTTGGAGAGATGTGCAGGTATGCAGAACCTTCTATAGGGACAGTGTCAGGCAAGGGCAATAGTAGGTACATGATAGATTCAAGTCAACTTTCTTGTGTCCCAAAGGCTTTGAATTCCTTTTTCTACGAGGAATTTCTGGCCCTCATTGTTCTCTAAGGTGAAGCAGGTTGAATCCAGCTTTGCTTCAGCCAACACAGCAAACTATAAGAAATATCCAGCGCTATGAGAAATAGCACGATTACGATGCAATCTCTGGTAAGAGCATCCAGATCAGTAAAATCAGCCCTCTCTAAAATCATGCTCTCCCTCCTTGACGGAGTGCCTCGAAAGTTATTCTCATCAGTATTCGCAGACTTTACAGACAGAATTGCCCAATTCACTATGTTTTCCTGGGTAATACCTTCTCTTCCCTATGCTGGTTCCCATACCTACCTACCTGCAGCCACTGGGGCACCCTGGCATTGAATTCTGGTTACCAGCCTAGTAACATGGAGGGGAATGTTCAGCACCCCCCTACAAGGAAGGAAAGGCTTCCTCTCCCATGGTATGGGCAGTGGGGAGTGTTCAGAAGGACCCGAGGGTTTGGGTCTTGTCTGCTATCCCTGCTGCAGTTGATGGAGTCTCACTGTTACATTGTGCCTCTTTTACACAAGAGACTGGATCAAAGCTGGGACCTCTACAGCCTTCGTAAATCAACAACCCAGAGACCCAAATCTCAGTGTTTTAACTTTTGTTCTTTTTAAGTTATTCAGTATCAATAGAAGCACCCATTGTTTGGGTTTTTATTTTATTTTATTTTATTTTATTTATTTTTTTTTAAAGATTTTATTTATTTATTTGACAGAGATAGAGACAGCCAGCGAGAGAGGGAACACAAGCAGGGGGAGTGGGAGAGGAAGAAGCAGGCTCATAGCAGAGGAGCCTGATGTGGGGCTCGATCCCATAACGCCGGGATCACGCCCTGAGCCGAAGGCAGACGCTTAACCACTGTGCCACCCAGGCGCCCCTGTTTGGGTTTTTAAAAAGATTTTATTTATTTATTTTAAAGAGCGAGAGAGCACCAGTGGTGGGGGGTGGGCAGAGGGAGAAGCAGACTCCCCATTGAGCGGGGGACTGACATGGGGCTCAATCCCAGGACCCCGGGATCAGGACCTGAGCCGAAGGCAGACACTTAACTGACTGGGCCACCCAGCCACCCGGAAGGCCCCATTGTATTCCAGTGCCCTGGAATTCCTTCCCTTTATAGTGTCCTAAGGCAGCAAGCACCTACTTGCAGCAGATACTCTCTGTCATCAAATGGTCCTAGTTACCAACAACTGGTCATTTAATGGCCATGGACCATTGACAGTCAAGTTCTCATCCCGGAATATAGATGGAATCGTGCCACATTCTATGCCATCTTGTCGGGGTGATAAACTCCCTGGGGACCACAACCTGCAACCCCCTCTCTGGTACCTATCTGCATATCAGAGTTCTTCAGGTGCAAGCAAGAGGGATGACTCTGAGGCAGAGAGAGCTTGGGTTGTGTGTCCTTCTGTCCACCTGAGAATGGCTCACAGAATCAAAGGGACCTTTGAAGAAACCGGGAAAGCTGGAGGGGGCAGACCTAGGGCGGCACCCAGGACTTGGATTTAATCGACACTCTGTTTGGGACACTCACTGGCATGAATAAGTCCCCACCATGTTCTCCGTCCTTTTGTGTTTATCCATTTAGCATTCAATGTCCGGGAACCCTAGCTTAGGCCTTGTGCCTCCGTGTGCCAGTTATCTTCCCTTCTCCCTCCAGATCCACTCCTCCTTTCTCCCCCTTCTCCGTGCCCCAGAATAGTTCCTGCCTGTTCTCCAAACTGATGTCTAGGCTATATCAAAGGGCCCATCGCCTCTGGAGTCCAGGTGGGTTTGGCCAGTGGGAAGTGCAGGTAGGAGATCAGAGGGAGAGAGGAGAATGGGGTAAAGACAATGACTTCCTCCCTTGTAGTCACGGAAGGTGTGATGTAGGAAATATGTTAGGGTTCAGAGCTGACGGACAAGAAAGAATTCTTGGGATGTCTTTGGTGCAAAAAGGTGGTTTTATTAAAGCATGGAGACAGGACCGGTGGGCAGAAATAGCCGCACTGGGGTCCCAAGGAGTGGCCGATAATATACTCTCAGGTTGGGAGGGGGTTGGGGATAGCCTAAGTCTCTAAGGAATTTTGGAAGCAAGGTTTCCAGGACCTCGAAGGAGATAGAGATTGTTAGGAAAAGGTCGTTTATTACTGTCTAATAAAACCTTTGTCATGAGACCCTTCAGATGTATATCGGTGGGCCATATGCTTGGGGCATGATTGCCAACATGTATCTTGGGGGTAGAGATAAAGGAAATTTCCAAAGGAATTTTTATATGTTGAAGTAAACTCACAGGATCCTGGCAGTCGGGTTAAGATCACCTTTTGCCCTCAGCAAAGCGCTAACATCCAGGCAGCTGAGTCCCTAGAGGAAGGTCACTCTGCCTGTTTCAAGGACTTGTCAGTGGGCTGTAAGTAGTAAGGAAATTTAATTTTTCTTTTGCCTTTGTTTCCCACATCAAGGTGGGCTGTGTCCCTGAACAGAAAGAGTCTGCTCATTTCATGGTGGCCTCTTCTACTCAACACTTTCCCTAGTTCCAGGAACCACTCCCTCTGCTAACTCTTAGGTCCATTGTAGGGACTTAGCTGAATTTTATATACTGACCAGGAATATTGTCCCCCTTACTCTTGAAGTTTCCTCTCAGTAAGTTTCCATCCACAGACCCTCGCCATGTCCCAGAGCCATGACCAGGCCACCCTGGCGATGTGACCCTTGCTGGGCTTCCATCCAGTTTATTGCTTCTCTTGTGGCCCCTGCCTATCCCCCAAGCCTGGTTCCCTTAACTTCCATTTGTGGTAAAGACCTGCCAATAGTTTTCTGATGAATTCCCTGCAGCTTAGGTTGACCTGTCAGTTTCTGTGCTTACAACCATGAAGTCTAACTATGTGACGCTGTTCCTAGAAAAGCCGGTGCTGTGTAGGCAAATATGTCAGCCATCGATATCTTATTCATTTGTGTATCCTCCAGTGCCTGGTTCCTGCTAGACACCCACTTAAACGGTGTTAAATAAACCCATTTCTGCCATAGCCAGCTCTGGTGCCCCACCTTGTCCTTCCCAGCCCCCCACACCTCCCAACACGGGAAGAAACTGTGGCCTTTGCTGAATGCACTTATCATTAAGATTGATTTCTCAGAAACTATTTGTTAGATGAAAATAACATCACGTAAGGGGTTAGGAAAACTTTTAATAACCAATAAACACACAATTTAAAAGAGAAAAGAAACAAAACATTGTGATCCAGAGTCACTTAGAGCCCACCAGGACAAGACATCTGCAAAAACGATCGCCGAAACAATGTAAGAATGCATCTTAAAGTTTCTGAAGTGGAATTCAGAGAAAAGAGAAAATGTCCTCAAGGAATAATACCAAGACAGACCCACTTGAAATGTGTGATGGAACGAGATGAAAGCCTCCCAAATGCCCTTATAAATCTTAAGAAAAATAACAAAAGGCTGGTCAATTAAGACTCTGGTGTTATTGGGCATCTGGGTGGCTCATTGGTTGAGCATTTGCCTTCAGCTCAGGTCATGATCCTGGGATGGAGCCCCCCATGGGCTCCCTGCTCAGCGGGGAGTCTGCTTCTCCCTCCGCCCCTCACCCCACATGTGCTCTCTCTCCCTCTCTCTCTCTCTCAAATAAATAAATAAAATCTTAAAGAAAAAAAGACTCTAGTATTATTGATGAGACAGAAGGTAGAGGAAGCAGAGATCCTGAGGACACCAGAAATGTAGACATGAGTGGTCCTCACCCGCATCCTGAGGGTACCAAGGAATTCACTAAAGAACTCTCAGAACCTAGGGCCTTTCATTTAGAAAACAAAACAAAAGAGGTCTTATCTTCAGCAAGAACACCCCTTATTCCTGAGATTTCCTCAGTAATTTTCTATTCACCGACCCCCACCCTGCCCCTTGGCTATACATTCCCACTTGCCCCCAGCTTCTTTGGGAGTTGAGCCCAAGGCCTCTCCCCACTGAAAAATTCCTCACAATGGTCCCTAGAATAATTGTGATAGCCTCCCCCTGCCCTACCCGCCACAATAAAGTCTTCCTTACCCTGCTTAAAAACCGAGCCAAAACAGAAGACAAAAAAAACCCAGAAAGCCCACAAGGGCTCCATCTTGAGAAATCCACAAGACTATGGTTTCGAAACAGGGAAACAACCGCTGAGAGTGGTAAAGTTTCATAAAACAAGCATTTAAAAATGAACTTTTAGAATTATTAAAGCTAAGGCCACTTACAGAAGCTATAACTTGGATGGAAACAGCCCCAGATACAACCATCTAGAGTTGTTTTGAGAGGGGCTGCTCTGGTTTTTGCTCAGTCTCTGACTCCTGCCTGACTTAGGATAAATTAATTTCCCCACCGGGCATGTGAATAATGTTTTTTTAATTAAAATATCACTAAAAATTCTAATTATGCCCAAACAAAACACTGGTTTTGAATGATAATAGTCGCAATAGGAAACATACCATGGGTCCATGACATACAAAGAAATAGTCACAGATGGTTTATTCTAAAATGGTTTTACAGCCCCCTAAAGTCTCCAGTTAGGCGTTTTGCCTTGCACAAAGAAGGAAAGGAATTTCTGTCACAACCATTCCCTCCCTTCACTGCCATTCAGGGGACATATCTAGATGCAAGAAGAATGTGACAACTAGCGGCGTGAGATTGTCACACACGCGCACTCAGGACGTTCCATTTGTAAATGCTTCCCATTTTTAAAACTGTCTCCTCATCAACAATCGAATGTGATTCTCCTAATTGTAGGAGATAGCTGTTATTATGAGCTATACTTCACAGATGAGAAAAGCAAAACCCCGAACAGCTTAGCAGAAGCTGCAGGCAGCTCGCGATTCTCAAAGTCCAGAGGGCAGGAGGACAATGGCTTCTGGGCCTCTTCTCACAGGCGTCAGTCCCTATCGTGCCCATTCCTGTCAGCGTCATCACGGAGACCTCTGGCTGCAGGCTCAGGGCAGACTAGTTGCTAAGCCAAGGTGCCCAGCCAGCCCCAAGAACCGGCATTCTTTCATACGTCTAAGTGAGCAGAGTGGGTAACTGCCACCAGGTGGCGCCCCACCGCGGCTGGGACCCCAGTGGATTGGATCAGCGGCGCCCAGCCCCTTGGCTGAGCAGGCTAATCTCAAGCATTTCATTAACCTCACTGTAACACCATGCCAGCCTGACTGACTATTTGGGACCCCACTTATCATTTTATTATGGAGGTTTACTGTCTTTGAGTAGCCAATTGAATACACCTTTACAGGTCTTTTTTTTTTTTTTTCGTAAAGACTGCATTCTGGGCACAAGTTTCTGATTATATTCCATTCCGACCTCTAATAGAGTCATGCACCAATATTTACATATTGGAACATATATTATTTTATTACAGTGTTTTTTTTTATATTACAGTAGGCTAGCATATTGACTTTTTAAAATAATATATATAGGTAGGTTTTAATCACTGAATTTTATTTCAGAATGGTAAACGGGGAGTTACAATGTATTAGCCATGAAAAGGGGATTTGGGTATGACAAGGCTGAGAAGCACCATATTGGAGCATTGACCTTTTCCTCAACATTGCCCTCTTGACTTTGATGACACCTTGCAGCAACGTTTAGCCTACTTCACTCTCTCCACTTTTTCTTACCCCCATCTCTCCCTGCGGCGGCTCCTCGAAGATGCTTTGCTCTGCTGGTCCCACACCTTCTTAGCTCTCAGGGAAGCAAGCATCACCTGGCCCCAGTACCATCCCAGCCATGCCATCACCCCCTCCTGAGGCTCTCTCCCGCCCCTTCCCAGCCCCACAGCCACATCCTGTCTATTTCACCTTCACCCCAACTCACTTCTCATCTCCAATATCTTCTGGACTGTGTGTCCAGTGAGGAGGACCTGGGCTATGCTCTGTCCTGGCAGTGTTTAAATGTCCTCTTCTCTAGGTGGGGGTATATATCCTGTTCTCATGGGGTAATCTGTGTCAGTTCAGCCTGAAGATCTGAAAAACAGCCCAGCTGAGCTTTTCTGCCTCTACTGAGGCAATGCTGTGATCAACAGGGGCTGCTCCTCTTGCAGATTTTTCTCTTGTTTTCCCAGAGCTGATTACTCACTCCCTCAGGCTGCCTCTCTCCAATTTGGGGGGACGGGTAGGAGTAGGTGTGGGTAATTTGTGAGAACACACACAATTATATTAAATAGCTTTCTTTCTCTGTTATCAGGCCATACCCAGATTTTCTGTTCTATTTTTTGGCGACCGCTTAACCTCTTGTTAGGTTGCTACTAGTTAAATTTTTGGCATTAAAAAAATGATTATTTATTGTGGATGTCAGAGGGAGTAATTCTGTGACGTGGCTTCTTTGCAGAGGCCACTGATTGTATACCGATATCCTTCATCCTTAAATAATAAATAACAGAACCCCCAGTTCTAGGTGGGCTCATGGCCATCCAGCTAAAAGCTACCTTTCCCAGCTTCCCTTGCACCTGGGTGTGGCCATGTGACTGAATTCCGACCAATGGGATGTGAGCAAAACTGATTATGCCATTTCTAGGTCATGCCCTTAAAAGGAATGAGTGTGCCCTCCCCTTCCCCCTTCCCCTTCTCACTGGCCAGTATGCAAACATGATGGCAGGAGCTGGAGCAGTCACCTTGAAACCCAGAGACAGTGACATATTGACAATGGCAGAGATACTCCACCAGCTCAGGACTGCCTATCTTTGGACTACTGTGTAAGAGCGAATCAAAATTCTATTTTAAGTCACTATATTTTGAGGTCTTTTGACTACCTAGACTATAAATAATTCATATAAGCCTCATGCCGTTACCTCTACCTAGGAGCCTGTAGTTATTTGTACTTATTTGTGTTTTCTTGTTTCAAATTGTATGTTCTGTGTCTTCCTTTTATAAAAAATTAAACTCTTAGCTAGTAGTCTAATTTTTTCTTCTAAGCACCAGCTTATAGATTTATTTATCCCAGTATGCTTAGTATTTTAAGATTATTTTGGCTTCCTTTACACTTGAATGGATGTCATTCAATGTAAATCCCATTTGTGGAATTATTGGGTCACATCCTTTCTCCTCAGCATTCCTTCACATCATTGCATTGTCTCATGCCATTTAAAGTTGCCAAGTCTGAAACCAGTCTCATTCTATTCCCCTTGGTAGATTGTCTGCCTCTTCTATCCGGATATTTGTAGTCGGATGCTTTTGTTGGGCCTAAGATTTAGGAACGTCACTGGTCTCAATGGTTTCTTTACTCAGTTTATCCGGAATAGAGTAAATCCGTTTGTGTGCCAGATCGGGTCTTTTGTTTCAGAAATGGCTTTTTCTTTTATGTGTTTGACTACTCTTTCAGTTCCATTTGTTCCCTCTTCATCAGGGCCTCTAGCCGAATGTTGGGTCAGCATAAGTGTCTCCCATATCTGTCATTTCCTTTCTATTCTCTTCGTCTCTTGCCCTTCTTTATTGTATTGCGCGTGGTCGTCTCTGACTTACTAAGTATGTCACTGACTCGGTTTGCTCTCATGTCACCGCCATTTCTTGTGGCTTCTAATGTGACTGTCAGATACTGAGTGGATTTTTTTTTTCTTTCCCTTACCTCATCAGGTCCCCTTTTCATCTTATTTTGGTATCTCTGATTTTGTTTGTTTGCTTGCTTGTTTCACGGGAGCTATAAGGTCCCTTGAGGGTGAAAAGAAGATTCTTGTCAAGGACTTTATTCTATTTCCTAGAATCATTTTTCTTCTGATATATATTCTTTCAATGTATTTTTCTATGGACATTCTTTAGGAGAGAAGGGTAATATCTTACAGATCCCATGCTAGCTGTTTACTAAGAAATAGTGACTATTTTAATTAACAAAAAAATACCTGAATCTATCAGCCCTTTAGGTATAAATTCTATTTCACAGGAAAAATAATAGCTAGACGAGCAAACTAAACATCACAAGGAAATAACCAGAAAGATCCAGAAGGTGAGATATTCTGAGGGCCAACTACCTCAACTGCTTCCACTAGTAAGTGTCCTAAAAAAAAGGATTGTACTAGATTAAAATAAACTTAAGGGGGATGTGTGGTCCTGGATTGAATACCGATTTGGATAAATCAGTTGTAAGAGTAACTGGAATTAATTGGAGAAATTTTAACATGGCCTAGAAATTAGATGAGACGCGATAAAAGTATACCAAAATACAAAGGCAGAAAGTGTTGGCTAAATAATACAGGTTATAAAAAAGTTAAAAACAATTTTTAGAACATAATCTCTCTCTCTCACATGCACGCACACACCCCCCCCCCCATGACTGTTCCAGCGATGTTCTCCAGGAGGTAAGAATATGCTGTTTGTTTTTTAAACTTGTCTCTATTTTCTGATGTTCTACAAGCACACGTACTGCTTATGTAATAGTTTTGTTTTTTTTAAATAGTGACACAGATTTAAATGGGACAGATTTACCATGAAGATAATAAAGCTTATGTTCACCTGGAAACTTCCAAGGCCCTAGGAGGGCTTCTGGCAATTTTGTATCATATTTTTGTGGGGATTTTTAAATTTATTTTTTAGGTTTTAGAAATGTTTTACTGTAGTGAAATATACATAAAATGTACCATTTCAAGCATACGGTTCAGTTGCATGACATACATTCACCCTGTTGTGCAACCATCACCACCCTCGTCTCCAGAACTTTGTCATCTTCCTGAACTAAAACCCTGTACCCACTAAACAATAGCTCCCTATTGCCCCATCTGTCCAGTATTTTTATTTTTAAGTGTCTCCAAAATTGTATAAGCTCTAAGCTCCACAGAACCCTGGTCCAGCCCCAACTGACAATCAGATATCCTGGTCACTCCTGAGCAAGTTTTGAAATGATGCTTGACGTTACGAAGTGATTTTAGCCTCAAACCAAAGTGCTACCAACATTGTCAAGGAGACAAGATCACTCCGGTAGTTAGAGAGAGGGGGCAGGGGGGTAAGGGAAGCAGACTCCCCACTGGGCAAGGGAGCCCAATGTGGGGCTCGATTCCAGGACCCTGGATCATGACCTGAGCGGAAGGCAGATGCTTAACCGACTGAGCCACCCAGGTGCCCTGTATCAGCAAGTTTTAAGCCTGACTCAATATAACAGAAAACCCAAATTTATTTCTCTCATACATAAAAGAGGTCTGGAGGTATGCAGTTCGGGCAGGACTAGTACGTCGGTTTTATGATCATCAAGGAACTGGAGCCCTTTTATCTTGCTATGTTACTATTAGTAGAATGCCACTTCATGGCCCAGTGGGGCTGCTCAAGCTCCAACTGTCAAGTCTTTATTCCAGCCAGAAGGAAAAAAATGAGTGAAAAGAGTATGCCCCTTCCTACAATGTTTCCTCACCACAGATGAACCTTGGGCTTACATCTCTGTGGCCACAACACACTCACATGGCCTTACCTAGCTGTAAGGGAGGCCAGGAAATATAATTTTCATTCCAGAAACTTGTGCCCAACTAAAGATCAGGCATTCCGCCATTAATAAGAAATGGAGAGAAGGGATACTGAGAAAGGCAGCTAAGCATCTGTCAAATGGTTTTTAAAAAGATTCAGTGTGCTAGTTTTTGAGGTTTGATGGGGGCAAGTAGGAAGGGCAGACATCTTTAAGACATTTGATTATCGCTTAGGATTTTGTTTAGAGCTGAAAGCTCACTTCCTCCTAATTAGCTTTCTAGACTGGGCGCTAAAGCCTCTTTCAGTACCAGAGAAGTGAGCCAAACAGGCTTGTACAGAAAACAGAAAACGTCATCTTCCCCTCCAAAGGGGACTTTTGGGTGTCTCAGTGGCAAAATACATCCGACCACATATCTAGACCAATCAGCTAGACTGTGGTGGATAAGCTTTAACTTACACCAGCGTGTTAACTACCATCACGTTTGGACTGTGTGTTGCTTCCAGAGAAATGTAAACCTCAGGACGGGGTCTCTTGACCCCCTCCTTAGAGACTATGCCATGCAGGACATTTGTCCCACATGATAAACAAAAGAAAACAAGGAACAGGAATGCAGAAGTCCCTTTACCAACCAGGGAGCGGTTTCAGGTGCTTGAACAGGGGCAAACTAGAAGCGACCAGGTGAAGGGCGGAGGGAATCAGATCAGCAGAGCCTCGTGACCTTTCAGCCGCCTCTTTGACTTGATAATGAAATACAAAAATAAATCTTCATGCTTGTACACCGCATACACTGGTTGTCCAATTGCTTCTCTGAAATGATCGCATTTGATTTTGATGGATAATACATCGTTTAGTAAATTGCGGAATTTTGTCCAAATTAGAGTACAATTTCTCCCCGAGGTGGACTTGAACAGTGCTCGGCCTGCTTCCTTCCTTGCCCTTGACCTAGCCACTGCAGGATTTGGGCTCTTGCTTCTTCTGACTCCAGGATGAGGAATGCTGTCACTCTGAGAGGGGGACTGTCTTGCTGATCTGGCAGAACTGCCCCATCCCAGTTCTCTTCTTCTCGGCTGGCACCCTCACAGAGCCAGCCTCTGGGTAAGAAACTAATTACTTGGACTCCTGCTTCAGTTTGACCTCCTAAGGGAAATAGGCCTGCAGAAGTAACCAGCCAGGCATAGCAGAGCGCGGAGCAGGGCCCAGCAATCCCTTCCAAAACGGAAAAGGCTCCTGCAGATAAACCAGGGCACGTGTGTTCCCACCTCATGCACAGCTCAGAAAGGCTGGGCTTTAAATAGACAACAGCCCTTAAAACTGTTTGGGGTAGGTTGCATTAAGAGTAAGGGAGGGTTGAAAGGCAGGGAAGAAAATACCCTCCCAGCAGCCTTCCTTCCTTGCTTCCTGCATGGCTCACCCCTTTCCCAGCAAGCTCTGGGGGCACTATGTCTCCGGGGTTCCTGACGGGCTGGGGAATATCAGGGCAGAAACAAGCCCTCTGGAGGAAAAGGGAGGCTCCTCTGCGTTTCCCTTTCCTGCAGGCCTGGCCTGGTTTTTTTCATGATGTCATCCATTCATCATTGTGAGCTGATTGGCGGTCCCAGGCCTTGGGCAGCTGCCCAAGGCCAGGAGGGAAGAGAGAGATACCAGGACAAACTTGCAGCAGGCCCCTGAGCATGTGCGGAAATGTTGTCATCAGTTCCACAGAGAAAGACTCGGTGGAAATCAAAGAAGACAGTAAAAGTCACAAGATCTTTTCCAACCTTCCCTTCCCTGAATGCCTGGGAAGAAGTCAGGGGCCTCTTGCCCGTGGATGGGGAGCCGAACCCTGGAGTGGGCCTGGGTGTGGAGGAGGGACTGCTTTGCCAGATGCTTCATTCTCCGGAATTCAACCTATTTCCTGACTCAGTGGTGTTTGAAAGCAACTTTGTCCAGGTACTCTTGGGTCGCTCAGAATGGCACTCCTTGATTCTTCTAAACCTGTTCCCAAGATGTGACCTGGAGAGTCTGTCTGGGGAACTGGAGTGGAGTGAGAACTGAGGCGAGGAGAAGTCAGTGGGCCTGGAATGCATCTGACCCTGACTTTGCAGAGCCCCAGACAGGGCTTCGTCTGCAGACACTTGTCATCGTGGGGACACAGGTCAAGTGTTCTCTGCTCTGAGTAGAGGACCTGGTATCCGAACCCCTGAATGTGCTTCCTTCTCCAGGCTGTCAGCCCAAAGAAGTGAACACAGAGGCAGTGACATGGGCTGCCCACAGAAATGCTGACTGGTGGAAGAACAGGAGCCGGGTGCCCAGAGGGACCAGGGTTCAGAGTCTCTGCTTTCTCCTCAGGAGGTGTCATTGTGCGAGTGACCTGTGTGCCCCGAATCCCAGTGTCCTCTATTATAAAAAGGGTTGGACCAACCTGGTCATTACACGCACACAGGAAGCAAAGGCTCAAGTACAACGGGTACTCAGGGCATTTTTTAAAAAGATTTGTTTATTTATTTGAGAGAGAGAGAGAAAGATTGAGTGCGCGTGTCCACTGCACAGAGGGAGGAGCTGAGGGAGAGTGAGAGAGAGAATCTCAAGCAAACTCCCCGCTGAGCACAGAGCCCATGATTGGGGGATGAGGGGCTCCATCCCAGGACCCCAAGATCACGACCTGAATGGAAATCAAGAGTCGGCTGCTTAACTGACTGAGCCCCAGGGCCCCTCCGTGCAGCTTTGTTTCCTTGCCTGTGCTTGCTTTCCTCTGGCCAGGTGGAACCCAGAATAAGCAGACCTCGGGAGCTGCAAGGGACCTCACAGTTCAGGGAAAGTGCAGGGGATAATAGGGCCCCTCAAAGAATGGCCTCAGGACAAATTTTTCAGAGAAAAGCCAGGAAGCAGCGTGGGGAGGAGTCACAGAAATGTGACACAAGTCCGGGAACTCTTGGGTTATGGTTCTTGTGGGCAATTGTCAATAGGAGGTGGTGAAATACTCTTAACAGTTGTTTAACCAACATAGGTTTAAATAGTGGTTCTCAACAAGCGTTGATTTCGTCCTCCACCGCCAGGGGGCATTTGGCAACCTCTGGAGATATTTTTGTGGTCCCAAGTTGGGGGGGGCGGGGGGAGGGGAAGGATTGCTACCAGCATCTAGTGGGTAGAGCTGAGGCTGCCGCTAACCATCCTGCAGGGCATGGGAGAGCCCCCTCCCCCTAACAATTATCCAGTCCCAAATGTGAAGAGGGCTGAAGTTGAGAAACCCTCTGCTAGAATACAGACTTGGGCTGCTTCTGCCAAACTCAGGCTGTGCCCGTGGGGCTGCTTTGCAGGTCAGAAAGGGCAGGAACTGGATAGACATCTACAAAGCCTCCAACACCATGGCCCTTGGGGTAACCTCCTCCGTGCCCTGCCTGCCCCTTCCCAATATCCTCCTCATGGCTAGTGTCAAATGGCACCAGGGACAGAGCCAGACGTGGAACAGACCATCCACGGCCCCAAACATCAAGCTGAAGAGGTAAGCAATACAGATGGGAACAGAGGACCAGTAGGGTGAGGGGTGGACCCAAAGCAGAGGCTGCTTTGTGACTCAACTCAAAGTAGGGAGAAACAGAGAAGTCACTGGCAGTGACATTATTTTTTTAGACAACAGTAGCCCAAGACAGAGGGGCACACTAGAAGCATTAAGGCCAAGGTTGGGGGGGGCGCGCAAAGGAAGTGTTATGCGGTCAGCAGCGAGAAGCCAGTCAACATGCCCACTTTCCTTCCTGCTGCTCTCACCCCACTGAGTCCATAGGAAATCTCCCTGCCTTGGGCCGAGGGGCGAGGAAGCAGTGAGGTCCAGCAAATGGAGCACTGATTGTGAGACACGGGGTCTAGTCTTTGGTATCCAAATGACTCAAATAATTGGTGAGTCTCGAGCTATTTGCCGCACCTCAGTTTTCCTACTGGGAAAATGAGTGGAAGTAAGTCTCACTTAGAACTGTAACAGGGACCTCAGACTCCTCTGGGATGGAACAGCCCTTTTGGATGTTTGAACCTCTTCAAGTAATCTGTAGGATATCTCAGGAATCTCTAGAGATTCCCGGGAATCCATGCCGGCTCGGTGATAAACGTCGCCTCTATGTTCTGGATATACCTGTAGAAAGTGCAGTCCGGTTCCTTGAGCTTTAGCCCCTTTGGCAAGAGTAGTGAGAGCACTGGGGTCCACGAACAGACAAGCTGGCCAATGCCACTCTGTGGCAGAGAAGGAAACTGAAACCCCCTATGACCTCAGCCACCTTACTCCTCTCAAGCAGGATCCCAGGGAACAGCAGCATGGGAGTCAGGGCAGATTTCAGGGCAACACCCCAGACCTACCAAATCTGAGTTTTAAGGGATATCTTCAGGTGTCTGCATTGTAAACAAGCTCCCCAGGTGAATCTGGTTTCCCCAAAGTTTGAGCACCACAGTGCTAAGCATTCTCTCTCCTACCCCCAAAAGCCTCAGTCCTGTAGGAGAGACTCCTCATATTAATGAAGATAGGGTTGGATCAGAAGCCATAGGGTTGCCACGGTGTGTCTCCCCTTGTGGCTTCAGGATCCTCCCACTGAAGTTTGTGGAGCTCCAGGTCTGTGACCGGCTCCAACGCATCTTGCGGCTGAGGACAGTCACCGAGAAGATCTACTACCTACGGCTCCACCCTGACCATCCTGAGACTGTCTTCCACTTCTGGATCCGGCTGGTTCAAATTCTGCATAAGGGCCTGTCCATCACCACCAAGGACCCTAGGATTCTTGTCACTCACTGTCTGGTACCCAAGAACAGCTGCAGCCCCTCGGGAGACTCTGACGTAAGTGGGCACCATTGCCACCTCCAGCAAAGGCCAGAGCTGAACTGTGGAGCTTAGGTGAGAGGGTATGTGAGCACCCCGGGAAGGTGATCCCTGCCTTAGGCCTTTGCTAATCCGCTTTCTTGAGGTATAATTTACAACCATAAAACCCAGCCCTTTCCAGTATACAGCTCAGCATTCTCAGTGACTATAGAGTTGGGCAGCCACCCCCACTATCCAGTTTTAGAACACTTCCATCGCCCTAAAAATTCCCCTGTGCCCGTTGGCAGTCATTCAGATGTCCCTGTTTCCTGCCCTAGGCAGCCGTTGATCTGTGTTCAGTCTCTCTACGTTCATATTTCTTAGACATTTCATATAAACGAAATCTACAACATACAATGCTTTTCAGGCTCATCTCTGGCAGAGTCACTCCATATTCCTTTTCATTGCTGACTAGCATCCCTTTGTATAGATATACCACATTTCATTTGTCCATTCACCAGTTGGACATTTGGGTTGTTTCCAGTTTTTGACTGTTATGAATAATGCTGATATGAACATTTGTGTACAAGTTTTTTGCATAGATGTATGTTTCATTTGTCTTGGGTAGATTCCAAGGAATGTAATGGCTGGGTCATAGAGTAAGTTTCGATTTAACTTTTATTTTTAAAATTTTTTAAAGGTTTTATTTATTTACTTGACACAGAGAGAGAGAGAGAGAGCACAAGCAGGGGGAGCAGCAGACGCAGAGGGAGGAGCAGGCCCCCCCTGAGCAGGGAGCCTGATGCGGGACTTGATCCCAGGGGCACCTGGGTGGCGCAGTCGTTAAGCGTCTGCCTTTGGCTCAGGGCGTGATCCCAGGGTCCCGGGATGGAGCCTCACATCAGGCTCCTCCGCTGGGAGCCTGCTTCTTCCTCTCCCTCTCCCCCTGCTTGTGTTCCCTCTCTCGCTGGCTGTCTCTCTCTCTCTCTGTCAAATAAATAAATAAAATCTTAAAAAAAAAAAAAATCTTAAAAAAAAAAAAAAA
>NW_024425563.1:23033760-23124520 GCF_017311325.1 Ursus maritimus | reverse complement strand
AAAAAAAAAAAAAAAGGACTTGATCCCAGGACCCTGGGATCATGACCTGAACCGAAGGCAGATGCTGAACCAACTGAGCCACCTGGGAGCCCCTAGATTTAACTTTTAAAGAAACTGAGAAACTATTTTCCAAAGTGGCTACACCATTTTACATTCCCATCGGCAATGCATGAGGGTTTCAGTTTCTCCATATCTTCACTGAACTTGTGTTTCTGCAATAAAAATTCCACCCGGTCATGGCATATATAATCCTTTCTATATGTTACTGGATTCAGTTTGTTAGCATTTTGTTAAGGAGTTTTGCGTCTATGTTCATTAGTGATATTGGCCTGTAGTTTTCTTCAGAAATCTTTGTGGTATTCTGGCTTTGGTCTTGGAGTAGTAGTACTAGCCTCATTGACTGAAATGGGAAGTGTTCCCTCCTCCTCTGTTTTCTGAGTTTCTGAAGAATTGGTATTACCACATCTTTAAATGTTTGATAGAATTCACCTGGGCATTTTTGCTCCAGGCCTTAAGATGTGACATCAGACCAATTTGAGCTGTAAAGTAAACTCCATGAAGGCAGGGGGTTTCCCCCATCTTCTTAGCTATTATATCCCTAGTGCCTGGTACATAGCTGACATTCAATAAACAGTGAATGAATGAATGAATGAATGAATGAATGAATGAATTAGTGAATGAATGAATATGAGCTGCATGCACAGTTGGAGTACCTATGGGGGTATCACAGGCAACAGGAAAGAAAACAATTTTACCCAACTGTAAAAAGCAGCTCAATACAGGATTTTTCTTAGGGAGATTAAATTTTTTTAAAGATACTATTTACTTATTTGAGAGAGAGAGAGAGAGATAGCCAGCATGAGGGGCAGAGGGAGAGGGAGAAGCAAACTCCCCACTGAGCAGGGAGACCGACGTGGGGCTCAATCCCAGGACCCTGGGGTCATGACCTGAACTGAAGGCAGACACTCAACTGACTAAGCCACCCAGGAGCCCCGAGAAATTAATTTTTTTAAGGATCTATTAAATTCCTACGACAGATATTTGATCCCCCTACATGTATTTTTTTTTAAGATTTTATTTATTTATTTGACAGCGAGAGACAGTGAGAGAGGGAGCACAAGCAGGGGGAGTTGGAGAGGGAGAAGCAGGCTCCTCGCCGAGCAGGAAGCCCGATGTGGGGCTCCATCCCAGGACGTTGGGATCATGACCTGAGCCGAAGGCAGACCCTTAACGACTGAGCCACCCAGGCGCCCCATCCCCCTACATTTAAATATAAAACCAAGTAGCAGAAGCTTTATTAAACTTTATAGGAATAAGCTATTCAGGAACATATGAAGGTATGTTAATAAGAATAGATTATCTACTAAATTATGTCTCAAGTTTTCAATGACAGTATTATCTTTTAGGCGCTAAGGGATATTTATAACAATACAGGGGCTATAAACAAACAGATATGGGGGCGCCTGGGTGGCATAGCGGTTAAGCGTCTGCCTTCGGCTCAGGGCGTGATCCCGGCGTTATGGGATCGAGCCCCACATCAGGCTCCTCCGCTAGGAGCCTGCTTCTTCTTCTCCCACTCCCCCTGCTTGTGTCCCCTCTCTTGCTGGCTGTCTCTATCTCTGTCGAATAAATAAATAAAATCTTTAAAAAAAACCAAAACAGATATGGCCTCAGAATGGCCTCTCTGAGCAGCTGACACAGCAGCCCAGAGGAACAGTTCGAGTTTCAGCATTTTCAGGTCTGGACCGTGATTAGGAAAACGCAGAGACCCTAGGGCCTTAACCACCTGGCTTTGCTTGTTTTTCTCCATCTAGTCGGTACAGAAGAAACTGCAAGCCTCCCAGCCCAGCGAGAGCCTCATGCAGCTGATGGCCAAGGGGGAGAGTGAGGCGCTCTCTCAGATTTTTGCCGACTTGCACCAGCACAACGCGTTCAGGTACATGCCTTAAATCAGGCCAGCCTGACGTCCCTGCTGCAGCCCAGATGGTCTGGCCCATAAGATCCAGAAAGCAAGTCACTTGGAAAAGGTGCAGAGGGGGAGCATGAAAGTCTGCCACTCAGTATCCAGGTTTTATGCTCCACTCCGAGCAGCCTCCCCGGTTCCCTTTGCCTTAGCCTCCTCCACGCAGCAAGCACGCTGGGCTTGACTCCAGAGGTGGAATGCTATAAGAAATCAAAAGTAACTCTTCGATAAGAATAAGTTAGTAGCACAGGTGGGAAAGGAAACCTAATTTCTAATCCTGTTCCTAGTTCTTACAGAGAAATAACTATAAAACGTTGTCTACTCATTGAGTTCATTTACCTATTCACCTGGCCTCTGCTCGGACTTCAGGTAGCTTCTGCGATAGCTGTCTAAATGAATAAATGTTCTGGAAAGCTCCATTGTACAGGTCCATCTTCTCCATGCCTGAGAAAATGTCCCCGTATGTGCAGATGACTTCGGGTTGACAGGTATTGAGAGCACTTAGACCACAGGGCACCACGACCAGAGCGCAAAGATAATGTGGGAATCGGGGTCCTGGCATTCTTGATTTATGGTTTAAAAGAAAAGGGAGGACAGAAATAAGTTAGTAAGTGTCACCGGAAGAGAAAATACAGGTGTTAGAAAGAAGAAGGTTTTTGCCACAATAGGGACCAGCAACGCAGACAGAAGAAAGAAAGAAAGAAAGAAAGAAAGAAAGAAAGAAAGAAAGAAAGAGAGGGAGGGAGGGAGGAAGGAAAGGAAAGAAAAAAAAAGAAAAGGAAAAAAAGAGGGGCGCCTGGGTGGCACAGCGGTTGAGCGTCTGCCTTCGGCTCAGGGCGTGATTCCGGCGTTCTGGGATCGAGCCCCACATCAGGCTCCTCTGCTATGAGCCTGCTTCTTCCTCTCCCACTCCCCCTGCTTGTGTTCCCTCTCTTGCTGGCTGCCTCTATCTCTGTCAAATAAATAAATAAAATCTTTAAAAAAAAAAAAAAAGGAAAGGAAAAGAAGAAAGGCTTTTCCCCAGTGCTGGTATTAAACCAGTAGAGTTGGAGGGGGCAATCTCTTAATAGTGGTTCAGAGCTCACACAGCCCTGGGCCCAAGTCACTGTTCTGACCATAAGCCCTTGGGCACATTGCTTCACTTTTCTAGTCATAAGTGTTCAGATCTGCAAAATGGAAGTCATGGTAATGCCAACCTCATCCAGATATCGCAAGATTAAATGAGCTCATACACATTAGTACTTGGCATGCTCCTCGGCGGATTTAGAGGCAGACGTAAGGAAATCCTCAACAAATATTAACTTGTATTATTAATTCAAACATGAGCTGGAAGTAGAAAAGTATTCACACAAGAAAAATACTTGTTAGTTGCCCATTGCCTAAGAGTTTACACTGGAGGTTGTCACTCCGTGTGTGTGTGTGTGTGTGTGTGTGTGTGTGTGTGTGTATCAGAGATTTGTAGTTAAGAAATTTCTGGATAAGATGTCACATTGCTGAGCTGGAGACCCCTGGACTCTAATAGAGCAAGAGATATTGAAGCAACTTATTGACCATCTCAAAATCTTAAATCGTGGATTTTTTTTTTATTACTGTTAGAAGGATAGCTTCTGTTTATATTCATGGCCACCATTCAGTCACCTGGCCACGACCAGCTACAAGGGAGCTGGGAAATACACTCATCATTGTGCATAGCCATGTGCCCAATGCACAATTAGATGCTCTGCCTACGAGGGAGCAGGGAAGAAGGGAGACTGGAGGCCTGTTGGTAATCTCTGGCACAGGCAGCTTTTAATATTTCTGGAGGGTCAGAGGAGACTAAGACCAGAAGGAGAAATAGGCTCTAACCAGATGCAGGGTGAAGAAAGCTGTAAAGGTTGAGGGAACAAATGAGGTTTCATCCTGAGGAAGAGACTTGGTGAGTTTAGAAAAAGGGAGGGAAGGCCAGTGGGGAAATGGTGGTGATGGGAGGATGAAGGAGAAGTGGGCAGGGCTGAGCCAGGGCCTGGGGAGCCATGGGAATGAATTAAGACGTTAGCGGAGTGCGAGCCTTAGCCTCATTTTACACTGGGAAGTGACGTGATCCAATCTACATTCTGGAAAGGTCAGGCTGGCTGTTTCGGTGACAGTTGATTTGAAGGGAGGGAGCCTAGGTGTGGAGAGGCCAGCCAGTAGGCTGGGGCAACCTAATCTGGGCTGTCATGTCCCAAATGGATCAGAGGGCTGTGAGAAATAGGGGCAAATGAATTGTTGCTTCACTGTTGTCTCAGTAATTGCTTGGTACAGACATTTGGTTTCTTCTCTTTAATTTCCCAGAACGAAGCCCTGAGTGATGGTTTCTCTCCTCATTCAGGCAGGTTCTAGTCTGGTTGCAATTATATCAGTTTTCGCACAGTGGCAACAACAAGCAACTTACAGCAAATAAAATAAAAGGCTGAGACAAAGGACCAAACAGATGGAGTCACACCCACTCTTCCTCAGCAAAAGCAGCAGCATGGGCTCTGCTCCCCCCGCCCCAGTTTCTCTTCTGGTGCTTTAATATGCGGCACACCCACCCAGTGTAGCCACAGCTGGCCTTTTTCATATTTATATCTGCCTCTAAAGCTTTTGCATCAAGAAAAATATAACTAGAAACAAGATTTGAAATGAGAATTTCATGCTCTGTTCTTTTCCTTTTGACCTTCATTTCCTTGATCCTGAAATGGCTGGAGTTCCAGGAGCAGCAAAAAGACACAGACCAAAAGGGGCAGCTCAGGTAATGGAGGGCACGGGCACCCACGTCTTGGAGAACTTTCTGCCGCACAGATGTAGGAATACGTCCCCCTCCAGCTCCCCGTGCCAGCTTTCCTGTATCTGTGTTGTCCTTCCATACCTCAGTTTGAGTTTCTCTAGGCTCTTGGCCACCATACTCAAGTTGGCAAGTCTTGCCGATTTCTTTCTTTGAAATGTTTCTGATATTCTTCAGTTCTACTCCCACAGATTCTTCCCTAATCCACCTTATCACCGCATGCCTGGCTGGCTACAGTAATCTGCCACTAGTTCATTCATTCATTTACTCTTTCCAGAACATGCCGTGAGCACTCGGTAAGTGCCCAACACACTCGAAGGCTTTGGAGTCACAATGAAGAAGGACACACTACCCCCTCGAGAGGGTTTATCATTTGGTAGAGTCAGATGGGGAGATCCTAAAATCGCAAAACCTCTCTTTCTAGGCAACGTTCACAGCTCATGCCTGGGGTACCTCAGGAGCACAAACACAGGGGTCCCTCTCGCCCCCCAGGAGGCTGTTCGGGAAGGCCCGGGGTCTGAGCTGAGTATCTCTGTTGTCCTTCCATACCTCAGTTTGAGTTTCTCTAGGCTCTTGGCCACCATACTCAAGTTAGCAGGGTACTCCGATTTCTCAACAAAAGCCAAAAATCTGGATTTTTATGTGACGTACCCCCTGCCACATAAAAACTAAAACATAGTCTCGGCTGATACTCAGTGGGCAAACAAAACATACCCGCGGGCCAAATTCAGCCTAGAGGCTGCCAGGTCATTCAGCCCCTGTTCTAAATGGTGAGTAGAGCTGAGCCTGGCCCATGTTTTCCCAAGCCTGAGAATGCTTTCTCATGTCACGTGACCGATAAGACAGTGATGAGGCATTCATGTTTTCACACATACATTCAATCACACACATACTCAGAACATACCCCATGAGATTATGGTTGAAGGAGACAGAAAGAATAAGTCACACTAATTTCTAGGACTTGAGAAAACAGCTGGAATTTCAGAGTCACAAGGTACGTGGTGTCATGGGAACCACCACGCCCAAGCTGTCCTGAGGCTGATGTCAATGAATGTCCTCAGGACCCTTCACTTTCCTTGGAACTGAAGGAACCGTTTTTTCCTCTTCCGTCCATTGAGTGTACCCTTTGAGTTTGGAAGGACAGTTATACCCCAGCCTCTGGGAACTTCTGGATGAAAAGGAAGAGAGAGCGACTTTTGGAAAAACCAGTGTCCCAAGGCTTACCTGTGTGGCTGAACCTTTCAGCTCCCCCACCAGTGGGTAGCGTGGCCTATCACAGTGCTTTCCAAACCATAATGTGCAAGCAGTCCCCTGCGGATCTTGTTAAAATGGAGATTTTGAGTCCGTTGGTCTGGATACATCCAAGATTGTGCGTTTCTAACATGCTCCCAGGTAA
Organism: Ursus maritimus; assembly: GCF_017311325.1. Taxonomy (NCBI): domain Eukaryota; kingdom Metazoa; phylum Chordata; class Mammalia; order Carnivora; family Ursidae; genus Ursus; species Ursus maritimus. The sequence goes on along the minus strand of NW_024425563.1, from coordinate 23,118,376 downwards.
TGCCAAAGCTGTTGGGCTGCAAGCCACCTTTTGAGTAGCTGAAGCCAAATGGACCAAGAACAGACCCTGGCTTAAGGCCATCTGGGTTCTAGGCCATGGCCAGTTCAGCTAGCTGAATTTGCTCGGGAAATTCACTCAGTGATCCTCTCCAAGTCATGCTGGTTCTCTCCTTTTACTGGCACTGCAAACGTTATAATAGTTCAAACGTTATAATGGTTAAAACATGGGCTCTATTGCCCAACTGCCTGGCTTTGAATTCTGGCTCTGACTCCTCATTAGGTGACCACGGGTAAGTGACTTAACCTCGCTGGGCCTCAGAATCCTAGTAAAATGGGGACTACAGCAGCACGGACCTCTCAGGCTCCTTGTGAGGATTAAAAGAGCATTAAGGCATGTGATTGTTTGGAACCATGCCTGGCTCACAGTAAGCACCCACAGTGTTGGCCATGACCTGTGAGACCGCTCTGTGAATTAAAGTTACAAACAAATGCATTCCCTTTCTGCCCTAGAGAAGGATACTCGCAGCGAAGACGGCATCCCTTGCACCCGCGACCTCAGTTGGAGAGATTCGCTCACTTACGGAGAGTGGGAAAGAGAGAACCCTTCTGGGCCGCAGCCCCTTTCACTCCTCAGCACCCTGGCAGCCTCCACTGGGCCACAGCTGGCTCCACTCATATAGGTACTGTGATGGGAATAATCTGACCGCCTTCATGGGACAGCCCTGGCGTTCAGTCTCAGGCCTGGGTTCAGATCCTAGGGTCCTGGGGGTGATTCCAGGAGGCTGTGGGTGGGAGTGGGGGGTGCCAGCCAAGGCCACCTAAATTCTCTTTGTTCCCGCCCTATTCTTCTCTACCTCCAACTGGGTTGAGTGAAACCCTAAATGTGGCAGCTCCAGAGCCCCTAGAGGCGTCTGGGAGTTCTTGCCAGTGGCCCTGAAGGGATAGAGACCCAGACAACACTGTTTTGGCTAGACCTGCTTTCTCCCTGCCGTGTGGGAGGGTCTGCCACCTCCGCTGAGTGCCTCTGGACTCTTTGAGGGAGTGGGAAGCTGGCTCTCCCTTTGCCTTTCCAGAGCTCTTGGGGAGCCCCGACCTTCTGTTGCAAAGAGTGAAAATGGACTAGGCCAGAAAGTGTGGGGTGGGGGTGATACTTTTTTGGAGCCCAGCCCTTATCTTTCCATGTGCCAAAGGCTCATCCACACATCTATATATTCATTTGGCAAATATGCATTAAGTACTTCCTATGTGCCTCTGTCTGACCAGAGAGAGATCCCTAAAGAAGGTAGGAGTGGTTTGTGTATTCTCGTCAAATAATGTTAATAAACCACTACCTCTTACAAGATACCTGTTATTAATAGTTGACAATTAAAAAATTACCTTAAGAATCTATGTGTCCACAGAAAAGCGTTTTAGGCAAGCTGTGTCTCATTGGACACTTTTCTCTCCTACGCTAACAGGAAATTCTGTTTGAACCGCCCTTTTGAGCTGGGGACAATCTATGCAACCCTCACCAACGCCACTCTGCAGCATTCAGCTTTCTGAGGGACTCAGTCTGGATGTGGGGGAGGAGAAATCTACAACTAAGGAAAAAATAGAATCATCTCATGCTGATAGCATAGCCTTTCCTTGGAGAACCATTTGGGAGCATGGCTCCGGGTAAGAAGCATTATTCCACCATCATCACTCCACTACGTAAACTCCAGGTCCGCACCACCACCCATCACACCTTGCCTTCGTTACCACCACCAGGGCGGGCACAAGAAGATGTACTCTCAGAAGGGCCACGGCCAAGAGATGGAGAGAAGGAAGGAAAGGGAAGCAGGACCAGCGGAGAGGTGGAAGAGAGCAAAATGGCGGTGAAGAGGAGGTGGAGGGAGGAAATCAGAAGAGGAGAGATCTCACAGAGAGGTGGTAACAGAAGAAAAGAGAAGGGACCTGAATGAGAAGCTGAAGAGGACAAGAGAAGAAATACACCACTGAGAAATGCCTCACGAAGCTTCTATTTATCTAATTTAAAACTTGAAAGTAAGGCCATATACCCAAACAAATGTGTTTTCTTCTCTGTGCCAGTGATTCTGGTGAACTATGAGGGGCCGGAAACTAATTCCAGCCAAGGGTCTCTCCTGAAGTTTCCTTTTCTGCCAGTTTTTGTTGTAGTTATTGTTGTTGTTGTTGCTAGTCCCTCTTTTGATTCAAGCTTTGCACCTTCTTCCTTAGCACATTGCCTAACTTGGACTTGCTAGCCTGGCCCTGGTGTTTCAAATGAAGGTTTGGGTGAGAGGCTGCAGAAAGATTCCTGCAGGGGGCAGTGTTAAGACAAGGTGTGTGAGGTAGGGGGCCTTTCTCTTTTGTGGTCCAACTTTCTAAGTTGGCTGTTGTCTCAGTCCTATGGACACTGGCTCAATTTCTTTGGGCTATGACACCCCCTTTAAATGTTGACACGCCTTGTTAGTGCTTACGAAACCAATGACTCCACAGAGAGCAGGCACAGCCTCAAAACATAGGTATGTCAGAGGTTCCAGGCTCAAAGTAAAGATAAAATCAGAGGTTCACGAATTATAGATCAAGGGAGTCACCAAGGAGTGTCTATCACATGGCTCGTGGACTGGCCACTTTGTTTAAAATGCACAGTATTTCACATTCAGTAGAAAAAATAGACTGAGTATTTCAACCAACTTTCCAATTGGAAAGCTTTTTTAGATGTCTTGCTCTGATTTAAGATATCCTACGAGGGTCTTTGCCTTCACTGGAGCAATTGAAAGGGTTGGAGGACTAAAAAGTAAGCTACTGGATCACCATCACTCTTTCTGAGGATAAGTTTTGTCCTAATTGTTGGTGATTTCAATATCCACCTAAATGATCCTTTCCATGCCCTGTTCGCTGTTCCTTGAACTGCCGCAGCCCAGTAATCCTGCCCACTACCCTCATCAGCCAGTGACTCCTGTGATTTTATCCTAGAGTTTGTCGTTAATAACTGCACCCCACCCCATTACTCACACTCTCCAGCTCTACCACCGCCTGTCTTTCCCCGAGTCCAGTAATCCTTCGACCCACTAATCCCACAATCTATTCATTCTTCTGGGTTTTCACTGTCCCTCACTCTCCTCACGTCCTCATTTCTTCCCCTTCAGCCTAGATTCCACGATCAGTCATTATTATTACCATTCCCTTGCACGCACCCTCAACACCTTTGTGACTCTTCCACTTGAATCTGTTTGCTTGGCTAAGTTCAACTCTCCACCAACTCCATGCCTACATCATGCTGCTAAACTTGCCTGGAGAAAACCATGTGCTATACTAACCAGTATTACCTCAAAGTCATAATCTCGAGTCTCAGGAGGGTCCTCAATGTTGCCTGGAGATCATACTGTGCTCCCCTCATCTGTTTTCTCTGCCGAATGGCTAGTTCACACCTTCTCTCGCCTCAAACCCCTCGTGCCCCTTGATGACCCAGCTTCCTTTTTCACTGAGAACATCATAGCAATTGAAAGAGAACTCCAGGGTCTCTCCACCATGTCCACCACCTACCTGGAACCAGACCCATAGATCTAGTTTCTTTCCTTGTTACTATGGAAGAACTGTATCAGTTCAAAGCAAAGTCCAACTCGTCCCCTTTTGTAGAAGATCCCATCCCATCTCTTCTACTCGAGGACATTGCTCCAGTAATTCTCCCTTTTTCCTGCATCAATTTTATCCTCACTCCTAGATCCTTCCCATCAGCAACAAACTGATATTTCTCCTAAACATATTGTTATTTCTTCCATTTAAAAATAGAAGAATAAATAGAAAAGAAGAAATAGAAGAAAAAATAGAAAATAAAACAAAACTTCTCTTGGCCGCGCTACCCCTCTGCTCCAATTTTCTCCACCCCTTCAAAGTAAACTCCTTGAAAGGGTTTCCAATTTCTTGTTTCCCGTTCTCTCCTGAACACTCTGGTAGGTTTTGGCACCCACTACCCACCACACTTGATCCCCACGTTGCTCAAGCCAATGGCTAATCCATCGTCCTGTCACTGTTACCAGCATGTGACGTATGGGACTACTCCTTTCTTCTTGAAATGCTTTCTTCACTTGGCTTCTAGAACACTACAGTCTCCTGGCTCTCCTACTTCACTGACTTTTTTTCTCCGTTTCCTTTGCTGATTTATTCTCATCAACACCTTCTACCACCTCCAAATCAAAACTCATGGCTGCACATCACACATAAACCGATTACTCCCGAATTTATACCTCTAGTCCAGAACACTGTGAACTCCACAGACACATATCCAACTGCCTACTTGATGTTTCTATTTGAATATCTAATAGGCATCTCAACATGTCCAATACTAACCTTTCAATATGATCCCTCAAGACTTGCTCCTCCCAAGGTCTTCTCTATCCTAGCACATGGCAGCTCCATTTTTCTACTTTCTCAAAACTTTGGAGTCATCCTTGAATCCTCTCTTTCTCTCCACCCCATTTCCAACCCATCAGGAAATCCTTTTAAACTACTTTCAAAATATAGGCGGGATCCGACACTTCTCACTGTTTCCACTGCTACCACCCTGGACCAAGCCATCGTCTTCACGGTCAGCACCCGGATTATTGCGAAAGCCACCGAAATGGGGGCTTGTTTCTCATCTCACCCTCTCCGGTCACACATAACCCTTTTAAAATGTTAGATCACATCACTTTTCCACTCAAAACCTTCCAATGTCTTCCCATCCGTAGTAGTTAAGGTAATGCTAGCTCTGAAAGAGAGAACTCCCCATATATCAGTGGCATAAAATAACCAATAGAAATTCATTTCTCACTCAGAAAAAGTCCTGTTCAGTGAGCAGTTTTTTAACAAGAACCTGGGCTCCTTCCATCTTGTGATGTGCCATCTGCATTACATGGCTTCTAGGGCTGCCACAGAAAGATCTCGAGAGAGCTTGGAGAATGGCCCATGGCAGGTTTGTAAGGCAAATACTGGAAGTGTTAGACATCATTTCTGCTACTTTTCCTTTGCTCAGAGCTCAGCTACCCATCCACAGTATAGTCTAGCTGTGTCCACAGAAGGAAGAGGAAACCATCTGGTAAACAGCCAGGCTCTTCCATGCCTTCTCAGTCAGAGTAGAAGCAAAAGTCCTTATAATAGCCTAAAGGTCCTACATGGTGTTCCTCTGCTCCTCGCCCGCATCTCTGCTCCCTCCTCTCTGACCTCATTTTCTCTACTCTCCTCAATTACCTCAGTCCAGCCACACTGGCTCCCTGCTGCTTCTCCAACACTCCAAGCATACTTCAGGTCAGGGCCTTTCCTCTTGCTGTTTCCTTTTCCTGGAATGTTCTTCACCCGCTTCAGATGTTCACTTACATGTCATCCTCTTCACGAGCCTTCCCTGGCCACTCTAAGATTGCAACATCACTCTGGATAGTCCCAACACCCTCTTTTCTCCTTCCCTGCCTTATTTTATTCCTTGGTACCTATCATTACTTCCCATTCTATATGTTTTGCTTTTTTAACTGGACTATTGGCTACATACCAGAATATAAGCACCATGAGAGAGTTTGGTCTGTTTTGTTCATTGCTATATCCCCAATGCCTAGAACAGTGTCTGGCACATGGGAAACAATACATTTCTTTGTGGAGTAAATGTTCAGTAGCATCATATGGGAAGAGTAGGGAATGCTTGAAGAACATCAGCCTTTTGAGGTTGACGTCATGCTTGCCATAAACAGTACTTCAGTACTTCTCTGAGAGACAGAATCCAGGACTCGTGGGCTTTGGGGGCAGCTAAGGTGACACTTCTTATGTGTGTCACCCTTCAAGTTCTCTTCCTCCTCCACCTACTTTCTAACTCCAGGGCTCCCTTGAGGCTTAATGTGGTTTTCTCTCCTCAGCAAGCTTATTTGTTCTCATGGCTCCCTCAGTTGCCTCCTGGCCAATGATCCTTCTAAGTATCTCCTCCAGCCTATTGATTCCTTTTATTTTTATTTTTTTTAAGGTTTTGTTTATTTATTTGAGAAAGAGAGAAAGAATGCATGAGCAGGGGGGAGGGGCAGAGGGAGAGGGACAAGCAGGTTACCCACTGAGCAGGAAGCCGCACGCTGGGCTCCATCCCAGGACCCTGAGATCATAACCTGAGCCGAAGGCAGACACTTAACCGACTGAGCCACCCAGGAACCCCTGTTGGCTCTTCTTAGATATTCTGCCATCATCTTAGACTTTCCATGTCTTGAACTCAACTAATTTCCCTTTTCTTACACCCATTTAGTTCATTCTCCCAGTTTCCTAGGATTAAAACTTTAAATTTTTGAGTGCTCCTTCATTTCATCTAAGCAGTCACTAAGTCCAGGACTTGTTATTTCCACTTTAAACATTTCTTTTGTATATAAGAATTTTTTCCATTTTCCTTGCTCTGCCTAGGCCAAGCCCTTATCTACAGGGAATCTCAGGGTTGGAGGGCCCCATCTCTTGCAGAGTCCCACTACCTCATCTAGCTTCCTCTAGGACACTTCCGAGTTGGGTGGCTCTCCCACTAGGCCACAGATCCTTGAGGGCTGAGACCATGTCCTATTCCTTGTGGGTTTACCAGCACCTGGCACAGTGAGTGCTTGACTTCAAGGAGGCATTTCTTAAAAGTTTTTAAAATACTTCCTGATGCAGTCTATTCCATAGTTAATCCCTATTAGGAAATGTTCCTCCTAGAAAGAACCACTTTCCACTTTCAATCTCATTCTATCTCCCACATAGGCACAAGTTTAAAAAACTTGAGAGGACCCACAATTCCCACTGCCTTCAGCTCAGGCTCCTCAGATTAAGACTTTGTATTACTTAGAGAAACTTACATCTGTGCTTTTTCTTCAGCATCCCCCCCCCCTTTTATACCTCCCTCACCCCCTACCTGGCCTAAGAATTTACCTTCACCTCTCTGTCCCCCACTTGCTCTTGTTTCTGTTACTGCTGTTGTTGAATAGTTGCATTCAGAAATTCCTTAGTCCAGTCTGATTCACACCTTCTTAGGAAGACCCTTCTGGTTAGCACCAAGGGTCACTGTCACTCCTTTGTCTGAATTCCCAAAGCATTGGTTGTCAATCTCTCACTTGAGCGCTTAAAAGTTAACTTGCTTTGTATTTAAAGCTTTCATCAGCATACTACTTGTTTCAATTGGATGTTAAAGTATGAGGCTGTATGTGCTAAGAACATACTAGGTTTAAGTTCCATTTGTGTTGCAAACATACTAGTACTCATTCAGTGTTTGTTTGAATTTCATGACATGAATTTGAATAAGTGAAAAAATTTCCTGTATTCCTCTTAAATCAGGGACGTGCAATGGGCTCCACCCATTCAGTTCACTTAACATTATTGAGCATTTACTCTGAGCTGGACCACAAGGCCAGAGCCTTAGATAAAAAGATGAATAAGGCAGGGGTGCCTGGGTGGCTCAGTCAAGGGTCTGCCTTCCGCTAAGGTCATGATCCCAGGGTCCTGGAGTCGAGCCCCGCATCTGGCTCCCTGCTCAGCAGTGAGTCTCTTTCTTCCTCTCCCTCTGCCCCTCTGCCTGCTTGTGCTTCCTCTCTTTCATAAATAAATAAATAAATAAATAAATAAATAAATAAATAAATAAAATCTTAAAAAAAAAAAAAAAGAATAAGGCAATCTCTACCCTGGAGCTTAGGCTAGAGGAGGACATATGGATAAAAAGGTTTTTATAGCAAAATTTGGCCAAGTGTATTGAAGACACAAAGTGTTAGGAAGGCAAATAAAAGAGGAATTATGCCTAGTAGGGTCAGGAAAGACTTCAAAAGCTAACCGGGACTGAACCGGGACTTCTACTGGCATTCATAAAGCAGAAAATCAGGAAAACGCACGTAGTCCAGGCAGAGGAGATCACTTGATGAAGACAGACCAAAGAGATGTGAAAGGGCAGGCTGTCAGGAAACACCGAGATGGTGGTGGCCAGAGCACAAGATATGTGGGAGGGACTGGTGGGAGATAAAGCTTAAAGTTACACTGGAGCCAACGAAAGAAGTTGGGATTGTTCAATACAGCTGACGACTGATGCAGTCGAATTAATTCGGCCCTGTGGGCTTGTGGGCATGAAGTTAACTAGCAGGGGAATCCAAAAAGCCGTGTGGGGGCCGAGTCACGCGCTGTGAACCAGGACGTGGCCGCCACACAGCCGCGCCCACACGCCACCCCGAGTAGGGGGCTGGGGCCCGACATCCCCGCAGGGTCTGGGATCAGGGTTGGGCGGGAATCCGGTCCACGCACTCGGCGTGCTCGCGGGGACGTGGCGCTTTCCAGCCAATCCCGGTTATGCGACTGTAGGGCCAATGGATGTCCGGGAAACCTGCACGTCAGCGGCGAGTTCGTTGATGATTGGTCAAGAGGCCGCCGGCGAGGCGGATGGGGGCGGGGCGTGGAGCTGCTTCCGGTTGGGCGGTGCTTGCGCGCGTGAGCTGAGCCGGTGGGTGAGCGGCGGCCGCGGGAGCTTGGGCCGTGGGTGCTACGAGGAAAGGTAGGTACCGCGGTCCTCAGTCCTGCGGCCTCGTCCTTTTCCTCTTTGTTTCTGTCCATGGCCCTCGCTCCCGACGCAGCATGGGTCCCCTTCGTTCGGGGCCCCTGTTTGTGCTAGCACGAGGCTACGGGCCTTGAGCCTCCTTGCGACCCCGGGGCCCTCAGCGCCCAGTCTGTGTTGAAGGCCGCCGCTCGCCCTCCAGCGCGCGCTGGTAAGGGGCCTGGGTCTCGGCGAACTCCGGCTCCCGGTTTTGCGTTCTGGGGGGTACTGTTTTGTGCCTGGCTTGCCACGTCCTCGGTCCCTGGGCCCCGTCTCTCACCGAGTCCCTCCTGTTTGCCTACTGAAGGTCGGAGGGCAGTGGGTAGTGTTATTGTAACAGTTCTCTGCCACCTCCCACTAACCGGCCTACCTGTGTCCTCCAGCCCAGCCCCAAGGCCACATCCCGAGAGTAGGGTGCCTCTGCCAAGAAAGTCGTGTTCGCTGACTTTGAGGGTGTAGAAACAGGGCGGGGGGAGGGGAGAAAGCGGGAAGACAGTGATTAAAAAAAAACAACCAACTTTGTATAATTTTAAAGAAAAGCTGAGTGCTTCGAGCATCCATGCTTGGCTGCATACTTCTGTCAGCGACGGGAAACAGTTTTTAAAGCTTTATTAGGTATATGTGTTTAACTTTTTTGTTGCTTTTAGCTGTAGATCTTAGTTCTGATTTTTGGAATGCTGTGTTGAGAAGTAAAGTTAATTCCCAATAGCTGCCCTGATTAAAAGCATAGTTAGGTGGTCGGTAGTTTTGAAAGCAGCTTTTGCACCACGGCAAGTTTCCTTGCTAAAATTGATCTCAATTCCTTGACTATAAATTCACAGAGTAATGTCTCTGAGAATTGAATCATGTTCACTTCCTGTAGGCATGTACCAAAAGGTCAACGTTAATGAATTGGGAATAAGGTTGCTTCTAATATGATTTTGTAGTTTGGAAGTAGAGAACGTGTAATCTCCGATAAATTATTTTTTGCCCACAAGGCAAATGCTTGTCTGACCTCATTCCATGGATTGAGTCAACCAAGTAGCGATGGCCATCACTGAAGAATCTAAGTATTACCGTACAAATTTACAGTACAAACCTGTAAATTGTATTGTGGGTAGAGGATGAGTTGCCTAGACTAAATCTGTGTTTTACAGTGATTCAGGAGTCTCCAGTAGGATTTTTTTTTTTTAATTGCTACTAGGAGGACCGTGAACTGATAAAGATGAATTGGATATGGCTGTGCGCTGTTACAGCTTTGAAATCAACTCCTATCGATAACTCTCAATTTAATTGTTTGCTTCCATTCATCCAATGATGTGTCACAAGATGCCTATTGGTGGCATTTTCTATACATTGCCTCAGTACGGGAGATTGGTAATTGATATTAACACAGAGTTTCCATAACGTGGGTGTGCCAGGGGTTTGGAAGGAGAGGGTGTAGCCAGGGATAGCCTTTGGAGATGCTAGGCCGTAACATCCTAGATCCTTTGTGAACTCTTAAATGTGGGTGTTGCTGATGTTGTAATTTATGTATTAAAGTTAAAACAGCTGAAATAACACTTTGCCTGTTGCTGCCTGATGGCCAGATCCGGTAAGGGGAATTGGGGGTTGGGGAGCAGGCAGGAACTGCACTGCTGCCAAATACTGTCCAATTAATCTGGTAAAATGTATTGGTGTATAAAAAAATGCAAGACATTGTATTAGGGACCGTAGAAAGATACTAATTTATACTAGCTGAGAGTCCTGCCTTTTAAAAATTAGTATCTATAGGGGAGCTAAGGAGACAACTTAAAGTACCCTATGATCATTATCGTGGAGTGGTACAAACAAGTTTTATAAAAGTTGAGAGGAATGGGTACGTATTACTTCCAGATGGAGTAACCATAGTAGATAGGTCTTTTCATCTAGGACTTTAAAATTATTTATAGACATTTGGCTCCGAAGGGAGGTTGAGCCAGAATAACTACCGAATTCCCAAGGACTTTATATGCGTTCAACATGCGCTGCAAAACTGCAGCTAGAAAACAAAGCTCCTGTCCCTACATTTTGCAAAGCATTCGTATGGCAATTAATTGTTAAAGTTTCATCAGCCCCAAAGGAAACTTTTTTCTCCCAGAATTTTTAGAACTTTTTTCTTAATTTTTTTTTTTACTCTGTAGCCGGAAAAATGTTAAGTTTGTATTGAGTCACTTTGGTTATAGAACTAAGGAAGCCTGAATAGTTTGTCATTGTCAAAGCTCTTCTTTAGGCAGATTTTGCAGTTTTTCTATTCTCAGCTGTTGTATAAATGTGTGCTCTCAGTACCACAAATAATTTAATTAGAATGTGTTAATGATCTAATGTAAATTTGCTTTGTCACTAGAGAAACATTGAATAAATGCTTTGTCATTATCATAACTTTTATCAGATCATGAAGCTTGATATTATTCCTTGAATGTGATAATTCGTTGTGGTACTTGCACCTTACAACTAAAGTTGTAAGTGAAGATTGTCAGATAACCAGATAGCTTTAATTTCTAGATTTCATAACCTGGGCCTTAGTATACTTAAGCTGCTGTCAGGCTCTCCCCCCTCCCCACAATTGAAGTAGACACTTAGGCAGTGAGATACTGTTTTTGCTTCATTATAGAGGATTGCCCCTTTTTTTGCTGATAATCCAGCTCAGAGAACTGGAATTTTACCACCACACCCATTTCTCCCACTTGTTAACTTTGAGCAAGGGGTTTTTGGTCAACCAAAATACCTGTGGGATCACTCAGTGCTAGTGTTCTTGAGATGTTGTATTTAATCCAGACATCTAAATTTCCCTGGAACAATTTAAGTGTTCTGTGACCAATGACTGGGAAGGAAGAGCGGGGNNTGGCAAGAATTTAGAGCTTTCAAGGAAATTTTTGAATGGATAAAATAAACTGATTCTTAAGGCTAATCTTTTTTATTGAAAGAAATTCAAGCTTATGCTATTAATCTTTTCTCCTTATAAATTAACTGGAGCAGTTCATGAAAATAACTTTGCAGGAAACCATTATTGGTGAGATACTTCAAAAGGATGATAGTTACTTGGTATCTTTCCTCTTCTGTTTAGTTCGTGTCTCTAACATGGCATTATCCGGTAGAAATATAGTACACGTCACATGAATACATTTTCACCTGAAATTTTAAAACAGATTAAATTAATTTTAATTTAATCCACCAATACATACAAAATGCCATCTTTTCTATGTAAAGTTTAATACGTCACTTACATCTTAATTTACACTAGCCACAGTTCAAGTGCTTAGCTGCATGTGATTCATAGCTATTGTTCTGAATAGTACAGGTCTAGATTTTTTTGTTTTTAAGATTTCATTTATTTATTTGACAGTGAGAGTGGGAACATAAGCAGGGGGAGTGGGAGAGGGAGAATCAGGTTTCCCACTGAGCAGGGAGCCCAATGTGGGGCTTAATCCCAGGACCCAGGGATCATGACCTGAACTAAAGGCAGAAGCCCAATGACTGAGCCACCCAGGTGTCCCTTGGTCTATATTTTCTAAAACGATTTTATTTATTTATTTTATTTGGGGGAGAGTGTACACACTGGAGCCAGGGGAGGGGCAGAGGCAGAGGGAGAGGCAGACTTCCCAGTGATCAGGGAGCCTGACATGGGGCTCAGTCCCAGAACCCCAGGATCATGACCTGAGCTGAAGGCAGACACTTAACTGACTGAACGACCCAGGCGCCCCTGGATTTTTTTTTTTTTTTTTAAAGAAAAAATGTTAAATGTTACCCTTGGTGAAGGAGGGACAGAATTTTAGAAAAACTTACAGGTCATTTGAGGAATAGGAGATGGGGAGATGCTTTTTCCACAACGATTGATTTACCTTCTAGATCACATGATAAGAGTTCATACAGCTAAGTCCTTCATTTATGTTGTCTTGATACCCTGTTATCCATTGATGTGTAGGTGTGATGAAGAGGGAAGGAGAAAGAAAAGGGACATTGAGTTTTCCATCATTTGCTTTCAGTTTGGTTGAAAAGATAAAGATGCTTCAGAAATAACTGCACTGATGTAGTTCTTCAGTGTCTTCTGTGAAAAGTTGTTTTGTACTGTTCTCACATCTTCCCCGCATAAAATATCCTTTGTCTTGGGGGATATCCTTTGTTTCTACTTGAACATTTTTGTGTACTGTATGGATTTAGATAAATCTAGTAGTCTTTTAGTGTCTGTATTCATAGAACAAGAGGTCTTTGTGAAGGTTTCTAATAGCCAGGAGTTGGTATATTATATGTGGGCGCAAGGAGTGTGTATTTAAAAAAGTTAAAGTGCAGGGTTTTTCATTGCTCACTGCAGATAGATGAAGGTAGGACCATTGGCTTTGTCCATCCCGTGGTCCTTTTGACCTTTAAGTAGTTTCATCAGTGGTAGGTAGAAAGCTAGATTTCAGGGTGGCAGTAAGTGGTAAGGAAGCAGAGATAGCAGCATAGACACTCCTGTGGGTGAAGGAAAGGGAGGGCAACCTTGAATGAATAGCGAGGTCTAGGAAAGACTGATTTTGGATTGTGGAGACCTGAGAAGTGTTGATTGACAAAATGGGGAAAGGCGTGGGATTGGAAGGTTAATTGTTAATTGAAAGAGAAAGGAAAAGGGATGGATAGATGATAAAGCAGAAGCTCTTGACTTTTACTCTGGAATTCTCTTATCCTTGTAATCAAGATTTAAGCCTAAAACTTAAATGTAGTTTTGCCTCTAAATCACAGTGAATCGGTTACATTTCCATATGTTACATGTATCAAAACTTTGTACAGTATCTTTTCCAGGCCTGGTCATGGGCTTAGGCATTTATTCACATTGTAACATTTAGGCTTTGCACGAGGTGTTAGGGAATTATGCAAGAATTGTTAGGGTATTTTATTTTGAGGATGTAATTAATCATATATAAAATTTTCCTAAATGTGAAGTTCCCTTATTAATAGGCATAAGTCACTTCTGTTGCAGTGACTTGATTTTGTAAACCTCTAACATTATAGATATTGTTTGGATATATCACAAAATGTCCACAACAGAAATTTGTTCTTGTCTCTAAAAGAGTTTTATTGGTCTAAAGAATTGTTTGTAGCTTGAGATGGAAGTTTTATTTTGCCCTAAAATAAAGACAGACTCATTTTGGCATTTAAAGAGGCATTAAATCTCTTAATTTTCTCTTGTTCCACTGATTTATCAGTTGAATTATTGAAGGGCGGGCTGAAGTTTTATTCTAGAGCAGCATGTTTTACTTTAGAGAGTTTATGTCTTAATAGATACATGTGTTCTCTTCAGTCTCCTTTTTCAGTCTGGAGAAATGGCTTGAAAATGTTTTCTTTGCAACTAGTATTGAAAAGAATTTTTATAATATTTAAAAAGTAATATGCACAGGTAATACACGTGAGTGTGTATGCACTTACAAAATATAGACAACAGAGTACAATATATAAAGTTCACACCAGCCTCACTACCCCAGCCCATCTCTTCTCCCTTGAGTCTGGGAGTTACCACTGTTTACAGATAGAAGTTTATCAGTCCGTGCCGTTTTTGTGCATATGTGTTCTATTTTATACAAATACAAACAATCTGGGCTGTTGTTTGGTTTCGCTTTTTACATAAATGAGATCTTAACATTGTTTTGCAACTTGCTTTGTTGTTGTTCACTTAACATGTCATGGCGAATTCTCCGTTTCAGTGCAAATAGATCCACCTCATTCTTTTTTGTGTAGTCTCCCATGATATAGATTTAATAGGTATTTACTAGTCTCTGGTTTAGTTTGTTTTCCTTTTTTTTTTTTATCATTATAAACTGTCATTATGGTATATTATTTGTGCGAGTGTCTTTGTATACAAATTTGGGCGTTTCGATGGGAGAACATGAAACAATACTGATAAACTTTCAGAAGCATGGCTGAGTTCTAATGGTGGGAACAGCTTAAGAGAAGTCCTGCCTTCCCGTTTCTCTAGTGGTCTCTTGGTCTTGCTTTCACATTGCTTCTTACAGGTTTTCATCAGTCTTACCAGCCATCCGGTAAGCGTACTATTTTTTGGAGAATGGGCCATTCCAGGAGTGACTGCCTCTAGTCATTTCCTTAGAAGCATTTGTGTTTGATTTATTGGTTCTGTCCTATTTACTCTAGAACACTTTCTACTCTGTTTTGATGACTCCCTCTGCCATTTCAGGACCTTCTCACCCTTTCCCACTGCCCTGCTTTCCCAGGTATTGAATACAGTGTCCTTGGGTGCTTTTACAGGCTGAAAGTTATTCATGGAGCCCTCAGGTTGTGCTTTTGTATAATCATCTCTCTAGGTTGTGTTGGGATTAAACATATCTCTGTTTGCTTTCCTTCTGCTTTTAAGGAGTCTTTATGTAACATGCTCACTATTAGCTGTGGTAAACATTTTTTAGTTTACTGAAGCCAAAGGACTCTATAAATCCAAGGTAATGCAGTGTAACTTGTTACCTTTACTATTTGGGGATTACAAGAAAAACAGATACATTGAAATATGTCTAATCTGTTGGCATATTTAATTTCTTTATCCCCTGGAACAGTTCATTCTAGTTCCCAAAACTTTCAGGCAGGATCAGATATATGCAGTTTCTCCATATTAAGTATATTTTCAGGTTAATTTCTTTTTTAAGATTTTAGTTATTTGTCAGAGAGAGAGAGCACAAGCAGGAGGAGCGGCAGGCAGAGGGAGAAGCAGGCTCCCTGCTGAGCAAGGAGCCCAGTGTGGGACCCCAGGATCATGACCTGAGCCAAAGGCAGGCGCTTAACCAACTGGGCCACCCAGGCACCCCTAAGAGAAATAATTCTTAATCAGAAAGAAACACGATAGGTAGGGGTGTTTGTACAATTGCGGCTTTATTTTTTTTTAAGATTTTATTTATGAGAGAGAGAGAGAGCGCGAGCGTGAGAGCGAGCATGAGCAGGGGGAGGGGCAGAGAGAGAGGGACAGACATATTCCATGTTGAGCAGGGAGCCTGATGGCAAGATTCAGTCCCAGAACTCTGGGATCATGACCTGAGTTGAAGGCAGACGTTGAACTGACTGAGCCACGCAGGCATCCCTCAGGTCAGATTTCCTAAAATACTACTATGGCTGTTTGAGAGGTTAGTTAAAATAGTGGTTCACAGCCTGGCTGCCTTTTAAAAACATTAATAGTTAGGGGTGGGACTTAATCATATTTGCTTAAAAGTCTTTGGGTAATTCTAGGGTACATTCTAGATTGAGAACCACTGAGTTAGAAGTTATGCTGAGAGAATTATCATGTTTTTAAAAATATTTACATATGAATTGTGAGCCCTTGGACTAGATGGTTCCCCTAGTGACATCCTGGGGAAGGTGAAGTCTGGCCAGCTTAATCTGCAAATTAGGGTAAGGCAATGCATTTACCTTTCATGTGATGCAGCGTCCTCTGTACTGAGCCTTTTATTAGCTTCCTAGGGCTGCTGGAACAAATTATCACAAACTGCGTGGCTTAGGAGGTCAGATATGTATTCTCTCATAGTTTTGGAGGCTAGAAGTTAGAAATCAGTGTGTTGGCAGAGCCACGCTCTGAAGGCTCTAGGGGAGGATCCTTCCTTCCCTCTTCCTAGCCTCTGGGGTTGCCAGGAATCCTTGACATTTCTTGACTTGCAGATGCATCATTCCAATCTCTGCCTCTTCATAACTTGGCATTCTGTTCTCTGTGTGACTGTCTAAATTTCCCTCTTTTATAAGGATATCAGACATTGGATTAGAGCCCACCCTAATCCAGAATGACCTCATTTTAGCTTAATTACATCTGCAAAGATCCTGTTTCCAAATAAGGTCACATTCACGGTACTGGGGTTAGGACTTCAGCATATATATCTGTTTGGGGAACACAGTTTAACCCACAAACAGTCCTCATGCCTAATAACCATTTGCCTATCCAGTAAGGGAGCCATTGGTTACAAGCGGAAATGAGTAAGGTATTTTGCGAATTTACAAAACCTGACTCCCTACAGGGGGAAAGGCTTTGAGAATCGGTGTTCCACTGGTGAAATAGTTAAAATATGAAAGTTGGGGAAATCTTTCCTCTTGATTTTTAATTTTCGAGTTTTTTTCTCTAAGGCCGTAACCTCTGTAGACAGTACTGTGGGGAATCTCTAAGAGCGTGCTAAACAAGTTACCACCTGCCCCTCCTCTGCAAGTTTTTGGTCGGCAGTTTTTGATAAAGTGTCCCAGCCTTGTCTTGTTCGTTAGAGTCAGCTCTGACTGCCGAGATTCTGAAGGTATTATGGAGTAGGACCTGGGGATTTGTACTGTGAACAGTACTCCAAGCATCCTTATGCCTGGGCAAGTTTGGGAAACACGGTATAAGGGATGCTAAAGCAGGTGTTCTCCCATCACCGTACCATCTGAATGGTTTGACCTTTGAAGGTGATTTGAGATTGAGCATGGATATGGGAGACAACTTGGTACTGTGTATAGGACAGGGAATCTACTCAAATATTTCGTGTTTTTTTTTTTTTAAGATTTTATTTATTTATTTGACAGAGATAGAGACAGCCAGAGAGACAGGGAACACAAGCAGAGGGAGTGGGAGAGGAAGAAGCAGGCTCATAGCGGAGGAGCCTGATGTGGGGCTCGATCCCATAACGCCAGGATCACGCCCTGAGCCGAAGGCAGACGCTTAACCGCTGTGCCACCCAGGCGCCCCCCCCCTTTTTTTAAATGATTTTTTATTATATTATGTTAGTCACCACACAGTACATCCCCGGTTTCCGATGCAAGGCTTGATGATTCATTAGTTGCGTATAACACCCAGTGCACCATGCAATACGTGCCCTCCTTATATTTCGTGGTTCTTAATCTAATGATCACCAGAATCACCTGAGAAGCATTTATTTATTTATTTATTTATTTAAGATTTTATTTATTTATTTGACAGAGAGACAGGCTAGCGAGAGAGGGAACACAGGCAGGGGGAGTGGGAGAGGAAGAAGCAGGCTCCTAGCGGAGGAGCCTGATGTGGGGCGCGATCCGTTCTGGGATCACGCCCTGAGCCTAAGGCAGACGCTTAACAACTGAGCCACCCAGGCGCCCCAACCTGAGAAGCATTTAAAGCTTCAGATGCATGCATTCAACTTCAGAGATTCTAATTCAATAGCAGACATTTTTTAAAAGCTTCTTAGGTGATCCTAATAACCTAATAACCAGCCAGTTTTAAGGACCAGATCCCTGATGTTATTTGGAGTCAGTAGGTCTGAATTTAAATGTTGGTCTTTTCACTTCTAAGTGTTCACTTGGGCAAAAGGGTTAATGTTCTACTTTGGTGTTTTTAAAAGGGAGCCTATTTAAAGGGTGGCTGTTTTAACTGATTCCTTGTCAGCTTCCAGTCAGATGAAGGAAACTGGTGAAAATTTCTCGCCATAAAATTGGAAAGTCTGATTCTACCATTCTTATTTTCTGGATTAAGTAATAATATTTGGGATAATATCAGATTAATAACTGGTTATGAACTTTTAATTTATTTAATTACAGAGCACACTGCTTCCTGAATTAACTAACCTTTGTTTTTCTTTAAGATCTAATTGTCATGGACCTGCGACAGTTTCTTATGTGCCTGTCCCTGTGCACAGCCTTTGCCTTGAGCAAGCCCACAGAAAAGAAGGACCGTGTACACCATGAGCCTCAGCTCAGTGACAAAGTTCACAATGATGCTCAGAGTTTTGATTATGACCATGATGCCTTCTTGGGTGCCGAAGAAGCCAAGACCTTTGATCAGCTGACACCAGAAGAGAGCAAGGAAAGGCTTGGGTAAGGTTCCGGCTCTTAGGGGGCTAAAGTAATGACGTTTCTTTATAAATCAGCACGTTCTTTTTTTCTCTTTTGGCTTCGCCACCCAGTAAAGCTGTTTTGAACTACATCTTCTGAGAGCTAACCACAGAACTGCTACCACTAAAATTTAATTAATTGCTTGCTTTCATACATTTCTCCACTGAGTAATAGTTTTACCTCATTCTACAGAGCAAAGTCGTTTTTGCGTTAAAGTACCAAATGCTGTAGGACCCAGACTGAACTGCATCTTATTTCCAAAGGAACATTACATGGGGGCCTCTCATCCCTGATGGTTTTAATTTTTAAAAATGATCTGTGACCTATTGATTGTTCCCCAAGCCAAGCCTTTGAATGGATAATAAACTGCAAATAAGACCCCTGGGCTAATTTCTATAAAGTTCATGATTTCTGAGAATGTCCTTCACCCTCTTTGTTTTCATTCTCAGATATTTGCTTAATTAAAAACAAAAGCAAACCAGTCTTGCCTTTCAGAAGGTTGTAATAAGTAATGGTCTTAATGTCAGAGTGTGAGTTGCTGTTTTAATAACAGTTCGGCCATAGTTGGGTTCTGTGGCTCTCAGCAGGCATCTTTTTACCTAGTGAGTTGATTCGGTGGCATCCCAGTTGATTATTTCTGAGGATCTAAGAATGTCTTTTGGGGGGGTGGGGAGCTCATCCAAACCTTGTTTTTTGAGGAAATGCAGATTAATTTAGGGAACATTTTCTCCTTAATGACCATCATTGGTGTAACTTTCGGACCTATATTTAAGAGATTTGTTTGGAAAGCTGTACCATATAAGAATTTCCAAAAGTATTTCACCATCATGGATATTATTGTGAGTAGAAGACATTACAGAGGGACGCCTGGGTGACTCAGTTGGTTAAGCATCTGCTTTCAGCTCAGGTCGTGATACCAGGGTCATGAGATTGAGTCCCACATCAGGCTCCCTGCTCAGTGGGGAGCCTGTGCAGGGAGCCTGTTTCTCCCTCTGCCTGCCGTCCCCCCTGCTTGTGCTTGCTCTCTCTGACAAATAAATAAATAAAATCTTAAAAAAAAAA
Organism: Ursus maritimus; assembly: GCF_017311325.1. Classification (NCBI taxonomy): domain Eukaryota; kingdom Metazoa; phylum Chordata; class Mammalia; order Carnivora; family Ursidae; genus Ursus; species Ursus maritimus. The sequence continues at coordinate 23,099,005 of NW_024425563.1, read as the reverse complement.
AAAAAGACATTACAGAGTTTGTTTTGAGTGATACTTCAGAATAAATTTATTTTGTCCTTTCATTGGCTTATCTGCTAACTGAAGGGTACAATATTTTATTCTTTTTTTTTTAAAGATTTCATTTATTTATTCGACAGAGAGAGAGACAGCCAGCGAGAGAGGGAACACAAGCAGGGGGAGTGGGAGAGAAAGAAGCAGGCTCATAGCGGAAGAGCCTGATGTGGGGCTCGATCCCGTAATGCCAGGATCACGCCCTGAGCCTAAGGCAGACGCCTAACCGCTGTGCCACCCAGGCGCCCCACAATATTTTATTCTTAAACACTGACAGAAATACTCAAAAGATTTTGCTATGTAGAACGAGAAACCATCTTCAAACATTTGAAAATAGAAAAAAACAAATAAAGAGCCAGTCTTCTATTAGGTTGCTTTTCTAACTTTAAGAGACCACGCTTACTTTTAATGTTAATCTCATAACTGTGCTAACATTGGGCTAAAAATAGGGATGCATGAGGGTGTTCTCAGTCTTCATATCTTACCTATTAATAATATGCATGTCCGACCCACATTTGGGTCTGCACGTGGCTCTTCACAGAATTACTCTTAAATAATGAAGGGCCTTTAGCCTTGGTGTCAGTATGTTCTCGCTCTGTGCAGGTAGTGGAATAGCTCTGCTAGCAGTTTTTAGTAAAGAGAATGTTCCTTTTTGTCATTAGTAAATAGCAAAAGGTCAACACGTGAGCAGACTATATTTGATCAGAATAAGATGGTTAAAATAATGCTTTTCATAGAATGTATGCACGAATACTATTTGCTTCTAAATTTTGGAGATAATGAGAAATAAGGTGATGTACTATTGGAAGCAAGGATTCCAGATGAACGTTGTTTTTTTTGTTTTGTTTTTTGTTTTTAACTTATTCATTGTGGCATTTCTAAACATTGTTTTGGTAGGTGACTGCACACCAGAGGTTGGGGACAGCAGATCTCCCATGCCCCCTTTCTACCTATATAGAAGGCAGATGATCACAAGATCATGGTTTACACCTGTAGTTGCAAAAATTCACTACTATTTTTAAATCTTCAGTAATATCTAAAAACATTTTAATATAGTTTTCCCTTTTTCTTGGGAATGTTGACAAATAGAACCTTTTTTCTTATGTGTGTGTTCTCCCCCTGCCACCCAAAGAAGTCTTAAGTCTACTTAGTTTCATTTATGTGTCATTCAGGTGAAGTTTATTTGTTTTGAGGTGGTGGTCTATAATATTAAAAAGTTTTCACCCTTGGTATATTTGCTTTAGAAATGAACTAGACCAGTTCATCATCCTTTCTTTAGATCACAGGCCAACCCCTTTGAGAGTCTAAGGAAAGCAAAGGACTCTACCTCAGAAAAGTACACATATGAATATATATAAAATTTTGCATGCCAAAAACTTCAGGAATATTATGAATCCTCCTGGAGCCTACTTACTCACATTCATTAAACAAAACCAAAAACACCAAAGGATTTGCTTTTTGACTCTTGAAATGTAGAGGCATGTGTTACCTCTTAGGAGAAAACATAAGGCCCACTAAGTATGTTGTGTCTATCCTGAAATAAATGCTTGTTTGGTGGCATAACTACATCTGTGGGGTTCTTCAGTGTCACAGGAAAACAACACCATTAGCTTCATAGAGTTGCATGGGCTTTAAAAGATCAGAGTTTAGAGCTTAGTGCCTAAAATAGGATATAGCCACTTGCAGTGTACTTTCACAGCTGCCTGCAGCCTGGATGGCCTTAAGATAAGAATGGCTTTTATATTTTTAAATGGTTATTAAAATACAGAGATATGTGACAAACCATATGTGGCCGACAAAATAAAAAATATTTACTGTCTATCCCTTTTCAGAAAAAGTTTGCCAACCTCTGGTTTAAAGCATTTCAGATATTTCTTCTGGAATAAATAGAGTGGCATTCAGCCAGCCTCATTAACAGAAGCCCATCTTGAGCAGTCCTATGCCTCTTTATCCGAATGATCCTTCTCTTTAGGCTATTTATCATAGTTTAAAATTTTCATTTGAGAATGCAGGGCATTCTGCTACCTTACCCTTTTTTTCTTAATGGTACAGTGGCACTATTGGTAGTCAGTACCATTTGTACATAAACTGGGTTCCATTACAGATAATGCAGGAGTTTTTAATACTGGTATAACTTAATGTGTTAATATATTTTTTTAAACTCCAGGGTTAAAGCTGCAAAAAAAAAAAAAAAAATTATTATGCCCATGTAGGTAGAGGAGGGTATTTAAGAAGGTATCTTACTGCTTTATGTTTTCTATTAATATTTTAGAGCAAAGTCTAGATTACATATTCACTGAAGGAAAATGCTTGTTAAATTATAGAGTTTAAGTACTGGACAGTTAAGGCTAACAACATACCAATATCAAGGTGAATCTCTTTATAGCATCACTACTACTCTGATTTTAATACTTTTCCAATGTTGTATTCATGAAATGGATGCAAAGTGGGAAAAGACATTATTTGCTACCGAGTGACAGTCTTTTTCAATCCTGCAAATAATAGGGCATAGGAGTATGCCAAGATTTCAAATCTCTTGGATGTTTTGATTTGAAGTTCCCATTCCAAACTGAGCCACTTACTTGGGTGACTTTACATAGGTTGTCTGCGCCTCTGTAAATGAGTGGTTGCATCTTTAGAGGTTTTCGTGTCGTGCACATATTTTGAAATTCTTAAGTTAAACTTGAGATGGCAAACCTGGAAGAAAAGCTCATGAAGGGTGAAGTATATTGATTCTTTAGCTTTGTAGCTTTGCTTTATCATCTATGTCCTCACCCTCCCGGCTTACTAACATTCTCCTGAGCTCACATATGTCGGGGCAGACATTCTTACCGCTTCATTTCCTCAGACTTCTCTGTTTTTGTGGTTATATGTGAAAGTCCAACATAATGTATAATTAGTTTCTAGCTGTTTTTTAGAATAAACACGCGTCTGTCCTTCTGTCTTTGTGTAACTGTGTGGACTGTTTTCCCCTCTGTTTTGGGGGCGTGTGTTTGTGTGTGTTGGTTTTTTGGCTTCTGTTTTTAAATCTTGACTTGAGGTATAAGTGACCCCAGAACTATCTTTATATCTTTATATTTTTAACAGAAGTATTATTATTATTATTTTTTAAAACAACTGGATTTTTTTAAAGTCTGGCGTGAATTTTTGGAAAACCATATCAGCGATTGTGATTATTTACCAAGAAATTGAGATTCTCCTAAAAGCAATAAAGAACAACATAAAGATTTGCATGTTGTGTGATACAAAGAATGGAGAATCCAGATAGGAATGGATATTCACTCCTGAATTCTGACCATTGGCTGTAACCTACTCCTAAGGGATGAGACCGGGTTTGCTTTTGCATGTTAAGTGCACAGCCACGGACCGTGCTTGCCTTACCTAGATGGCTCTTTTCAGACCAGTAGCAGGCCAGTTCTGAGAAACATTTTCAGTTACCTGTCTGGAAGGTTTTTTTGGAGACTTTTTTTATGTCCATGCTTTAGCCCTGGGCAACACCTCTGGATACAGCACACACCTGGCTAAGTCTAGAGCCTTGTGTCCTTTTAACCTCTTGCTGGATTTCTCTGCATTTTCTACAGAAAGATTGTAAGTAAAATAGATGGCGACAAGGACGGGTTTGTCACTGTGGATGAGCTCAAAGCCTGGATTAAATTTGCACAAAAGCGCTGGATTTACGAGGATGTAGAGCGACAGTGGAAGGGGCATGACCTCAATGAGGACGGCCTCGTTTCCTGGGAGGAGTATAAAAATGCCACCTACGGCTACGTTTTAGGTAGGTCCCTACTACCTGGGGGAAAAAGCCTTATGGAGCTGGCACCTTGAAACGTAACTGTTTTGTCTTGTAGAATGATTGTAGATAAAATAGACGTGGATAAAGATGGGTTTGTGACGGAGGGGGAGCTGAAATCCTGGATTAAGCACGCCCAGAAGAAATACATATATGACAATGTTGAAAACCAATGGCACGAGTTTGATATGAATCAAGACGGCTTAATCTCCTGGGATGAGTACAGAAACGTGACTTATGGCACTTACCTGGGTAAGGGGCAAGATGTCAGCCTGATAGAGACCATGGTCTTGAGTCAAAGAAACAAATGGGTCACACAGTGAAGGAAAGGAAGAAATTGTGCTTATTTTAAATAGTCCAGTGCTGAACTGATTTCCCTTTATTTTTTTAACTTTAAATGTGTATATTAAGTATTTAATTTTGGTTTTCTAAGGTCTGGCATCTTCTACATCTTTACCATTTCAGATACTATTTTACCAGTTTTTCTTTCTGTGATCCCTCAGAGACCATTTTTGGAGTAGATCTCTTCTAAAAGGCTGAATTGTTTCAATAATGCAAAGCAAGAGGCTTTGAGATGTCTCTTGACAGGGTCACATTAAAGTATTGGACCTGATGGGTGTTATGTGCAACTGATGAATACTAAATTCTACCCCTGAAAGTAATAATACACTATATATTAACTAAATTGAATTTAAATTAAAAAAATTTTTTTGGAAATATTGGACCTGAAATTCAAACCAAATCAGATTCCTTTATAACTGGTGAGAATAGGAAAATTAGTGTCTTTCCTTAATAAAATAAATATAAAATATAGTAGCTTTCCTTGATAAAAATTATTTTATTTTAGTATGTCTGCCTACCGAAGTTTAGAAATGAAAATTTCCCATTTGTTTTTTCTGGCACATGAGTTTGTCAGCCTCCTATGCAGATGCTTCAAGGCGAATAAATGTGGCTTTGATTGCTTTCTGTTGATTTGGTAGCTTGTGTGCTTGGGCCACCTGTTAGTAATTTTCTTTTCCTTATTACACTTGCCTGTTGCTGAATGCTAGGTGGCAATCTCACTGAGTTGATGACTTAGGGTGTTATTGTTAGTGAGATTCCTCTACTTGGTTACAGTTTGAGATAAGAATGTATAAATGTTACTTCTTGAATTTTTATCCTGGAAATTAGGCAAATTTCTGGGTTAAAGCAGGCATTCTCCACCACTGATTAACAAGCAGTGAGTGTATAATGGTCTGTTTCCCCCACTGGATAGCCAGCTGTCTGTGTTAATTACAGGACTGCATGCATTTCTAGTGAAGAGACTTTTATTTCTGTTGTTGGGCTTGTTCTCATTCCTAAGACTAAAGTGGCAGTCTCTCTTCATGCTTGACACTTAGCCAAGAACCAAACATATCCTTCACCCAATTAAGAACATGTGTATTAAAAAGTCAGTGCAGATGGAGAAGTACCCTGTGCTTCTTGCTCTCTGGCTGAAAGCCAGCACCCTCCTGATTTATTTGGACTTATAAAAATAGAGCAAAGGGTAGGCTATTGGTGATCTAAACAAAATGGTGTGTTAATAAATCTCCGTTCAGACCTAGGCACTCACTTGCTATCCAGAATGAATCTTAAACTCTTTGTATGATTATGTGCATAAAAATCTGTTGAGAGCTCTGTTGCTCTCACAGGTCAAATGATTCAATGTAATGGGTATTTCTACTGAGACGGCATGAGATGAAGCACTCGCTGGAGAAGCAATAACTTTATAAGGCATCTTTCCCTCGAGGCATGTGGCTGGCTAGTGCTGGGGTAATGAGGTGGCTTACAGAAGTGCTGAGGGTTTTTTGTGAGAGTATGTTCTTGATTCACTTTTTGAGTTCAGGCATAAATCATCTTAGCTTTTAATTAAAATCTGTCTTAATGAATTTGCTTTCCACAAAAGGAAGGTTAACGCTGTCTCTGCCACAAGGAAAATAAGAAATGCTGAGGTCCGTTCTGGCTACACCAAAAGTAGACCAAGACCCTACCTAAACCTATGCAGGCTGGATAGCACAGTCACCTGGTACCTAGGATAGGTCTGGCACTCCAAGCAATGACAGCAAACACATGAGTTTAGTTATTAAAACTAAAGTGTTTTATCTTCCTTTTTCATCTTTATATGTGCATATTATCAGGCTGTTTGATTGCAGTCCCCATGTTTTACCCTAAGGCAGAGAGGAGGGCTTTTTGTTAAGAATCTAGTCTTCATGTATAAGTTGTCTTCTATTATCTTTCTTATTTTTGTTATGTAGTTAGGACTGAAACGTTTAGAAGAGATGACTTAGTATCTTAAGGTGGTATATTTTCCTTAAATTCTCCATTTCAGACTGTTACGGTTTTGAGTATCACATATACTCATGATTTAATAAGCCATCTTACTGAATTTTGACACTCAACAAAGAATGAAGCTTCAAACTGCCCGACTCTCAAAATAGAGCAGTAGTTTTTGTTTTCCAAACTGTGCTTAAAGTATGGAAGGATTGAACTACAGTATCAGAAATCGGCAGTGTGATGTTATTGTTAAAGGGACCCTGTGGGTCTCTATAAAACTAGTGCGATATCTTTTTATTTGATCAGTATGTTGTAGGAAAGATTGTTTCTTTAGCTTTAATGTGGTGTCTTTTACATTTCATAATATCTTCACATGTTACTTTTTGGTCCACACAGCAGATCAAAAGGGGTTTTTTGTTCATTTGTTTTGTTTTTGCTACAGATAACTCCTTCATAGTTTTTCAACTTAAAGAAACTGAATTTCATTCTTCTAGATTCTTCTGTAGAGACTAAATAACTACTGCTTATGTAGTTCAACATCCTAACGGATAGGTCCAACTTCAGTTTGGTTGTAATCTAATGTTTATTTTTTTGTAACAGCTTTATTGAGATATAATTAACAAATAATACACTGCACATATTTAAAATGCATAATTGTGAGTTTTGCCATAGATGTATACCAGTGAACCCATCACTACAATCAAGATAAATGAATGTATCTATCACCCCAAAAAGCTTCCTCATGTCACTTTATAATCCTGCTCACCTTCCCCATCCCCTATCCCTGACCTATTTTCTGTAACTCTGGATTAGTTTTGCATTCTAGAATCTTACATAAATGGGGGGAGGAGTGACAAACAGTACTTGTAACTCATGGTAGATCTCTGAGTTGGCTGAAAAAATTGAAGTGTGACTTTTCAGAGGGTAATATTCTGTTGCTTGAATCAAAGTGGCCTTAATATGAGATAGGAGGCCTTTGATATCTGGCTGCTCAATGGGAGCCTAATGTTTAATAAAAATAGCAATAGCTAACATTTATTGAGAGCCAGCTGTATGCCAGGCACTATTGTAAGCGCTTAGATTTATTCTCTCATTCATACCTTCTAACAGTCCTGTACAGCAGGCACCACTATTAGCTTTATTTTACAGATGAGTAGATTGAAGCACAACTAAGTTACTTGCCCACAGTCACACAGCTAGGAGGTGGTAGCGTTTAGGATTCAAAGCCAAATAGTATGACTTTAGAACTACCACTGTCTCTCAGATACAGCCATAAAGCTTGAACCTTCTAGTAGCCTTAACACCAAAAATAGCGGTGTCACGTAATAGGTTACATAGCCAAGGAGCCTGGGTTCCGTGTGGAATGGCAAACATTTGCATTCAATTTGCACATGATTTTGATTACCAAAACTCAGTGTTTTCACACCATTACAATTTTACCTCTGTAGTCGGGTTATTTCATCATTGCTTGGTTTATCTTTCTTGGGAATTGATTCCTCAGCCCACACATTTTCATGTTTTGTGGAAGTCTTGAGATTTGACCTAAAAACGTTTTGTTTTTTAGATGATCCAGACCCTGATGATGGATTTAACTATAAACAAATGATGGTTAGAGATGAGCGGAGGTTTAAAATGGCAGACAAGGATGGAGACCTCATTGCCACAAAGGAGGAATTCACAGCTTTCCTGCACCCTGAGGAGTATGACTATATGAAAGATATAGTAGTACAGGTTGGTGGAAAGCAATGATTCTCATCGGAAACTCAGTTTCTCTTTCTGTCGCTTATACTATCTTTCCTCTTTATCCTTTACTCTGTATCTGGAAGAATGACTTGCTTTTATTTTTAAGTAAGCTCTAAGCCCCAGCGTCGGGCTTGAGCTCATGACCCCGAGATCAAGAGTCACACGCATGCTGTACCAACTGAGCCAGCCAAGTGCCCCAGGAAAATCCTGTTTTTAAAAATGTCCCATAACCAGTGATCAGACACTAATAACAGTAATACTGAAGGCAGTTACCAATAAAACATAAACTCTAGACTTTATAGTTTTGTAAACATAAAATACAGACAACAGCTATAGACATTTTGGTCACATCTCCTGTTAGAATGACTTCAGCATGACCAGGCCTATTCCACATCATCAGGGGCTCGGTGGGGTAGGTCATTATTTAAATAGTGCCAGTGTTCCTCCCAGAAGATTATAGTTATTTTGGGTTGGAGCATAAATAATAAGTAATGTTTTACCATTTTTTAGCTAGTAAAACAGCAATTTCCTATGGTTTAACCATACCCACACGAATGCGCATGTGTGTGTGTGTTTTAAGGAATGATAAATTGCTGCCTAAATTTCATGCGGATGCTTTGTCTCCTCTTCTGTCTAGGAAACAATGGAGGATATAGATAAGAATGCTGATGGTTTCATTGACCTTGAAGAGTATATTGGTAAGTCTGTTTCTACTGTTTTTCCTAGGAGAAGCTGAGAAGCTGTGGAAGTGTGTTTGCCCATAGAAATAATTTACCCCATAGGTCAACCCTTAGCACATCATTAAGGCCAGACCAGCATGAGGAATAGTGGGTAGTGGTAAAGTATCTGTAGCAGCACTGTCCAATCAGAATGTAAATGTGAGCCACATTATGTATTTTTACTTTTCTAATAGCCACATCAAAAAAAAAGTTTCTTTAAAACATGATTATTTTCAGTAATACATTTTATTTAACCTGATAGCCTAAAATACTATACTTTTGAGGCGCCTGGGTGGCTCAGCAGTTAAGCGTCTGCCTTCGGCTCGGGGCGTGATCCTGGAGTCCTGGGATCGAGCCTCACATCAGGCTCCTCTGCTGGGAGCCTGCTTCTTCCTCTCCCACTCCCCTTGCTTGTGTTCCCTCTCTCGCTGTGTCTCTCTCTGTCAAATAAATAAAATCTTTAAAAAATAAAATAAAATAAAATACTATACTTTTAATGTGTTATCAGTATAAATAAGGATTTTTTTCATACTGTCTTCAAAAGCATAATTTACACTTATAGCACATCTCAGTTCAGACCAGCCACATTTCAAATTCTTGATAACTCCATGTGGCCAGCAGCTACCATATTGGATAGCAGTGATACAGTGCATCCCCGATGCCTATGGAAAATGACAGTAAACAGTTGCAGGGAGCCTCGGCTGGCATTAGGAAAGATAGGGAATAGAAGATAGGGAATAGAATAAAAGAGATCGGTAGGTGAATAAGCGACCACAAGTTGCTGATTTCTCTTAGAGCCTTTCTTTGCTCTTTCCATCGTTTTCTGTTTGTGTTTTCTGTCTGGGTTCTCTCCCTTCTTTTTTTTTCACCTGGCCCTTGAATTAAGTCATTTCCTTTCTTAGATTTTATCTGATTATACTGGCTATTTATATTTAGGGTTATTCCAGTTAAATTGCTCAATATTTCCCATTCTTTTCTTCAAAGACTCAATGGTGTGTTTTGAGTTTTTTTAGGGAAAGAGGGATGAGCAGTAAAAGATAGTTGTTTTGTTTTACCAAAATGATTATTTTTAGTGGAGGTCATCAGCACAGTGGAAATATCCAGGTGCATTTACTGAGCCTGTTTCAAAGTGGACTATTTCTACCTTTAAATATTTAAATATTTTATTCTTTCATTCTTGTCTTTTGCCGTTTTATCACCATTGCTAAAACTGAAGAACTCATTTGAACCTCCAGAGGAGAGGAATTAAGTTTTTTAACTGTTAAGTACCATCATTTATCAAGCACTGAGGTCAAATAAGGAGATACTTCTTCCTACACCCCTATCATATAGATCCAAGGGCAGAGGGATTGTATTTTGAAATTATTAAAACTATCAGGTGCGTGTATGTATGTTTTTTGCTTTCTTCTGCAGATCATCAACTAATGTAAACACTTTTACGCCGGGGATGCTGGGCTTTGTAAACCTGAAAGTCTCCCAAACAATATCTTCCAGTTTCTGGGCATATGCTAGTTACTACCCTATTAAGGAAAGAGATCATAAACAAATGGTCATTCTCTCTTACATTTAGCATTAGTAAGAAGTCCCTGGAGTTATACTGTTGAATATTTTTATTCTTTAAATTTGTTTTGGGGCTGCCTGGTGTCTCAGTTGGTTAGGCGTCTACCTTCAGCTTGGGTCGTGATCTCAGAGTCCTGGGAGCGAGCCCCATGTCGGGCTCTTTGCTTAGCGTGGAGCTTGCTTCTCCCTCTCCCTCTGTCTGTCGCTCCCCCTGCTTATGCACGCTTGCTCTCTCTCTGTCAAATAAATAAATACAATCTTAAAAAAAAAAAAACTTGTTTTAGAACATTGCAAACATACACAAAATTAGACAGACTAGTATAATGAACCCCCATGTACCTATGCCCAGCCCTAACAGCCATCAGCCCATGGCCAGTCCTTTTAAATCTGTATCTACTTCCTTCCTTTTTTTTTTATTATTTTGAAGTAAATCCCAGTCATCATCTCATTTCATCTGTAAGCGTTGGGTTATGTATCTCTAAAAACTTTTTTTAACAGAATCTCAAAAAAATTTTTTTGAGGATTGAATCATTTTTAAATGGAAAATTCAATTGTATTGTTATCTTTACTTACTTGGCTTTAAAATATTCTTATGTCGTATATTCTAGCTCCTATTAAAAGTGTGTCTTTTAAGGGGCACCTGGGTGACTCAGGCATCTGATCTTGATTTTGGCTCAGGTCATGATCTTGGTCATGAGATTGAGCCCCTCGTTGGGCTCTGCGCTCAGCATGGAGTCTGCTTGTCCCTCTCCCTCTGCTCCTCCCCCTGTTCCTTCACGTGCTTGCTCACTCTCTCTCAAAGAAATAAATAAATCTTCAAAAAAAATAAAAATATATAAAAGTATGTCTTTTTAAGTATACATTTATTCCCTCTCGAATTCAGAATTTCCTCCTATGTGGACTATGAAGGGTCTTCTTGACCCATAGGAGAGCTAAGGCAGGGCACTGGTCCAGTGGATCATACAAATACTACATTTTCTGAATGTGCTGTAGCATAGAAAAAGAACTGGCAAGTCCTGCTCTGAGATATTCCTCCTTCGTTTAAAAAAAAAGAGTTCTACTCTTAGGCCTCAAATTCAGGAAAATGACAGTACTAACTGCCAGATGACAGTAATACAGTTTAGTAATGAGTTCATCCTTTATTCAAGGGGGAAACAGTCCATGGATTGGGGAGTGCACTGCCTAACAAGCAGTGGAGCACCCCTCCCCCCAGCAGCCCTCACTTCCCTACAGTTAAGAGTCTCTTATGGTTTGACTCCCTCTCTGTTTTTATCTTATTTTATTTTTACTTCCCCTCCCCTATGTTCATCCGTTTTGATTCCTAAATTCCACATATGAGTGAAATGATATGGTATTTGTCTTTCTCTGTCTTCTTTTGCTTAGCATAACACACTAGTTCCATCCATGTTGTTGCAGATGGCAAGATTTCATTCTTTTTGCTGGCTGAGTAATATTCCCGTGCCTGTATATATACCACATCTTCTTTATTCATCTGTCAGTGGACATCTGGGCTCTTTCCATAGTTTGGCTATTATGAACATTAAGCAGTTGGAAATATTCTTGTTACAAGGTCATTAAGTAGGCCTCAGGAAAATGCCTTGCTTTCTAAGGCCTCTCTGACCTAAAATCCCCTTGTAACTGCTTCTAGGTTCCAGACAGATGAATGAAGAAGAGTTAAGCCAGATTCCCACGCGGCAGTCTTGAGAAAAAGACAAACTCACCTTTTGCATTATGTACGTCTGTGTATGCAGGTGACATGTACAGCCATGATGGAAATGCTGATGAGCCAGAGTGGGTAAAGACAGAAAGAGAACAGTTTGTTGAGTTTCGAGATAAGAACCGTGACGGGAAGATGGACAAGGAGGAGACCAAAGACTGGATCCTTCCCTCAGACTATGATCATGCAGAGGCAGAAGCCAGGCACCTCGTCTATGAATCCGACCAGAACAAGGTAAGTCTGGCCAGGCCCAAACAACCTAGTAGCGATCAAAGTCTGTTCCTAGGGGATTGCCTAAAACATTCCTGTTGAGGTACATAGAACGTGTAAGGTTTTACTTGGTCTAAGTCTGGTACAGATCTTAAGTTGACAGTTAAAAACTTGCAGGGCAGTGCTAACTGTCTCATCTCGTTTTAGAAATCCTCTTGCCCAGCGTTCACACCATTGGAGGCATTTGGCTTCAGGAAACAGCCTCTGTATATAGCCTTTGTCCAGGGTGCACCATCTGTTATCTTTGGGTCCCCAGGAAATTTTCTGGTTTTTTTTTTTTCCTTCATTATTTCTTATGTGCTTTTACCTATTACAGGCTCATTTTGCGCCTGCTCAGAGTTGGTCATTTCCTTCTTAAATACACTTTTTAAAATTCTTTGTAGTGGCTTATAAATCAGCATTTGTCTGGAGCTTGTTAAAATTGTCCTTGATCAATTACCTGAGGCATTCGTTTCATAAAAAGTGGTAGTCTCACGAAGTCGTCACCTTTTCAGCCATTCGAATGCTCTGCTTAGAGTAAGCTGAAAATCATTCTAAAGATGGGGGGGTTGTATTCTGAACATTCGCCTATCTAGGCCAGTCTTCTGTTTCAAATGCAGTGTCTTATCATCTGAGCCTTTTTAAGGGACAGTCTGTTTTGAGTTCTTGCTTCAGTCACTTCTGTAGCCAGGTGCTGTGTCCTGAGATATGTGAGAAAAGGAAACTCCCAGGGTCATCCCTTGTGAATCCGGCCTAGATAATTTTTGAGCGCAGTGTCTGTGCCTTCATTTGGGGTCGTGTCTGGACTTTGGTGGCTAGGGCGTAGTGAGGGTGAAGACTGTGCACGGACGTTAGCAGATTTCATTGTTCCTGTTAGGCAATGGCTGGATTCACTTTAAAGTATTTTCCCCAGTTCTTCCTGTCTCTTGCCTATACATAAGAGATGGCCCCCATTTTGCTTGATGCATTAAGTTATTGAGCTATGTTATTTCCATCCTTCCACTTTTAACATTCTTGATAAGAAAAATGTATTAATTGCTATTTTCTTCCCTCTTTGTGTGTATGTTATGGGAAGTTGGGGGTGAAGGTTGAGTTCACATTTAATTGAGTGGGAATTAGAATCTTAAATCCTAACTAACCCCTTTTGTTCTGCAGCGGTGTTTCTAAATTGGGAATGGGAAATCTGTTTTGCCTCAGTTCACTCTTCTCTCTAATTTCAGGACGGCAAGCTTACCAAGGAGGAGATTGTTGACAAGTATGACTTATTCGTGGGCAGCCAGGCCACAGATTTTGGTGAGGCCTTAGTACGACATGATGAGTTCTGAGCTGCAGACAGAGGAGCCCACATTTCTTCAAAAGTAATTTATTTTTACAGCTTCTGGTTTCACATGAAATTGTTTGCGCTACTGAGACTGTTATTACAAACTTTAAGACCTGAAAAGGCGTAATGAAAACCATCCCGTCCCCATTCCTCCTCCTCTTTGAGGTCCTGGAGGGAACTGTGCTTCTGAGGAACAACTCTAATTAGCACACTTGTGTTTGTAGATTTACACTTTGTATTACGCGTGACATGGTGTGTTTATTTTTGTATTTGTTCTCTGGTTGGGAGTATGGTATGAAGGAGCGGCATCCTCAGCTCGTGCTTGTAGGCGAATGTTAGCCCTTCACTCTTTCTCAGCCCTTGCCATATAATTTTTGTAATTCTGACGGAACTAATTTTTGTAAGCCTGAGATCAATAAGAAACGTTTAGGAGAGAGAAAAGGGAAAAAATACACCCCACAATTATATTTAGAGAGAAAACACTTAATATTGCCTGTTGAAAAGTATGTTTCCTAAGTAGTTAGGGGCCACATAATTCCATTCAGTTGCTCTAAGTCCAGCGGTTGATCGTGGCATTATCTGGGCAAGGACGGATCCCTGTGCTGTCACAAAGCTTGGCTCAACTTGATTTCATTCAATTTTTCTTCTTCCCAGTGGGACTAGCTGTTTGCTAATTTTGCCAGGCACAGCTGTGGTGGGAAGAGTTAGGGCCAGTGTCTTGAAAATCAATCAAGTAGTGAGTGTGAGCTCTTTACAGAGCTATACATAGAAACAGCTGGAAAACTAAGGGAAAAATACGAGTGTTTTCAGGGCACACACTTTTTTCTGGGTGTGCATCTGTTTAAGTGCTCAAGACTGTCTTGCCTATTGAATCACTGTAAGTGCCCCGTTCAGCTCCTGTTTCCCCAGGTGTTCCTAGGAATTAATCTTGCTTTCACTGCAATTAAAATGTACTCCTTCCCAATTATGTCATTTCATTGAAAGTGCCTTTAACGAGAGAAATGATCACTGAATGAAGGTTCTCTTAAGAAACCCTGAGATGAAATAAAAAGATTATTTGGACCACCTTACATGAAACTTACAACCTCCCAATATATTGGGGTTTTTGGGTTTTTTTTTTTCCTTCCCTTTCTCTTTCAGACAGTGGTTAAATAGCAGTATTAGTTAGGAGCTTGGTTGCAGTGTTCTTACCTTGTGGGCTGGTCTCCAAAAACCACATGCTGCTGAATTTACCAGGGACCCTCATACCTCAGAATGCGAACCACTTACTACCAGGCCTATTTCTGTGTCAGCTGAAGAGCTTGAACTCAGACTGAAAGATGAGAGGGCCTACTGAGAGGACTCTTTGGTTTGAGGACCATTGCTCAACCTTCTTGCCTTTGACCCATCGCCCCCTCTCCCCACTGCCCCCCAAAAAGTTTATTGTGGATCAGCAGATTGCCAATCCTTGTCAAAGAGAGGGACATTGTAGAAAGAAGAAGAAGCCTTGTGTTCCCAACTCACTTTACCCATATTTTATGTAACAAGAACTCTGTCTTTTTTGGTCCTTTTCTTACAGATGGACCTCTTTTGAGAAGAATTATTGTATTCCAAACTTTTTTAGCCCTCAGGTTACTAAGATAAATATATGTATATCTAACCTTTATTATTTCATATATCTCTCTGGATAAACCATTCAGGTGGTGCTGGGTGATTATTATAATCTGAACCTGGGCGTATCCTTTGGTCTTCCATGATCACGTTGAGGTGGACTACTTGGCCTGGTAAAAAGCCAGATTATCACGTAACTTGATCCTGGCCTTTGCATTGAGCTCTTGAGAGTGGATACACTCTTTTTAACCCCCGTGTAGGGGAATGTAAATTCTCTGCTCTCCAGATTCCCCATTTTTATCATTCAGAAGGTCAAAGATAGTAACGTCAACCCAGGATTAGAGAGGGTACGTCATGAGCCGTGTGGCGGCAGAGCCCCGCAGCTCACTAGGTACAGAGAACCCAGGCCTGATGTGAAAGTTATGCACTTAGAAAGCAAACCTGCATATGCTAAAATGGCAACTTCTGGATGCTGGGTGCTCAGCAGCAAGCGTACTCTAATCTCCAGTGACACCCCTGGATCCTCTTTTTGGTTTAAGTCAAGCCCGAGGCTGGTGAACAGTAGCTACACACCCACATTGTGTGTTCTGTGAATGCTAGCTCTCTTGAATTTGGATACTGGTTATTTTTTATAGAGTGTAAACCAAGTTTTATATTCTATAATGCAAACAGGTACCTATCTGTTTCTAAATAAAACTGTTTACATTCATTGTGGGGTATGCGTATGTCCTTTCTTCTCCTAAGAAATGGAATTCTTGCTTACAATGATGGGTGCTATAAAATGTCAAGAAAAGGTGGTCTCCTAGAAGGTTTACCATATCCCTTCCCAGCTCAGAGAAGTTCGGCCTTCTCCCAGATTAGCTGTTCCTTCTTTATTTCTGAAATCTTCTGGCATCTTTCTCACTACAGCTGTAACCCTTCTTTGCTTTCTTTGGGCCATTTAACTGGAGAGGAGTCCAGCTGCTCATTACATAATTTTCTGATACCAAACACAAGCCATTCCTGAATGTACACACAACATTTATCTTGACTTTTACTTCAAAAAGGCTCTTTTTCAGAGGGTGCAGAGGGGAAGCATAAAGTATAAAGTAAAACAGTTTTTTAAACATTTTGGTATAGTTTATAAATGGTATTAAGATAGACAGTCATTTTGAGAACATGAAGGGAATTAACTGTTTACTAAATAATGCAGCTTAAGACAGATATATAGGTTTAGCCAAATTGGGTGGGGAACACCTGGAATAATTCACGCTGGCTCAGGAGCTTCTGGACATGGCTGTACCTGCCAAAACTATAGGATTATTGTCAGTGTTGGCATAAAGAAGTTCTTCCAAACTCGTATTTTGGGCCTACTCAAGGTTTTGGTTTTTTCTTTATATCTCTCCGATTTCTAAGGTGTTTAAGTTTGTTCTAATTCAGAATATCATCTCAGAGCAGATCCTCAGTAGGAAAAAAAATTACAAAAAAGGAAGATAATTATTATCCGTACACTGAAAAATCAGCCATACTCCTTTATAGTTGCCTCATACGTGCTCAGTTCTCCGAGTGCTATGAAGCCACTTAGGAGTAGAAATTGAGGATTGTTGACAAAGCCTTTGGAGTGGTCTAAAGTAGACCCCGTTGAAACAATAGGAAAATGAAAAGTTGGCTCCCCCAATTGCCATTATGCCCTTCCCATCTTTTCCTTCATTTGTTAGTAGTTTGATTTTTGAGAGAGAAAGAAGAAATTTCCCTAAATGTAAAATCCTAGTTGCTGCAATAAGCCAGTATGGCTCCTTAGTTGGGGCCAACTTGACTGGGCGAGACAGTAGAGACTTCTGTTTTCTGGGAGCCGGACATTTCAGAATCATCTGTCATGGACTTCCCACACACCATCTCCATGATGCAGGCTCGGAACTAGAAGGAAAGGGCAGAATTGGAGATAGCCCCTTGCAGACCAGTACAGAGGAGGTGACGTCAAGAAATGGCGGGGGACAAAGAGATCTCATTCTTTGTTTCCCCAAAGCCTCGTGCAATGCCTTATACCCAGGATCTCTTCGTGTTTTTTTTTTTCTTTTAAAAGATTTTTATTTATTAGAGAACGAGGGGGGGTGGGGGTGGGTGGGCAGAGAGAGAGAGAGAGAAACAGACTCCATGCTGAGCATGAATCCGGACGCAGGGCTCTATCCCAGCTACCCGGAGATCATGACCTGAGGCGAAGGCAGACGCTTAACTGAGCCGCCCGGGTGCCCCTCCTCAGGAGGTTTTGAATATATCTCCCCAGTCCTTAGAGCTACTCCTGGGTCTACAGTAATAATTCCTACATCTTTGGCTCAGAGGCTTCACTGTTGGGAAAACTCAAAGCAGCACCTGCCTCTTCCAAACACTCAAAAGCCCTACCAGAGTAGGCCTGCCCACCACCCTGCCATTATTAGAGGCTGCTCCCGATTGGAAAGAATTTCCACCCAGAGGTTTTGACTCCGTCTCTGTGGACTGAGGAAACAAAATAGCTATTAATAATTCTCAAAGCAGGGAGTTTGCCCCATAAGACAGGAACTCTTCTAGATTTATCCAAGTTTGGGTTTTTATTAGCTCAGATACAGGATTTGGGATAGGAGGCCACTTGGTACCTTCAGATGAGCTGTGTTAGAGATTTGTGCGTGTGTTGTGATTTCTGTGCTTTGCATATGCTCCTGCAGGCTGGAAGTTGGAAGGGAAAGGATTAAGAAATTGTGAAATGGAAGGACCAGGAATTTAGGGGAATGATCTGTTAGTTTTTCAAGAAAATAAAACGCTTTCATTTTCATCCTGCCCTTTGGAGCAACCTGATTTTTATGGCTCAAGTTCTGTTTTCTCTGGGTTCTATTACCTTGTCTGGATGAGCACACCTGTCTCCCTGTGCTTACCTTGTTCACCCCTAGACACCGTTGAGTAGGGTCCAAGGTGCTCTGAATTAGAAGTCATTGGTGAGAAGAGAACCAGGTCTTATGAACTGGATGGAGCCTCATAGGAATGTGAATAGAGAGCTTTACCTGCTTATTCATGAAGCAGTAGATGATGGGGTTGTAGACACAAGCACTCTTGGAGAAGAAGGCAGGAATGGTGACAAGCCGTAAGTCCAGCCCGTGGTTCCGGTTGTTGACCATATACATAGCCATTGCGGCGTAGGGCGTGTAACAGAGACAGAAGGATCCCACCATCACCACCACCATACGGCTCACCTCCCGCTCGGCCTTCTGGGTCGAAGCGGACTCCTGTTGCTGGGCTGCAACCTGGGCAGAGATGGAGAAACGTTCTCTTCTCCCTGGCCCTCAACTCCCGTATCTCCACCCTTTCTACCAGGGAGGCATCCACTCCGGTCGCCTCTCTTCTGTCTCAGCTTCTGGCCTAGTGCCTCTCGCTCTCCTTCCCTGAGGAAGGGGGGATGGAGACAGCTCTCTGGTCTGTGACATCGGAAGGGATCACTTGCATCTCTTGGCACACATTTGAGCAGAGAGGACCCCGCCCTACTCTTCACACCATTTCATACTCCCTGCCCCCACTTCCTTCGCTGCTTTTATATAACCCCTCTGCATGGCCGTGGACATTTCCAGATGTCTTCCGTTCAGAAGCACTCACCATTCTTCCCTCTCATCTGGAGCCCCCTGACGCCCTCCTCCGTGATGCTCACAGAAATCACTCACCGCCCTGAGGGCTCCCAGCAGCTGTGAGTAGGAGAAGCAGATGAGGGCGAGAGGCACAATGAAGCAGAAGATGAAGAGGAACCAGGTGTAGTACTCGCTGCGGTACTTGGTTCCCACGGTGTACCAGTCGGGGCCGCAGGAACACTGCAGGCCTTCGGGGATGTACCTGCAATGGACCAAGCGCTCACCCACTGGACAAGCACCTGCCCACTGCGAGGCTCACGCAAGAATGAGTGCAGTGGGAGCGGAGATTCCTGGACTGCGCTCCCTACTTCGAACTCAGAGGACGCTCGAGGACTTCACGCAGGCGCGGTTTCTGTCCTTACCAGCTGAGGCCCTAGCACTTGACTCCCACAGCCCTTGCCCTCACCTACTCCGCTAGCTCTTTAAAAGTGGAGGTCAGGGGCGCCTGGGTGGCACAGTCAGTTAAGCGTCTGACCCTTGGTTTCAGCTGGGGTAGTGATCTCAGGGTCGTGAGATCGAGCCCTGCATTGGGCTCTATGTTCAGGGCAGAGTCTGCTTAAGACTCCCTCTCCCTCTGCCCTTCCCTGACCCCTGTGTGCTCTCTCTCTCTAAAATAAAAAATTAAAAAAAAAAAGGTCAAAGACTAAGGTTATACCCAACTCTTTCCACCCACACCAACCTGTGCTCCTACTCAGCAACACTGCCCTACACTCCTCACCGGCTCCAGCCAAAGAAGGGTGGGATGGAGACGCCAATACCGATGGTCCAGGTAGCCAGGACCACCATCAGCGCGTGCTTGGAGGTGAAGCGGAAGTTGCCGAAGGGCTTACAGATGACCATGTAGCGCTCAAAGGCCAGGAAGGCCAGTGACCAGCCTGTCACCAGACCTGTAGTGAAACGTGAGGGTAATTGGGGTAGACCGCCCCGCTCAGCCTGGCAGACAGAGTGGAATGCAGATGGTGGAGCAAGCATGGGGGATGAGGGAGTTGGACTGATGCTTGGTGAGGAGTTTGGGATTCGGTCAAACTTCTAGTCCCAAATGCTTTGTACCCCAATGATAAAGAGCACCAAGCTCCTTTTCCCCAGGTTCCCCGTTAGGGGCCCACTCTAACCCAACAGTCTGGTCCCTGGCTCCAATCCTGGAGCAGTCCTTTGTCTCTCCCGCCCAGTCTCCTTCCCCTGCAGTACCTGCTGTAGAGCCCAGGAAGGCCTCCAAGGCACAAACATGGCGGCCAAAGATGAAATATCCATGACAGCTGGCGATGAAGACGGTGGAGACCGAGATGCAGTAGACGAAGCCCGCCAGGGACACATTGACCAGAATATAGTTGAGTGGCTGTCGCAGCTTCCTGTAGCGCAACGTGGCCACTAGCACCGTGGCATTGAGTGGTGTCCCTGCAAAGAAGACGAAGCCCATGAAGACTGCCTGGAGGCGGAAGGCCCAGATAGGGCCAATGTGGTACTGAGGCCCATCCCATGGCCCCACCAAGGAGATGTTCTTGAACAGATAAAACTCTTCCTCCCCTGACATCTTACTCATGGGATGTCCCCCACGCTCTCTGGTTCCTCTTATAGATTACCATCTCACCACCCCTTCTTCCCCCACCCCCAAAGCCCCTTTGGGGAAAGGATGGCCCCTGGAGCCTTTTGGGCTCCGTGAATGATCAGTACTGATCCTAAGCCTCCTAAAGACAAAGTTTGAGATTAGGGATGTCCAAGCCCCCACCTAAACCTCCTTTTGTGGCCCCAAAGCCGATTGTGTGTTCTTGAGCGGATAAAAATATTGGGCTCAAAGAATCAACATGCAGGGCTTGCTGGGTGCTGGAATGAATAGGAATCGGCTCGCTGCAGCCCGGGGGTGCTGACCCATATTTAGCAGAGATGCGTCCACCACTTTCTCTGTGTGTGTGTGTGTGTGTGTGTGTGTGTGTCCTTTGAATGGAACTATTGAGGGTATGCCTTTCAGTTTGGATTCTGGCGCCCCTCCATCCCTATACGTTTCTGTGCCCATCTTCTCCTTTGTGGAAGGTGCCCCCTAAGTCTCCCTCTCCAGAGATCTTGGGCTCACAGCCAGCCTGGGGGGCAGCCTCTGGCCACAGAAGGGGCAGGGAATGGGGAGCACCCTGGGTGGGAGCACCTGCGTGAACAGCCTTCACAGATCAGTACGGGGCAACTGGACAATGCTTGAAGTCTAAGGCCTCCCTGGCTGCCTCTGTTTCTTCATGTCATCTACCCAGGGAGGTTTGCTGCTCAGACGCCCCCCTCCCAGCCAGGCTGAGGTTGGTTTGCTTGCTGGCTCCACCTCGAGCTCAGCAGTGCCCAAGTCGCCACCGTCATGCCCTGTCTGCCCTCAAGTCCTGCCCGGCTCTCACAGCCGGACTCAAGACCTCTTCTGCGCAGCGCACCCAGGGGCCAGCTCTGCCCTAAGCTCTGCCCTGTGGAAGTGTCCCCTGCCCCACCGTGAGCGCAGAGATAACGCGACGCGCTTTACATACAGGTAAGGGAAAGTGTTTGTATCACATGAATCTCCCACGGGGAAAAATTATAAACAAAATATGAAAAACAGCTCCTGGAAAGCGCTCTAAAGTACCCAAAGCAGGCAGCACGGAAAGGACCCAATCCTCGAATGAAAGGAGCCCTCTACCCGTACATGGATTATTGCCTGAGAGCACTCCCCAGTCTAGACGGCAAGGGACAGCTGGAACTCCAGTGGAAAGTGCCAGCCTTCATGCCCTGAAGAGTCAGAGGACAGAGTCTGGGGCTCCAGAGAAGCTGAAGATGGAAGGTGGGTCTCCTGGAAGGAAGGGCACCCCAGAAGAGGAAGTCTTCCCGTCAGCAGGCCACCTCCCCTCCAGTCCTAGGCTGCCTGCCGAGCTGTGCAAGGAGGGATGTCCAAGGAGCCCAGCAACGCGGGAGCCGGAGGTCTGGAAGCTGAGCAGAGCTTCGGGCTGCTATCCAGGGCAGCAGAGAAAGAGTCTGATTCCACCAAGTGAGAGGAACGGGACAAAATTTGAAACTCCCAAAGGCCACACCTCAGGACTAAAATCCATGTCCCTTGAATCCTGAGCTAGGAAGGCTCAAAGCAGGCCTGCCAGCCATTGTGAGAGACGGATGTGTCCGCACACACGCGTGCACACAGACACACGCGTGCACACAGACACACACACTCCACAGGTGTGGAGGTAGGACCCCGGCAGAGACCCAGCTAAGCGCCAGGACCGCAAGGCCACTCGGTCTCCACTAGGTTGCCTGGGTCAGCTGGTCCTCTGCCCCGGGCAGGCTCTGATGACCAGGGCCAGAGGCCATCCCTGAGGCCGTGTGAACGCTACCTCTGGGCAGGGCCTGGGGCCCCTTGGCCTGTGCTGAGTGGAGCAGGTCAGCCTCTACTGTCTTCAGGCCTCTGCTGACGTGCCCATGTCTGTAAATGGGCCTGCGCTTGGGCTGCCAACCCAGCTGGTGTGGGCAAAAGACACCCCATGGCCCTCTCACTGGCACTCCCCAGGCCGGGCGGCTGCCCCCTTGGCCTTTCCTAGGTTCGTCCTAAAACCTTTCCAGGGGTGCCTGGGTGGCACAGCGGTTAAGCGTCTGCCTTCGGCTCAGGGCGTGATCCCGGCGTTATGGGATCGAGCCCCACATCAGGCTCCTCCGCTAGGAGCCTGCTTCTTCCTCTCCCACTCCCCCCGCTTGTGTTCCCTCTCTCGCTGGCTGTCTCTATCTCTGTCGAATAAATAAATAAAATCTTAAATAAATAAATAAATAAATAAATAAATAAATAAATAAAACCTTTCCAAACAGTCCCTTCCCACCTTATTCTACCAACACCAGAGGGGAGGGGGCAGTGGGCCCAAGCTGGGAGCAGCCCAGCCCCAGGTGAGCTGGGACAGATGCCCATGGCCCGGGGGTGAGCGTGGGGTGGCGGACAGCTCGGGCCAAAAAAGAGCCTGACCCGAGTATAGACTCTTCTAGGTACCAACACAGGGGACAACACATTTTCAGAGTCAGCGAAGCCATGGAGTAGGGAGCAGGAAGATTTTCAGGAGGGTACATGGGGTAAAGTGGAGGGTGACGGTATAAAAACTGAAGACACTTTAAGTACATTTAACATATACGGGCCCTTTGCGGGTTTAAAGTCACTTTGTTAATTTAGGCACATGACAATATACTAAGGCTTTGCAGAAGATTATGTTGGGTATATGTAGACCAGGATTTCTCCACCTCTACACTATTGATCTG
This sequence comes from Ursus maritimus, assembly GCF_017311325.1. Lineage (NCBI taxonomy): Eukaryota > Metazoa > Chordata > Mammalia > Carnivora > Ursidae > Ursus > Ursus maritimus. Next base: position 23,076,114 of record NW_024425563.1, on the reverse strand, counting down.
TTGGACCAGACGATTCTTTGCTGGGGGAGGGGGCGCGGCTGTCTTGTGTATTGTACGATGTTTAACAGCGTTCCTGGCCACTACCCACCGACGCCAACGGCACCAGCACCACCTCAGTCATGATGACCGAAAATGGTTCGAGACACAAATATCGCCTGAGAGGCAAAACCACCCCCTGCCCTCTCCCCTCCAGTTAAAAGAACTACCGACTTAGATTTGGACGTATACATGTCCAGAACCAAATGGAAAAAACAGTCAAGAGGAAATTTGTTTTTCCAGTCATTCTAATTGTCTGCAAAAGGGGGATTTTTTTAAGATTTATTTTCTCATTGTATTTATTTATTTTTAAAGATTTTATTTGACACGCACACAGAGAGAAAGAGAGAGAGCAGGGAGAGCCGCAGGCAGAGGGGGAGGGAGAAGCAGGCTCCCCGCTGAGCAAGGAGCCTGATGTGGGGACTCAATCCCTGGACCCTGAGATCATGACCTGAGCTGAAAGCAGACACTTAACCAACTAAGCTACCCAGGCGCCCCTATTTTTCCATTTTAGAGAGAGAGAGAGAGAGAGAGTCTGGGGAGGAGCAGAGGGAGAGAGAGAATCCCAAGCCAACGCTGCTCTGGGGACAGGGGCTGATGCAGGCAGGGCTCGATCCAACGACCCTGAGATCGTGATCCAAGCTAAAACCAAGAGTCAGATGCTCAATCAACCAACTGAGCCACCCAGGAGCCCCAAAAAGAGGATACTTTTTGAATAGTTTTAGCATTTGGGTTTTTTTTTTTCCTATTCTTTTTAGGAGTTTATTCATTTATACTCCCACTTTTCCAGAAATAGTTTAAGGGAAGTTTGTGGGAATATATGGGGCACAAACAAGAAGTCATGAATCAAATGGAGGAGCAAAAGAAGAAGAAAAAGAACGACAGAGGGGAGTTCAAAAGTCAGGAATTAAATTGAAATATGACCACACATTCATGCTTTCAAGCAGCCACACATTTACATAAGTCCGTGTCCAAGAAGTAAATGTAAACCAACTGTTCTTGGGATTATGACAGACAGAAATGCCTCCCTCGGGACTACACAATGGAGACGTTGGTGTGATACAATAAACAACGTCCTCAGGAACATTCCCGAAGTGACAGAACACCCAGTTTCACAGGAATGGGTATACTCCTGACTACTACCCCTCAGTATGGACTCAACACAAAGCATTATTCGGAACTGGACATAAACCAGAACCAGAGCTCCGCGGGGCTGCTCTGATCCAGAGGACGTTGAGGCTCTCCGGAGGCTTGAAATACATTTGCCTTTGTCCTCTCCAATCATTGCTTCTCTCTGCCTAGATTTCCATAATTTAATTTCTGTTTTTGAGTGGATTATAGATATGTCCAGGACTGAATACTCAAAAAGCACTGAAGAATATATACAGTGAAAAATCAGCTTACTTCCCACCCAGTTCCCCTCTCCCAAGGCAACCAGTGTTGGCTTTTGCTGCGTTGTTGATACATAGGAGGTGACAGTGACCTTGAGATGATGTGTTGTGACAATGTTGTCTGTTAAATACTGACCCATAAGGGTTCTCCAGACAAATAATGAGATAAGAGAAAGGTCTACTCGCTGACGTGGATGTGAGGAATCGTCAAAGGATTTGCCTGACTGAGAGCCGCCCTCTCTTGGAAGCTCCTAGAAGTAGAGCCACGGTTCTCCCCAGAGAATTCCATCTATGGCTTGTTGAACGCAGAGACAAACAAGTCATTGAGGGCCTAAAGTCCTAGTGCCCACAACAAGGCCACAGTAATTCTAGCCTTAGGGGGGAAAAGTGTATGGTAGGGTGCCAATGGCATGCCACCAGAGCGGCACTCTTCTCCCCAGACCCTTGCCATCCTGGAGGCGTCAGGCCGTGTGCAGGGCTGTTTCATGGCTGTCTCAATGGTGAAGAAGGGATTCCTGGTATTTAGTGGGCAGGACACTGTTCCAGACAGGCCACACAAGGAAGAATGATCCTGTCTCAAAATCGAACAGCACCCCCAGAGAGAAGCCCTGGCTGGACTCCAACCCCCGTCTCATCCCTGAAACATTCTTAGCCCCTAGGAGCCTCTCTTGGAGCAAGCTCACTTCCTGGCACATCTACCAAGAGGAGCAATTTAGGGAATGTGTGCTGAGGTAATGGAATGGCGTGTTGAGTGTGCTATTATTTATAAGCCAGTTTCGAGCTGGGGAACAGCTACCCAAAAAAGTCTCTTAGTTTTAGAATAGATGAGCTGTTGCCTTTCTCCCTGGCCATGATTCGTTAGCAGAACCGGTTGTCTGGTCCGGCCCTCCCTGGCAGGAGACCACGAAACCGCCCTGGATACAAACGAACGCTGGCCAGTCCTCTCTCTGAAGAGAGCGGCCATTCTTCCTGCCTACCCAAGACAGGACCGGGTTCATTAGGAAGCCTGCTTGAAAGGATGGAAAGCAGGAGACTTTCTTCAGGCTTGTGGTTCCTATTTGGAGCCAAGAGATGAGGATTGACCTGAATGTCTGTTGCCCCTAGTGATTTTTTGTGTACTCCCCTGAGACTTTTCTTTCACGTACTCACTCACTCGTTCATTCCACAGACATTTGCTAAGTGATGTCTACAATAACAGTTGTACTGTGAAGATGAGATTAATTTGGTAAAGTGATTACACAGAGCCCAGCGCATAGAAATGCTTGGGAGTCACTTGTCAGCAGGATTGCCAAGTGCCGGACACGAGGCTGGACCCAAAGACCAACAAGACAGGGCTCTGCCCTCTGCAAGCGAGCAGGGCCCGGTGGTGGTGGTGGTGGTGGGTGGGGAGGCGGGGTCATGGATATGGTACAATGGAAGATACAAAAGACAGAGAGCCCGGCAGGGCCCATTGGGTTCTCCCACAAGACCCCAGTTTCTGAACCTTCCCCTCACCCTCACTGGGGAAACTCCCAGCCAGAAGGAACCCACCCAGGCCACACTTAGCTTATTAGCAGGTTTTTTTCCTGCAGCCTCCCTGGGCAGGATGAAGAAGGCAGGCTGGGGTGTGGGAGGGAGCGTGAGTATTTACAGGATGTATTCCCATCTCTAGTTTTCTAGAAAGTCTGGGTAGCTGTGTCTACTGTGTTTAAAACAGACTTCAGATTTAGATAAATGTGCCTCTTGTAAGCTGAATGCAGATCAGTTTCCTTTTCTTAAAATAGGCACGACACCTATCTCACAAGGTTGTTATAAGGCTAAGGAAGATCCGCAAAGCACTGAACACACTACCCAGCCCATGTTAGCAGGAAGGGGCAACTTTCCTATTGAGTGCTTTCCCCCCAGCCTCATGTTGCCGTCATACTAACCCTCTCCTTCGTTCAGCATCTTACAGTCTGCAGACCGCCTTCCCAGACATCGTCTCGCCCGATCCTCAGATTACCCTGCAAGGCACACAGGGCAAGTGTTACCTCCCCAACTGACAGATGAAGAAACTGAGTCAGCGAATGTCTTCTAGTCCAGGCGATCTGGGTCAGTCTTCTGCTTCCTCCTCTAGGAGGCTGATGATGTGGAGGATTTTTTCTGGTGGTCTGATCATGAGGAAAGAAAGAAGTGCTGTTCTTCACGGGGTGCTGGCTCCCTCAGACCTGGGGCTCCCCTGGAAAATGGAGGTTGCTGGAACCTGGCTGCTTCTCTGCCTTTTCTCACCAGCATGCCCGCAAAGTCCGCGTGGTAGCTCCCGGGGGAGAGCCGGCTGGTCCCGGGGAAGGGGCACGGCCTGGCGCCACAGCGGGCCAGGGAGGGGCGGAGAGAGCCAAGAGAGGCCAAGCCCGCTGGAGTGCAGCTGGCCTGGGCTGCCTGCCAGCCTGGGAGAAGATTCCACCTCTAGGAACCACAAACTGCGCCTGCTGCTGATGTGGCAGGGAAGGCACATCTGGCCAGACAGAACCATCAGTGGCTCGTTGGTCTAGGGGTATGATTCTCGCTTAGGGTGCGAGAGGTCCCGGGTTCAAATCCCGGACGAGCCCTTGTTTTCTGATTTTTTTTCCTGTACTCCAGCATACACTGCCTGCCCTTTTTAGGGGAGAGGCATAAAGATGGCCAAGTGGTGAGTGAATAAAGGACCCTAAGGACAAGCCGCCAGTCATTCTCCCCATTTAGCCATGGCCTGTACACACTCCATTTTTTCCACTGAGGCCAAATGGGGCAGGAGGGGACTGGCATGAGGAGCTGAGCTAAAGAAGGTTAGAGTCAAAGGGTTGCATTGTGTTAGGCAAAAAGAGCATTTTGGGGGGGCTCAGATGAATAAATGATCAGGACAATTTGGGGGGTGGGTCTGGGCCTCTGGAGGTCAAGAAAAGACAAGTTCCTTGTATAAAACTCAAGCTATGAAATGCACTGGATTCGAAGTCCAAAAAGGTAGGATTAAAGTTACAATTTTGAGTCTCAGTTTTCCCATTGAGAAAATGGGAACAGTAATACTTGTTTCTTAGAGTTCTTGGCAGGGTGAAAGCAATTGTATGTGAAAGCCCTTTGCAAACTGTTATGCACCTTACAGACATAGGGATTATTTGGAATAATGCTAAAGAGAAAGCAGATCTAGAGAGGAACTTCTGGCAACACAACAGACTAATGTAGCTATCTCCTCACCCAGCGCCCCCTAAAACACACACAGAAAGGTTGCATAAAGTAGATTTTAAAAATTAGTATTAGAGTGCCTGGCTTAGCTCAGTTGGTAGAGCATGTGACTCTTGATCTTGGGGTTATGAGTTCAAGCCCCACATTGGGTGTAGAGATTTACTTAGAAAATTAAAAAAAAAAAACATTAAAACAAAATTAATATTTGAATAATGCAAAAATTTATTAAAAAAAAAAAGAAATTCCATGGGGAGCCTGGGGGGCTCAGGTGGTTAAGCATGCAACTCTTGATCTCAGCGTCATGAGCTCAAGCCCTGCATTGGGCTCCATGCTGGGCATGAAGCCTACTTGAAAGAAAAAAAATAGGAAGGAAATTCCCAGATATCAGAATTAAAGAAGGAATACAAAGCCAAAGAAAAGAAAAGCAGGGTATGCCTGGGTTCAGCCTCTAACTCTTGATTTGGGCTCAGGTCATGATTTCAGGGTTGTGCGATCAAGCCCCGAGTGGGGCTCCATGCTCAGCATGGAGTCTGCTGTGCTCGAGATTCTACCTGCTCCTCCCTCCACTTATGCTCTCTCTCTCTCAAATGAAATAAATAAAATCTTTTTTAAAAACATAAAAGAGAAGAGAAGAGGAAGCTCTCAGAGTGGCCGTTGGTGGGTTTCAGACATAGATATATACCCAGGCACCTGGAGTTGTGTTTTAGTGCGTCTAGTTACAAGATATGTCACTTCAGCCCACCAGAGATGAGAAGCTGGGCTTAAACACTCTGCACAAAGCTCAGAACGTCAAGGATCTACTTTGTCCAAGAAAACCGATGCACACCAGTCCAAGGAACCAATGAAAAGGAATAGCAACACAAGTCAACTCAGGAATCGAAGTCTCAAGCCTGAGCAAATGCTTGTAATTGCATCTGGATTTATGTTCTCTGCATGACGCTGAATCCCCTGTCAAGCACAGAAATTAAATCTAAGCCTGGTTTAGGACACTTGGACCATATAGCCCCACAGAAGCAAGAAAGAGCTCCGTCATTGAGGCCCCTGGGTGGCTCGGTCAGTTAAGTGGCCGACTCTTGATTTCAGCTCAGGTCATGATCTCAGAGTCCTGGGACGGAGCCCTGCATTGGGCTCCATGCTCAGTGGGGAGCCTGCCTGAGGATTGTCTCTCTCTCTCCCTCTGCTCCTCTCCCTGCTCATGCTTTCACTCTCTCTAAAATAAATAAATAGATCTTTTTTAAAAATTAAAAGAAAAGAAAAGAAAAGAAAAGAAAAGAAAAGAAAAGAGCTCTGTTGCAGTGTTTCATAACCCAGGGCATGTGGGACTCTCACTAAACAAACAAACAGCTACTGAAGAAGAGTTCCCAGTAAAATACCAAACTAGACAAGGAAGTAATGCACCATAAGGAAGAGTCAGCAGACACAACCAATAGAAGAATCAACATTCCAAGAACTGTGCATAAGAAAAGAACATGAAAAACACTATTTAATAAGTATATTTAAAACTACTAAAGACAAGAAAATAAACCATAATGAAACTATGGCACTAAAAAAAAAAGCACCTTATTGAGAAAAAGAAATAAAACATAGGAAAAGACATACCACTGAAATTAGACTCAATGACCCATTAAACAGTAGACTAGACCCAGCTGATAACAGAATTAGTGAATTGGAAGACAGAGCTGGTGAAATCATTCAACATATGGAGAGGGGGAAGTGATGAGATATGAAGTATGAAAGAATAGTTAAAAGACACTAGTGAAAGCATAAGACAGCATTAGCAACAAAAGATTATAGAAAAAAAATAGAATATTTTCCAAAGGCCAAGAGAAAACTGTCAACCTAAATTTCTATGCCCATTAAATTTCTATTTAAATTATAGGAAATAAAGACATTTGAGAATGTTCACCAAAGACTTTCATTGAAATGCTGCGAAAAGATACACTTCATAAGGAGAGAACAAATAAGAAGCAGAGTGAAATGCAAGGAGGAATGGTGAGCAGAGAAATTTATAAATATGTTAGTGAGTCTAAACGAGCACTGAAAACCCACTGTTAGTGGAACGTAAATTGGTCCAACCGCTTTGTAGAGCAATTTGGCAATAATCAGTAAAGTTTAAGATGACATATTCTATGACCCAGAAACTCTACTTCTTGGTATCTACCTTAGAGCAGTGCTTACGTGTATGCCCAAGACATGCACAGCACTAACCACTAAAGCACTGTTTTCTTTTTATTTAGTTAGTTAGTTGTTTGTTTATTTGAGAGAGAGCACCCGAGAGTGGGGCCGGGGGAGGGGCAGAGGGAGGAGGAGAGAAGCAGACTCCCCACCGAGCACCCAGCAGGAGCCCATGCGGGCCAATCTCTAGAAATCCTGAGATTGAGACCTGAGCTGAAATCAAGAGTCAGATGTTCAACCAACTGAGCCACTCACGCACTTCCAAGGCATTGTCTTCTAACACAGAAAACTGGAAACAGCCTAAATGCCTATTAGCAGAAGAACGGATAAATAAATTGTGGTATATTCAAATACTGAAATAGTATTCAGCAGTTAAAATTCATTCATTGGAGCTAAATGAAACACGGATAAATGTAAAAAAAAAATGTTGAGAGAAGAGGGTTTGCAGAATTTTTATTTATTTTTAAGTTATCTCTCTGCCCAGGGTGGGGCCCAGACTCAGGACCCGGAGATCGAGGGTCACACGCTCTACCAACTGAGACAGCCGGGAGCCCCCAGATAGATTTTTTAAATACATAAATCAATATTTTGTTGTTTGTGGATACAAATGTATAAAGTAAAACTGTGAAACCGTAAATAGAAGGGCTAGCTCTGAACCCAATGTGGCAAAAATGAACAGCTGTTGGATTTCTGTGGTGCGTACATGGACATTTGTTGTTTTAGTCTGTACTGTGCTTTTCTGCATGTTTGAAATACTCACTTTTTTCCCCTTTTTAATGGGCCTTTAGAAATAAGGGTAAAGGGGGATAAATGGCTGCATCGATCCTCAGAGAGGATGATCTGTTGGGATGGGATTAGGGGGAGGCTGAGTCCAGAGTCCAGGGATTACAAGGATTAATTCAGATCATCCCCCTAAGTGATTACCTGGCTGGCATCCCCACCACTCCTGGCCCTTCAGACCTGCAACCCTGGATCACAGTCCGACTTCCCCCCCCCATGCCTGCTAAGCCCTTACCTCCTGCCTCCTAACTTCACCCCCACCCTCAACCCAGTACGATCTGGCCAGGATTTGCCCAAATTTGGGTCCTGAAAACAGACTGGTTGAGGTCTCTCCTGAATGCTCCCCAAATCAAGGGTGAATGGTGACCTGAACCCCAGGAGCCAAGGAGAGATAAGTCCCTAATACTCAGGATCAGAGCTCCCTGAGGAGAGCCTGGATCACTGGATGTCGCAGTTGACAACTTCCTCTCCTGCCCCTCCCTCCCTGAACCAAGAAATCAGCAGTCAAGGTCAACTGTTAACTGAACTTGTAAGCTGAGCCAGGACCAGCAGGAGCTGTGCTTGGGCAGAGCAAACAGCCACTGGGCTTCCAACCTTCCCCCTTGTCAGTCTCCAGAGCTCTATGCCCCCATCTTGACACCTTGCCACTCCGCCACCCCCATGCCAGCCATGTCTGGACAGGCCTGATATCTGCAGCAGACTCTGAATGGGGTCTTCGTGGGCTTGTTCAACACCCTTTCCCCACAACTGGATCACCCTGACCACAGGATCTGGGGTGTAATCCTGTCCTCTGAGGAGCAAATGAAACCTTCTTGATCTGTGCTCATCTCTCAGAGCACGAGCCTGGGGGTTTGAGGGGGAGAAAAAAAAAGAGATGGGGGAGGGAGAGGCTTATAGGGCAACATTATACTTAATAGGCAACAGTTAACTCCATGTGAAATCATACACTGAATGATAAGATAGCCTTAACTGGGCCATTGAGAGATTGACCTTTCTTATTTATTGTGTCAGATACTTTGTCAGATGCTGGAGATACAAAATGACTAAGGTACTTCCCAATCTTCCAGAAGTTGGGCAGACACAAGAGCAAAAACCTGACCTTGACACCTGGAAGTGACCGGCCGGCGCTACCCTAGAGAGAAGGAAGGGAGGAGCACAGCAGGCCTCTACTGGTCTAGGGGTGGGCAGCAGGGAAGGCTGCTGGAGGTGACTCCCCACTAGGATTGAAGAATTCAGTAGGGATGTCCACGCAAAGAAGGGCCTCTTTCCCGAAGAGTATGGAGGGCTGGTGAACCTGGAAGCCTGTGTGGGTGAACACAGACTATGTATGTCCATAACCTGGTGAGTGGATAAGCAAGGAAACGGATTGGTGTGTGTCCCTGGCTCACGAATCTCTTAAACACTTTTCTGGACGTGTTGGGACTGCCTGGTTCCCAGGTGTACCCACTTCTTTCCTGGCTGAGACCTGCTGAGAGATGTGAGAACAATTGCTTCCTCAAGACCGGGCACCCTGTAGATGTTCCTTGAATGAATGATTGAGTGAAATAAGCCGTCTGGGGGGCGCCTGGGTGGCACAGCAGTTAAGCGTCTGCCTTCGGCTCAGGGCGTGATCCCGGCGTTCTGGGATCGAGCCCACATCAGGCTCCTCCGCTGGGAGCCTGCTTCTTCCTCTCCCACTCCCCCTGCTTGTGTTCCCTCTCTCGCTAGCTGTCTCTGTCTCTGTCAAATAAATAAATAAAATCTCAAAAAAAAAGAAAGAAAGAAAGAAAGAAGCCGTCTGGGTTTCCACATCTCCCTTGTGTGAGAGTGAAAATCAGTAGTGCCCACTCCGAACAGGCTACAGAGGCAGGGTGGGTGTGGGACCAGGTGGAAAGGCAGAGTGGTGGAGAGAAGAGGTCGTCGGGCAGCGAGGGCTTCGTGGGGCCACGGAGCGGCCCTCCCGAGAGGGTCCCTGGTTCTGGCTTGCTGGGGGCGCGGGGCAAGCAGAGAGATCAGGGCTCTGCAGTTCACGTATCTCCGCCTTGGCTTCCCTTCTGCCTTCACGCAGTCCTGGGACGCAAGGGGCCAGCGCGAGGGAATGGGGCCGGCGGCCGGGGGTCCGCGCTGACTGCGGAGGTGGGGGACCCGGGCCCTGCTTGGTGGGCGTGTGTCTGTGCGTTGGGCGGAAACGGGACCGGAGGATTCTTCCAGCTTTGTCCTCTTCTTCCCTCATCGCTGCGCGGGACGGGGCTCTGACACATGGCCCCGGGGGGACCCCCACGCAGCCGACTCCGGGAAGGACCCTCCGCCAGAACCAGGGTATCTTGCGGCCACTCCTGGGGCAACCTCAAGCCCCGAGTAGCTCCCGTCCGCTCCCCCTCTCCCACGCCCGGGCCCCGGGGTGTGTCGGCGGACGCGCCCCTCGGCCTCTCCGCACCCCCTCGCCGCCACCGGGTCCCGGAGCCGGGTGGAGGGAGGGCTTCCGGGCCGGAGCGGCGTCAGGTGGCCCGGCCAGGCCCCGCCCCCTCGGCCCGCCCTCTTTCCCCCTGCGCACCCGGCTCCGGGTCCCCGGCCTGGCGGCTGCGGCGTCTGCTCCGGGCGGCGGCGGCGGCGGCGGCGCGAGCGGCCATGGAGGCGGGCGCCGGGGCCGGGGCCGGCGCGGGCGCCGCGGGCTGGAGCTGCCCGGGCTCAGGTCAGAGCCGCCCCTCCCTCACCTCCCCACCGCCACTCCTTCCTCTTCTCCATCTCTCCTCCCTCCAGACCCCCTCGTCCTCCCTCCCTCCCTCCCTCAGCTGCTCGCACCTTCCCGTCCCGTCTTCCTCCCTCCATCCTGCCCGCCACCCCAGGCCCGGTCTCCATCTTTCCGGGCTGGGTCTTCTCCACACCGGTCGCATCCTCCCCTGGCCGTCCCTCGCCCCGAACCCTCTCCGCCCCGTCTGTCCAGCCCTGGGGGCCCCAGACCCTGCGCCCACTCCGGCCCGAAGGCTTCGAGCGCAGGGCGAGGGTGGGGTGGATGAGGTCCAGGGAGAGAATGGAGGGCAGGGGAGGGGAGGGGAGCGGCTCTGGCCCAGAACCCCCTTGTCACACGCCCGCCCCCCCATCACCCCTTTCCCCTTACACGCACCACCTCATCCTTTCAACCTCATCTTCCCTGGCTCCTGCCCTCGCTTTCATCCTTGCCCGTCTCCTCCCTGTCCCCTCCTGGCTAAAGAGACACACACCCTTCCTGTCTGTGCTGGGAGAGGAGCCTGGAGCCGGGGATGCTGAGGTTGGGCAGCGCAGGGCGGGGTCCCCGCAGGCCCAGCTCGAGGGGCGGCTGAGGGAGGGGAGTCGCAGGCTGGGCAGAGTGAGCCAAGCACTTCCACCGGGATTAAAAACTCCAGGGCTCCAGAGGGCTGGAAGGCACGTCCCCTTCTCTCTCCCGTGCACCCCAGCCCCCAGCCCCCTAGCAACCCCCGTGCCTCCTCTCTCCCTGCTCACAGGACCCACAGTGACCACTTTAGGCTCCTATGAGGCGTCTGAGGGTTGTGAGAGGAAGAAAGGCCAACGCTGGGGGTCCCTGGAGCGGCGGGGGATGCAAGCTATGGAGGGTGAGTTTTCCCAAAAAGCTTTCTTTCTCTCCTCTCAGCCAATTTCCCTTCCCTTCTCCTACCCCGTCTGGTCCCCAGAACTCCCAGCCAGGACAGAGCCCTTCCTCTAGCTCACCTGAGCCCCCTCTACCCTTCAGGTCTGAGTTCTACCCCTCCTCAGGGTTCAGGCTTGGAGGGAGGTTCTGGGTACATCCCTTTGGGGCCCTAATCACCAGTTAACCAGGTTGTGTGTCCCAGGGGAGCTGCCAGACAGAGAAAGAGGCCTGGTTGGACAGAGCTTTGAAGCAGCCTTTCAGCAGGGGGTTTGTTCTCACTGCCACCCGACCCAGATCCCAAGCTGTCTCATATTTTTGAAAAGCAGGGAAGTGAGCATTCTCTTTCTGGTGCCACCACCGCTACCCTTGAGTGTAAGCCTTGGGGCTTTGGTTCCCTAGGATCTCTTCCGGCCTGAAAGAATTGCCTGGGAGGGGACAGGTGAGGCCAATCTTCCAACACTCAGGTATCCCCACCTCACCCATGTGACTTGGCGGTTGCTGCCAACACCAGGCCCCTGGAAGGATGCCGGTCCGCTTTCCAGAACTTCCTGTGAAGTGTCCCCAGGTCCCTGCGCACACTGTGTGGGCAACCCTGCTTCCCTAAGGAGGACAGATGACGAAAGGGGTCCTGGATGAACCTTAGGCTGCTGTCATGAGACCAGGGATTCAGAATTGTAAAACAAAGCAAATAATCAGTATCCTGACAAAATGTCCCTATTTCAAGTAACTGCATTGCAGCAAAGGAGGGGGTACTCACCAACCAGAGGCTGGGGACCAGTACGCCTCCATTTCTTAATGCATTAAAATAGCAGGCTTTCTTGTACACGCAAGTACAACCTGGGACTTGAAACCTGAAAACTGCCCTATGGTCAGCATGGGAGGAGGGGTCTTACAACACTTGGGAAGGGGAGAGGCCTCCTGACGCTCCACAGAGAAAAGGAAGGTGGACCTTGCAGAAAATTTCAAAAAGGCTATGTGATAGAATCTATTTGAAAGCGCCCCTGTGTTTGTCCAGTAAAACATTTAGAGTCATTACATTTGGATGCTTTCTTTCTCTAACTACTGATAGGCAACCCTTTCTTATTATGGAAATGCTAATTTCTCCCAAGCCACCTGGATAATTTTTTAACTTTGGAGAAACCCCAAACTGCAACTTTTGCCCCATTCAGCCTAAAGACAGGCCCAGTGTCTGAATCCTTTCTTGAGGGCTTGTCCCACTCCGCAGGGACCACCAGCACTGGAAGAAGCAGGTATCCTTGTGCAAGCTCACAGGGCTGACCAGCACCCAGCTGCTCAGCTTGCCCAAAGGCAGTAATGGGAGGCCACCTGGTACAATCCTGGTCCAGAAAGGGCCGGGGAGGGGGATGGGCGACCTTACACCTGAGGACTCATCGCGAGGGCAGCTGCTGCCCAGGGACTCCTTGGGGGGACACCAGGTGGCACTATTATACCATTTCTGCCCTGGGCTGCTGAGCTGGAGGGCCCTTGAAGGACTCTGGAAAGGAAGTTGACTCTGACCCCCTGGTGGGATGGGTTTCTCCTCTAGGGGAAGTGCTACTCCCAGCTCTCTATGAGGAGGAAGAGGAAGAGGAGGAAGAAGAGGTGGAAGAAGAGGAAGAGCAAGAGCAGAAAGGTGGCAGCGTGAGCTCCCTGTCTGTCAGCAAGCACCGGGGCCTGAGCCTCACGGAGACAGAGCTGGAAGAGCTGAGGGCCCAGGTGCTACAGCTGGTGGCAGAGCTGGAGGAGACCCGGGAGCTGGCAGGGCAGCATGAGGATGACTCCCTGGAGCTGCAGGGTGAGTGGCCGGGAGGGGGCCAGGGGGCCGGGCTCGCTGGATCCCAGCATCACGCCTGCTCCCCGTCTCGCCGCAGGGCTCCTGGAGGATGAACGGCTGGCTAGCGCCCAACAGGCAGAGGTGTTCACCAAGCAGATCCAGCAGCTCCAAGGTAATTGCCAACACTGGGACTGGAGGGAAGGGGCCATCCAAGCACTTGTGTCCTGAGGGTTTGGCTGAAGCATAGCAGACAAATATAAACTCATTCGGTACTTTCTCCTCATTTTCCCCTTACCATTCTCACCTTTTTCGCCTTCTCTCTCCATTCTCTTCTTTACCTAATATCTGTTCTTCTTTGCATCTCTGCCTGACTCTTCTGCCCTCCTCTGCCCTTTCTTGACCTCTCATTTCACATCTCTCTCTGGCTGACACTCTCCCTTTTCTGTCCTCCAGCTTCCTCCCTTCACAACTGTATCCCTTTCCCTTTGCTTTCCAGGTCAGGGGGCAGGTAATCAGGGCTGAATACCAAACCAGACTGCTTTTTCCTGTCCCTACAAGGGCACCATGGGAAGAGCAATGAGCCAATGAGAAGTGACTGAGGGGGACTCTGCATCTTTTAAGGGAAGCAGATGAGAACCTTCTCTTGCTTCCTGGGGCTGAGCTTGTGGCCCCAAATCCCTTTCTTCTAACGCCCACATCCCTTTGTCTCTGGAAAGCAGCAAGGCAGGCGTCCCACATTCCACTGCAGCACCAAAAAAAGAGGCAGCTTTTGTTACTTCCATGGGCTTCCAGAAGGTTTAGGGGAGCTGCCCTAGAAAACAGCAGGGACTCTCCAGGGAGAACTGAGATCAAACCAAAAGGAAAATATAAATGGAGAAAAAGGAAGGCCGGGAAGCAGGCCTGGAGAAGAACAAGCAAAAGTGGAGGAAGGGGAGGAAAAGAAAAGGGAAATATAAAAGCCAAGGTAGATGCAGGAGAAGTAGACAATGAATGGGAAGAGGGTGATGGAGAGAAATGGCTGGAGATATGTTGTATCTGAGAGAACAGTGTGATCATTGGTCTTGGATCACCTAGATTCTTGGGCCCAACTCTGCCACGTAACAAGCTTTAGGATCTTCAGCAACGCACTTTTATCTTCCTGAGACTCAGTTCCTTATCTGTAAAATGGTGCTAATTTATTTGTTTATCTTCATTTATTGAGTTCCTATATGCTTGGAGGATAAGCTATGAAAAAGACAGACCAGATCCCTGCCCTAATGAAGAGTATATTCTAATGGGGAGAGGCAGAAAATAAACAACCGAAGTTCAAGGGGCAGTAAATGCTATGAAGACAATATAACAATATGATATAGAGAGTTGGGGTGAGATGAGAATTTTTTTTTGATAGGGCAGTTAGAAAAGTCCTCTTTGAGAAGATGACATTTGAGCTAAGGCTTGAATAATGAGAAAGATCTGAGAGAAGAGCGTACCAGGCAGAAGGAATAGCAACTGTAAAAGCTCAGAGGCAGGAATGAGCATGCATTTGAAGGACAGAACAAAAGGCATTGCAGCTGAAGAGGAGTGCGTGCAGAGACTCCTGGTAAGAAAGAGTTCTGAGAGGCAGGCTGAGGCCAGATTACAAAGGGCTTTATAGGCCAGCTGGGAGGTTTGGTTTTTATTCTAAGTATAGTAAAAAGACGTGGGGTGGGGGTGGGGTGGGTGTCTTATATTGAAGGTGAAGCCCTCAGGACTTCTGATGAATTGAATAGGGGGGAGGGGGGGAGGGGTAGGAATAGGAGAGACAAGAAAGAAGGCTTTGCCTTGAAAAACTGGATGGACAGTGCTGTCATTTATTGGGATGCGGAAGAATGGCAAAGAACAAGTTTGAGGGCTAAGGGAACCATTGGAGACATGTTTTTACATGTTGAGTTCGAAATGACTATTGACATCTAAATAAATATGTTATAAAGGGGCAGTTGGATATATGAATCTAGAACAAGGGGAGAAATCTAGAACAAGGGGAGAAATCAAGGCTGGAGATATAAATTTGGGAGTCATTAGCATATACATGGCATTTGAATCCCTGAGCAATCACCATGAAATCACAGGGCAAGATACAGGAAGAAGAGGAAAAGGTCCAGTCCCAGGGATACTCCAGTATTTGAAGGTCCAGTAAAGGAGATATGAACAAAAGAGACTGAGGTAGGAGAAACGGCAGGAGCATTTCGTGCCCTGGCCGCCAAGAGCCGAAAGTGCTTCAAAGAGATAACAATCAATGTCAAAAGTTGCTAAATCTAATGAGATGGCCATTGGATCTGGCAAGACGGAGGGCTCTGAGATATTTCAGTGAAGACAGAGCCTGACTGGATTGGGATTAAAGAGGAAAGGGGAGGTGAGTACAGATAATTACAGTAGTCATGTTTTGAAGAGAAGCAGAGAAATAAGGGGAAAGGAAATGAAGTCAAGGGAGAGTTTGAGGGGAGCGGGTTTGAGATAGGACTCACTACACTAGATCATTTTTGTATGATGAAGGAAACTATCCAGGAGAGCAGAAAAAAACCTTTGATTGGAGAAGGAACATACTCCTTTACAAAGAGGAGGGAAGTCAGTAGAGAGGCAGGTCGGCAACTATTTGGGAAAACAAGTTGTGGACCGACGCCTTACTCGGTAGGGTTGTTTCTGCTGAGCACAAGCCCTCAAGCAAGTGAAGGGCTGCGAGCCTGAAGACGCCTAAGCCCCACCCCGCGGGAGGAAATAGGGGCCGTCCCTGCGCACGCGCGTTGCCCGTTTCCGCCAAGAGGGGGCGCGCGCGACCTCAGAGGTAGCTGGTGTTAAGAGGCCGTTCCGGCCGCCACAGCCCCGCGGGGGCCGGGACCGGCCGGCGGCGGGGGGGCCCCCTAGGGAGACCGCTTGCAGGGGGGCCGACGAGATGGAGGCCATAACCAGTGAGTAAGAACGCACTTCTCTGTCCCACAGCCCAACTCCCGGGCCTTCGGGTTCGCCCCGACGGACCCAGACCCCCTGTCAACTGGCGCTAGGTCTTCGGAATCCGGGTCCCGTCCTCCCAACTCCCGGCCAGGGCCCGCCCCGCCCAGTTTTCGGATAAGCCCCTCCCCCTCGGGCCCGCAAGCCCCGCCCTCCCACCCTGGGCCGGTCTGCCCCTTCGTGCTCCAAATTATGAGCTTGCTTGGCTGAGGAAGACCTTCCTCCAGTCTCCCGTGGCTCTGAGAAAGGCATTTTTTTAGGGCCAGACCTCAGAGGGGAACCTAAGGGAAATTTGAACCCTAACAGCAAGGATGTAGTAGGGAAGTGAAAGGCATAACCATGTTTGGTTACCAGTTGATGAGCCTACATTTGAATTTCAGCTGTGAACTCTAAATACACGCTAGGGGCCAGTTCTTACCACAGGCAGTTCATGGGAGCTGTGAGGCTCTGTAATTTCTAAGCTTCCAGACTGAATAGATGAGAATAGTGTGTGTAAATTTTTTTAGTCAGGGAAATTTTGGAACGACTCAGTGCATCAGCGAAATACTGTAAATTAGTTTTGGCCTTCAACGTAGAAGCACTTAGTACTTTCTGTTTGCAGTAGCCCAAGGTGTTGCTTTGGTGCCAGAATCTGCTTCTGTACTGCACCTTACTGCGTGGAGTCCCTCCATTCCCTTCATAGGTATTCCTTTTATTCCATAGCAGGTGAAGCTATACGTCGCTGATGGGGTAGAGACTAGATTGCCAGTAGTTTTCAGATAAGAAATAAGTCTGCCTTTAACTTTCCGCCTCTAGAACATGGTAGATGAGTTCACTTATGCTCTTGACCATCCCACCCTCTGGGCTTTGCAGGTGAGCTGCGGTCTCTACGAGAGGAGATTTCCCTGTTAGAGCGTGAGAAGGAAAGTGAACTTAAGGAAATAGAACAGGAGTTGCACTTGGCTCAGACTGAGATCCAGAATCTGCGGCAAGCAGCAGAGGATTCCGCGACTGAACATGAGAGCGACATAGCATCCCTGCAGGAGGATCTCTGCCGGATGCAGAATGAACTCGACGACATGGAGCGCATTCGGGGAGAGTATGAAATGGAGATCACCTCCCTCCGTGCAGAAATGGAAATGAAGAGCTCTGATCCATCCAATAGTTTAAATCTCTCAGATTACTCTGAGATGCAAGGTATGAGAGGACAAGCTTTTTTCCTTTCTCTCAGTAAAGCCAAGCAGAGGGAGTTAGTATCCAAGAAGATGGTGGAAGGTGGTCTTAGATCATGAATTGGAAACCTCTAGAAAAAACCTCCGGGTTGAATTCAAGACCATAAGGGAGATACCCAGATATCCAGATATCACGTAACCAGTCAGTGGTGGTATAAGAAATAGCGCTATGGAGATGTACCCTGAGAATTCTTCCTCAGAGAGCCATTGATTTGTTGATTTGACGATGGGAAGGCCCTTCCTGAGAAGGTCTCCAGTTCCGGGCTGGTCACCTTGGGAAACTACCTGCTGCTCTGGCACGGCAGTTTGCCTGGCCTGCCTTATGGGGGGGAGGGGGCTTCAGTCCTGCTCCCAGGTCCCAGGATGCTAATGCTTAGGCTCCTTGAGCCCTCTCCAACGTAGAAGTTTTAGGGTGCAACAAATCAGAGCACAAGACAGCTGCAGAGGAAGAGAGGTTATTTCCAGTAATACATGAGGTACTAAAAAGCTTAGAGCTCTGCTTTCAGACAATGAGTCTCCCAGCTAGTTGCTAGGATTCATGACATCAGAGAGTTTGCCTTTATTCTGAGGCTAGATTTATGATCTGGGTATAATGGGAGGCCCTGTTTTAGGCCAGGTCAAGCAGAGGCAGTCAACAAGGAATCAAAGAACTGCAAGTTTTCCCAGCTGTAACAAGCTTCTCAGAAGAGCCTTTGGACTGGTGGTGCCAGGAGAGCGAGGCCAGCACAGTGGGAGAGCCTGGGTCGAAGTTAAACAGACCTGAGTTCTGAATCTCAGTTCTGCTAATTAGTGGGATGAACTTGGCCTGGTTATTATCTCTCGGAACCTTAGTTTCTGTGTCTGTAAAAAGTGGTTAATAAAACTTTACATCCAGAGGAGATCCTGGAACAGGAAGGGACCTTAGGGAAAATGGAGAGAAATCTGAATAAAATGTTGAGTTTAGTTAACAGTAATATATGAATGTTGATTCTGAGTTGTGACAAATGTACCCATGGTAAGATGTTAACAATAGGGGAAACTAGGTGAGAGCTCTCCCAGGGAATTTTGCACTATCTTTGCAACTTTTCTGTGAATCTAAAGCTATTGTAAAAATTAAAGTTTAAAAAAAATAATAATAAAAGAACCTTACAGGGCTATTTTCGGGATTAAATGAAATGCCTAGTATGTTGAAGTACTCACAGACTAACTGAATGTGAGGCTGAAACCATCAAGTCTAATGCTTAGCACATGGTTGGCTTGTATTAAAGATTAGTTTCCTTCCTTCCATGATAATCTGCAGTATTCCAAGGACTTTTGATTGGAATAAAGAGGGAACATTAGACGTGAATTTCTGGGTGTTGAATCTTACAGCAGATAAGATAGGCCTTGTATTCTGATTGGAGCAACATTCTTTAAATATCAGAATTGGTATTCTAAGAAAAATAATTCTTTTTTTTTTAAAGGTTTTGTTTATTTGAGAGAGGGAGAGCGCAGGGGGAGGGGCAGAGGGAGAGGGAGAAGCAGACTCCCTGCTGAGCAAGGAGCTCAATGCTGGGTCTGATCCCAGGATCCCAGGATCATGACCTGAGCCAAAGGCAGGCGCTTAACTGACTGAACCCCATAGTCACCCCTAAGAGAAATAATTCTTAATCAGGAAGAAACAAGATAGATAGGGGTGTTTATATGATTGCAGCTTTTTTTTTTTTAATTTTATTTCCTTTATTTGAGAGAAAGAGCACGAGTGGGGGATGGGGCAGAGGGAGAGGGACAAGCAGACTCCATGCTGAGCAGGGAGCCTGCTGCAGGACTCGATCCCAGGACCCTGGGATCATGACCTAGCTGAAGGCAGCCGCTTAACCGACTGAGCCACCCGGGCGCCCATGATTGCAGCTTTAAAAACTACTGGTACCTGGTACTTAGGGAACATGTGCTAGGACATTTCAGCGAGACCTCTGCTCATGATTGAGGATGATATGTGGGTCTGGTTGGGATGGGCTCGTCTGTCAGCAGATAAAAGATCATTAGAAAGAATTCTTGACCACATGCAGGCCAGTGTATTTGGTGTGGTGATAAAGTAAGTAAAAGGATGTTCAGGATGCCGGAGTTATCTCCGAAAGGCCAGGACTGGTGGTGTGACAGCTGGCAGTTCACATCCCTCAGCTCTTGTACTAAAAAAGCAATAGAAAGGTAATCATAAACAGTTCAATGGAAACTTGAAATACAATAACCCAGAAACTCAATTAAAACCTTCACGAACTCCTCAGATCTCAAGACCCTGCCTCGGTTGGGGTTTTGAAGACGCGCACACAGGGCAGATCTTCTGGGCAGATGAAAAGAAAGGCAGCTGTCTGAAAGAGGACAAAGACACATAGCAGTGTGGAATTTGGAGGGCCTTGTCTCCTAAGCTGCTGCATGTGGTGTCTCTTCTGTCTTTAGAAAAAGAGAAGCTACTCAGCCTTCTGCTGTCTGCTTTCTAGGCAGGAAAATGAGGGGCTGATTACCAGTGCGTCTTGCCTAGGCTCTCACACGTCTCCATTTGTCCTCTGCAGAAGAGTTGCAGCAACTGCGGGACCGCTACCGCTTCCTGAACGAGGAGTACCGGGCCCTGCAAGAGAGCAACAGCAGCCTCACAGGGCAGCTTGCTGATCTGGAGAGTGAGAGGTACAGCCAGCAGGCTAGAGGGACTCTGTAGGACTCTGCCTTGGGCTTTTCTCTTGAGTAGAACCAGTGAAGGCAGATGCCAGGCTAATGAACGTCCCTCTGCTCCTGGACAGCCGGTCCTTTCCATGGTATCCAAAGGGTATGGATGCCGCCTAGAAGCAGGCATGGAGATCCAGCTGTCTCAGGACTGGGGTTCTAAAATTTAGTTTTCTTCCATTCTAGGCATTGGGGTCTGGTTTGTTCTGCCCTAGAGTTGATCAGAAGTGATTCCTTTGTTGTCTACACAGACTGGATTCACTCTAATGGTATAGGGCCTCCAGATTAGAGCTGGCTTGACACGAGGCTCAGCCTCGAGCCCAACTAGACTAACACTCTTAGGTCTCCGAGAGCCAAACATGCCTTGATCGAGGTGCTGGGACTTTTTCTTCACCTTCTCAGCATGTTTATTTGGGAGATAAACCACAATAGAAGGCTCTTTACCATCTTTGCCTAAAAGAAAGACATCAGGACCAAGCACACTTAGCAGGTGACGCCCGGCAGAGCACTTACCCAAACATGGCTCTGGGGTTCTGGATCACAGGACACGAAGAGCAACCGAAAAGTGGCTGGAGTCCCAAATGCTAAAGGATATGATGTCAGCAGAGTCTCAGACTTCAGAAATGGATTTTCTAGAACCTGATCCTGAAACCCAGTTGTTGCGACAACAGCTTCTGGGAGCTGAGGAGCAGATGCACGACATGCAGAACAAGGTAGGGGAAGGCAGGCACCGTCGCTGTCTCTCTTTTACCCTCTTCTGGCCCGCGGTAGAAGCATCTCCTTAGACACAGGGCCGACAAAGGGGGCATGCACTACGGCAGGAGGTAATACTCTGGGGTCTCGCTTGCTTGCCTGCCTGATGTAAATATTCCAATGAAAGGAATGTCTTATTCTTTCCAAGCCTATTCTCCCCCCCCCAACCCTTTCTCGAAGTGCACGTGGCACGTATCCTCCCTCAGCTTTTCTGTTCCGTCTCCTGCACAGTGTAAGGAGCTGTGTTGTGAGTTGCAAGAACTACAGCATCATCGTCGGACCAGTGAGGAGGAGCAGAGGCGGCTGCAGAGGGAGCTCAAGTGCGCACAGAATGAGGTGCTTCGGTTTCAGACTTCCCACAATGTCACCCAGGTAAACACTGCCGGGGGAAGGGCATTTGGGGAGGGCAGAAGGGCCTCCGTGGAGTTGCTGCCTCGGGGAAGGATGAACGCAGAGCCAGCTTGCGCTCTGCTGACTCTTAGCCTGCGACCACGGGTACAGTCTCCTGGAGACCAGTCGGAGAAGTCGCGTAGCGTGGCATTCTAGAGATGGTAGTCATTACTGAGTGCCTGCCTCAGAGAAGACACCCAACCGTAGACCTGTGGGAGCTCCTCAAGATGCTACGTCTGGAAAGGACCCAAACTGGTCTGTAGAGGGGTCTGCTGTTTCTTGAGAGTAACCGTTCTACCCACATCCTCCCACCACAGAACGAGGAGCTGAAGACCAGACTCTGTGCCCTGCAGCAAAAGTATGATGCTAGCCAGGATGAGCAGAACGAGCTCCTGAAGGTGCAGCTACAGCTTCAGTCTGAGCTCCGGCAGCTCAAGGTCTTGAAATCCACAGTCGTAGAAAGCCCGAGTGAGAAGGTAACAACAAAAGGAGGTGAGGGGCAACTGAGGTGCTGAGAGGTTTTGGGGAAGGTGGCCGAGAGCGGAGTTAAAGTAAGGGCGGCTGCCAGCTGTGCGGCACCACTGGCTGGGGCCTCGGCCACCCGCGAGCCCCGCACCGGACGAGAGGACAGCCGGTAAGCGAGGGGCAGGGAGCAGGCAGGCCTTAGACTGTCCGTGTCTGAGCGTGACTCAGGCGGAAGAGCGAGCGGGTTGACAAGCCCAGAGGTCCTGCCCACAGCCCCCTCCACTGCAGGAGTTACTGTGCCGGCTCCAGAAGCTGCAGCTCCAGTACCAGCACATCACGTGCGAGAAGGATAAGCTGCTGGAAGTGCAGCGGCAGCTGTGCGGGGACCTGCGGTACCATGAGGCGGAGGTGCAGCGCCTCAAGGACATCGTGGCCTCTTTCCAGGAGAGCAGTGAGAAGGTAAAAGAAGCTCCAGGTGAGGGAGAACATAGCCAGGTGGAATCTTCTGTGAGAGCAATAATACCGAGGAGGAGGGGGCATCGTAGGAGTTGTGTGGTACAGCCATCGGTGCGGGGATAAAGAGGTGCCTGGTGGAAAGGTGGTCTCCGAGAGGCGTGGTGCTCTCCGCTGCCTTGGATTTTAAATCAGAAAGTCAGCCTATAAAAAGGTAGCTCTTTTTCTTCCCCACCTGCCCACAAAGGAAGCCCCAGAAGATCCCTGTGTAGAGCCTGTTAGGGTTCATCTCAGGTAGCCCCCATTGGGATGAAATTGGGACTGGAAAGGACTGAGTAGGCTCCCTTAGTCCCTGTGTGAGAGGTGAGAGGAGAGAGTGCAGCTGCAGGGGCTTCCGGGATGATGGCGGGGCCTGCCTCCCCTACCCCAGAACGCGGAGATGCACGCGCAGCTTCAGGAGATGAAGCGGCTGTACCAGACCAGCAAGGAAGAGCTGGAGCGGCAGAAGCGCATGTATGATCAGCTCGAGCAGGACCTCCTGCTTTGCCAGCAGGAGCTGAAGGAGCTCAAGACCACCAAGCCCATCCCAGAGGACAAGGGGAAATGTGCTACTAAGGTAATTGTACTTGAGAGAGGTGAGATCTGCTGGGTACTTCCTCTGGAGAGAGGAGGTGGAAGGGCAAAAGGTGGAGTCATCCAACCGAGGGGCTCGGTGAGCTCCCTGTCCAGGCACAGCTGAGTGTGCAAGTCAGGAAACAGGCAGAGTCCCACGCTGTGTAACTTTTAAAGTTTGCCTTGATCTTGACTTTGAGGCCAAGCCACAGCTTAGTAGGTTCAGTACAGCTGAATCCAGTCTGAACACCAGAAGGTTTTGCACTTGATTCCATGTGTGTAGACATTTATACTTTGTTATTAGGATTGGAGTGAGATCTTGTCATTCGTGGAGGAGAATATACACAAAAGCCCACATATACAACTTTTCTCGTTAGACCTAGAAAGAGGAGGTCCAGTTTTCTCAGGCAGATTGCAGATGCTCTTGTCAGATGACGTGGTCTTGTGCCTGGAGTGCTGAGTGGATGTTAGAAGGACCTAGGTTCTTCCAGGGTTTACTCTGTGACTTCCGAAGAGTAAAGTTCTCTAAGCTTGAGTTTTACCCTCTTTAAATCGAACAGAATACTATTCTTTTCTCACTTGCTTGTGGTAATAAATCCTGGTAGTGATCAGTAAGGCCTTCCTTATTCATTTTCTTTTTCTCCATAGTGTGTAAAATGCAAGTCATTATCAGTTACCCTGTGTTGAGCACTTTCAGCTCCTGATCACTGATAGGAAATGGAAGGTGTTGAAACATGATGGAGAAAAGGCACGAGATTCTCAAAAGCTGGTGGAGCAGGTCACCTTCTGCCAGAATACTCAGTGGCCCCCACCACAGCCAGGAGCAGGCTGTGTCCCCGGGGAAAGGCCTTCGGAAGACCCAGAATGGGGAGGTTATTTGGACCACTCGCAACAGTCCACCTGCCTTTCTACACCCAGGCTCACATTTCCTTCTTCCGCTCCTGCTCAGTTTAGAGGCCAGAGTGTCCATGACTTGCTCATCCCCTCCCCTCCTAGTAGAAGAGATGGTGGAGAGGGAGAAGCATGCTGACACGGAGCCAGCTTTTCCTCTTGTCCTAAAAACAGCATTGTGATGAGTTTGATATTAGAAGGTTTGGGTTCTTGGAATCATGGGATAATTTAGTCTTCTCAACCCAAATTCAGCAATAGCCCATATTTTTCTAGAGATTTAAAAAGATGATTATGAAAACAAAAATGGGGACAAATCGGGTGACGTTTTTATTGGTAAGGAGTATAATTAGGTATAAAACCAACTGGGGATGATGGCAGTGACAGGAACTAGAACTCCCAGCAGGGCAGGAGAATGGTGTGTACCACAGGAAGGGCCACAGGAAAGGAAGGTGGGGACATGAGAAGGGAGGGGTGTTGGTAACACTCCCCTCACAGGACTCTCGGAAGGGACCAGTAGATGAAATTGGCAGCATAACCAAAGAGTCCTGAGCAGCCTGCTGGGGTTGCCCGGTACCTGTATGGGTGCAGCGTGGCTTGGGATGGTCAGTCCAAGGGAGGGAGCCCCGGGTGAACCACAAGGGGCAGGAGAGCACAGAAGGGCTCTGCAAGCCGGCCGGCCGGCCGGACAGACGGCGTGGAGCAGCGCCTCACAGAGTAACCGCCCCTCCGCCCCCGCCCCGCCCACAGTGTGACGCACTGCTGTCCAGACTGACCGAGTTGCAGGAAAAGTACAAGGTCAGCCAGAAGGAGATGGGGCAGCTGCAGATGGAGCAGTGCGAGCTCCTGGAGGATCAGAGGAGGATGCAGGAGGAGCAAGGGCAGCTGCAGGAAGAGCTGCACAGGCTCACGTTCCCGCTGCCCAAAGCTGGCCGCCTCCCTAAGGTAACCCCAGCCAGGGAGCGGCTGCTAACTAGCGAGGAGCTGCTTTGAGGAGCTTCCGAGGGGTGACTCTACTTGGGAAAAAGAACAGGGTGGGGATCGACCCTTTTCTTTTCTGCATCAGCTCCTCCTTACTTTGTCACCGATCTCTTCAAACCAAAAAGTTCAATATAGCTGATTAGGGTTTTAGATCTTAAGATACGTAGTATCTGTCCAGCATTTTCTCTTTACGTTTGTAGTCCATCTGGGGAAAATACACTCTGAGAGAACTTTGTAAAGTACAGGATACCTGCAAACATACGAGATCGGGGCTAGTCACCTAGTGGGTCTTCGTAGAAGGACCACTCCCCCACCACACCGACCCCGTCCCAGATGGCTGTTCAGAGCCAACCCAGAGACTCCTAAGGGAAGGGTCCCCAGCAGGAAGGAGACACGGGTCTTCCCACGTAGCTACCACAGTTCTGCCCGCTTCCTTCCCACTCCACCTCGCAGAGTCAGGAGCTACTTACAAAGTTACAAGACCTGTGTGAACTACAGCTGCTCTACCAAGGTATGCAGGAGGAGCAGAAAAAACTGATCCAGAATCAAGAAAGTGTGCTCAAAGAACAGTCAGATCTGCATGAAGAGCTGCATGTGTTCAAAGCATCTCGTTTCCGGGATGTGTTGGAGAATCCCAACGATTCCAAATCACCTAAGTCCTCCAAGTGTGGTCACGACAAGGTAACAGAACAAGAGGCAGGGAGACAGTTCTGGGGACAACAGCATGGTAGGCAAGAGGGCTCCTTGGAAGGGTCAGGGTTAGGAAGGCGTGTCTGGCCAAGAGTAAGGATGAGACTAAGGCCCCCTTCTTCAGCCATGACCACCCCATGGGCTCATGAAGATGTGGCTTTAGCTATGGCCTGAGGACCTCAGTCAGATACATGCCCAGTTGAAGCGCTGTGAACACTGAGAACCGGGGGGACCCGGGAATCTAATCACCTGATAATTTGATGCAGCCCCTTCCACATCATTTTCCAGATTTATAATATGAACTTAGTGTTTGTCTGGATTCCTTGGGACTGACTCTGAGCGTGTCATCCTTTTCTCCTGAGCCGGTTGATAATTAAGCAGTACACTTGCAGAGATCAGAATCTATAATCTTTTGGTGTTCTACCTGAGACAAATCTGGGGCCATTCATTTCCAAGGGAAGAATTCTTAGCATGTGGCATTCTTGGTACTGGCCATGCTGTCTTCATTGGAACTTTGGTGGCCATAACAACCAGGTCATGGGGGTTAGACTATAGAATCTGTGCATGGCAAGCACCAGGAAAGGGTCCTGCCTCTGAGGTCACACTGGTGGAGATTTCCCCATAAGTCAGTCTGGGGTTGGGGGATGATGCATTTGGTCTGAGGTCTCAGGGTGGGCAAGGAGGAGCAGGTGGACAGTTTCAATTTAAGGCTATCCCTATTCATTCAAATATCAGCCTGGATAGGGAGAACCAGGGAATTGCAGAAGTCCAAACTGAGATTTGGTCGGATTCCAGGGGCATCAGATTTCAGCCTGGATAACACAGAGACCAGGAACCAGGTATAACTATTTCCTTAACCGATCAGATCTCATCCTGGGCACTAGCAGCCAAGAAGCCAGGCCCAGAGGGCCTGGGAAACACGCCCAGAGGCCAGATTCAGAATTGGGGCAGGAAGTAAAGGGACTTCTAGTGAGACCTTAATTCCAGGTCCACATCTTCCGAGGGAGGCGTTCTTGTAGGGTCACGTTCAAGGGCCAGGGCTGATGTAGAATTGGGGGCAGGGGAGGGGACTAAGCTCCAAGGTCAGGATAATGGGTATGTCCTGACTGAGAAGAGGGTAGGGTAGGGAGCCTGAGTGTTCTTGATACCCACTCAGCTCTGCTGCAAGGAGAGAGGGATATACCAGAGTTTAGAAACCAGCAGAAATGGGAGCCTGGAAATCGCAGAACGTCTGCCCTGGGTGGATTTTCCCCCATGAGCGAGTAGCTGATGCACGCCAGTAGCTGCAGGCGGTTAAAGACCTAGGCTGTGGTGAGACTGGCGTGTAGGCGTGCAGGGCTCTGAAGTGTGCTCTCAGACGTCTGCCCCAGGAGGGGTGCAGCAAGAAGGCCGGCAGTGTCTGGAGTGATGGTCATGTCTCCCCACCCACCCCCGGCAGTCCAAGCTGATCATCGCCCAGATGCAGGCTCTGCAGGTGCTCTACGAGGGCACGCAGACCGAGCAGGAGCTACTGCAGCAGGAGCAGGGCAGGCTCCTTGAGGAGCGGAAGAGGCTGCAGGCCGACCTGCAGCTCTGCCTGGAAGAAATGCAGCTGCTCCAGGTCCAGTCCCCTTCCAGCAAAATGAGCCTGGAGAAGAACTATGGCAGCATGGCCACCAGCAGCGAGAACTATCGCAGGAGTTACGGGAGCGGCATCGATGAGAGTGAGAGCTATCACAGGAGTTACCGCAGCACGCAGGCCAGCGACGAGAGCTTTCTCAAGAGCTATGAGAGCAGCGCCAGTGCCCAGGAGACCAGCGAGAGGAATTACTGCACCGGCAGCAGCAGCAGCATCTATAAGAAGAGTTACGGCAGCAGCAGCAGCAGCTCTGACACCTGCCACAAGAGTTACGTCGGCAGCACTGATGACGAATCTGCCGAGCCTGAAGATACAGAGGTAAAAGTAGCCAGATGAGAGGTCAGACAGGGAGAGAAGCCTCCTGTCTTACTAAGAGATAAGTCACCAGGGAAGGGTGCAAGAAGTGAGGTGGGCGGCAGGGTCAGAGCTGAGCTGGGTTGCCGCAAATGAATGAGGCACTCCGTCTGTCTAATGTCGAGAGGCCCCCATCACAGCCAAGGTGCTTTCTGGGAAGAAATAGAGAATTCGCCCTGGGCAGCTTCAGATCCTGCCACCATTGTTCTGCACCCAGGATGGGGCCTAGCAAAGAGCGGGGTGGAGGGCAAGCCGTCCTCAGGGTGCGGTCATTACTCCTCCACCCTCCGCAGCACTGTGAGGACATGGTCGCCACGGTGGTGATCAAGCTGCAGGGGGTGCAGGCCATGTACCAGCTCAGCCAGGAGGAGCACAACCGGCTGCAAGACCAGATGAGAAAGCTGCTGGACAGGCAGAAAGAGCTGAAGGAAGAGCTGGACGCCTGTGAAAAGGAGTTCAAGGAGTGCATGGAAAGCCTTGAGAAACCCACTGCCTCCCCAGCCGACAAGAACGAGGTAACTGCTATCTGGGAGGCAAGGTTTCTTCTAGGAGCCCCTCGAGCCAGAGCAGGTCATAGGCTCTAGCCATTTTGGAGAGGCTGGGGAAGGAAGGCCAGGAGCTCCCTGCTTGCTCTGCATAGTTGCCCCCTCCCTGGTCCGAGCAACAGCACGGGGGGGCTGAATCCCCGGAGGCTGGGCCTCTGCCACAGCACTGGCGGACGTTCCTTGGGGGCTCGCTGTGCTGAGATGCACCCGTCATGAAGACTCTGAACAATTCTTCTCTTTCTCCTTTCACCACTTCTCTCTTCTGCTATGTCCCAGAGCACGTCTATAGAGTTCTATTTTTTCATCTTTAGTTAATTTGGGTGTACTTGTCTCTTCAACTAGATTGTAAGCACCTCGAGAGCAGAGACTTGCTGCCTTTCGGATCCCTTATAATGCCAAGAAGCGTGCTTTGCGTCCATGAGGGATGGGACAGAAGGCATTCTTTCCGCCCAAGAGTAGTCCACAGTCCAGCGGGACTCGCTGTGCGCGTGGGAGAGTTCAGACAACAGTCAGCCCCGGGGGCCTCGGTTGCTTAGTATTGTTACCGACCAGAGAGACTGTGATGCCAGATGTCAGGGAAGACAAAACCAGAAATCAGGGAGCAGGGTTGGAGTCTGCCTCTATTTCCGGGCCAAGGTGCAGGAGCCCAGGCACACCGTCAGGAGTGGACCACACGGTTCCTTAGGTAGTTGTACCTGTGAGAGAACTAGCTTGGGCAAAGTAGGAGTTTCCATCAGAAAGCTGTCCATAATAAAGGCCCACGCTTCAGAAGGGGCAGCTCTGTAGTTATTCCCCAGACAGGTCCCAGTAAAAACCTGATTTAAATCATCCTTTTGTGATCGCATTAGGTGTAAATCGTCAGGTGCCCATTTAGAAGCTCTGCTACCTCCTTCGAGGCTCGTATCCTGCAGTCTAACGTTTCCTCTCTTGTCTGCTCCCCTGTGGGCCTTAGCAAGGCAGATTCAGGGGCGTGGCCCCCAGGCAGGGCCCGGGTGACCGATGAGGCCGGTCCGCGCGTGACTGGCCACCCGCCCCCCGCAGATCAGAGAGCTGCAGGCCAAGCTGCGGGAGCTGCAGCTGCAGTACCAGGCGAGCATGGACGAGCAGGGGCGGCTGCTGGCCGTGCAGGAGCAGCTGGAGGGGCAGCTGCAGTGCTGCCAGGAAGAGCTCCGCCAGCTCAAGGAGAAGAAGGCCTCCGTTCCCAGAGAAACCAAGGGGAAAAATGGCAATGAGAATATGAACAAAAATGCCAATGGGGTTAGAAATAAAAAGTTGACCAGACCAAGCCTGGACAGTTATGAGGGCAGCTGTGAGAACGGAAAGGTGAGTAATAACCTTAGTAGCCTGATAAGCAGAAAGGCAGAGGAGGTCTTGGGAAGAAAAATCACCACCACCATTCCAGCCAGGTGAGGTATTTGTAGAGAAGCTTCTGGTCTCTCTCGTGTATTAGGGTAGTTCCCTCTTGGTAGCAATTCCGTACTCCCTTTTCCTACGAAGTGAAGGGGAGTGGAACACAGACCTCTTACACCTGGGGGCACAGCCTCAAAGGACCGTAGCCCCTAGGATGGACAACGGCTCCAATTAGCTCAGCCCAATCTCCCAGGGCCCCATTTCTTGCTGGGTTATGTGCCCAAGAGCGGGACCAAATGGATGAAGAGAAGGAATTTATTTGAAGCAGTGGTGTACTCATACTCATATGTGGGGCGGGGGGGAGGGGAATAGGAGTTGCAGTCGCCCTGCAGGGGTCGCAGGTGGCAGCTGAGGGGCAGAGCCCAAGACTCTGGCTCTGGTTACTGTACGAAATGCCAGTGGCCAGATGGCCGTGTGGGTCCAGAGAGGCTGGGGTGACTGCCCTCCACACGGCGCGCAGGGAGAGAGACTCGGTGCCAGGACGCGGTGCCTGCGTGCCGTGCCGGGAAGCACAGTGCCCTGGAGATAGTCCATCTCTGTCCTGAAGGTGGGCATCTTCGCGGTAACCGCAGCTCCCCTCCTGCCCTGCCTCCACCCACAGAGTCTGGAGGTGGTGTTGTACTACAAGGCCAGCCACACGGATTTACATGACCTAATACAAGAGGAAGTGGAGGCGGGAGAGGAGGAGGAAGTCAAAAAGGACGCGAAGAAGGACTCCTGCAACGAACTGGCTTCTGTGCGGTCAGAGCCTACGGATATTAAGTCGGCAAAAGCTGAGGAGGGGTGTTCTGCAGAGTCCCAAGAGCAGGAGGGCAAGGAAGAAGACAAGAAAGATGAGAGCGACAACGATGCTTGCCCCGAAGCTTCAGAGAGCAGCAACCCCCTCAAGCTTTCTGAGAGCAAAAAGGTAACCGGTGTCGAAGGCCGCATCGAGTGGGCAGTGGGCTGTGGGGCTCAGGTGCCCTGGTGTGGCGGGCTGAGCCGGCCCGAGGATGGACTTCTGCAGGAGCGGCCCCGAGGCCTGGCGCGGGGAGAGTGGAGCTGGAGCCGGGAGTGGCGGAAGCGGGCTCTCCCCGGGACGTGGCGGGCTGAGGCCAATGTGCTGTGGACCTGTGTCTCAAAGATCGCCTCTTCTGGGAACCCGGGTGGGGCCGTTGCAGTCCTGCCTCCTTTCACCGCATTTGCCCTCCATCCTTACATCAGGAGGTCTTCTCCCTTCACCTCGCGCCGCACTGAGGACCTGGCTGGCATGGGGCCTGCTTCAGGCTGTCGGCCTGCGTCAGTCGCTCAGTCCTGCCTCCTTGAGGCGCCCTGTTAGGTTGACCTTTGTTGTTGCTCCTACGGGTGAGGGGAGGCAGGTGTGGCTTACGGGTTCTCTGTATTACAGGGCATGAGGGTAGGGGCTGGGGGTGGTCAGAAGTAATAGAATATTTGAGTCTGCAGGGCAGAGGCGTGGACCAGTCTGGGGAGAGCAGCCAGAGCCCTGACCCTTTAGTTGCTAGATCTTGAGAGGTTGGGATGGGAGCATCCTGGGTAATGCACCGGCCGTACAGAAGCATTTCTGTGTTTAACTACTGGGACATCTGCACAGGTAGGTACCAGCTGAATTCCTGCGTGAGTTGAGGTTCACTGGGGGCTGGGATTCCCTGAAGAGTGAGTACTTCCTGAATCAGTCCTCCGTTTACGGTGCAGGCTCTTTCCATCTCTCTAAACACAGGGGAAGAAAATAAGTCTCTTGTGGTGGGACGTCCCAGTCAGCTCTAAGGCTATCTGGAATTTTCTGGCATTTCGGTCTGCAGCACGGGCTAAGGATCTAGTGTGCAGGTCTCTGTTAACCTTGTGGCAGAGGCCCATTACTTAGGACGTAAAATGTAGGAGCAACCGCAGCTTCTTCCCCAGTGCTGTATTTCTTCGAATTCATCATATTCCACCACATGCTGGTTCAGAGCCTGCCTCCTCGATTGCCTTGCCTTGGGTGCACATCTCTAAACGCCAGACTGGATCCTTGTACTTCAAAGTCGAGCGCGTTCCTTGTGTCTACACGTGGAGGTGTCCCTTTGCGTCCTCGGGTCCCGCACCTTCTGCAGGCAGCTCTCACGGTGTACGTTACCGCCTGCGAATTCCCTTTCTCTCTGGAAGATTGTTGCCGTCCAAGAACTAGCACTTCTCCCTGTTAGCCTGTTCTAGTGCATTTTGTCTCACAACAACAGCATTAGACTCCTAGGGGATCGTAGGGGCCAGGGCCCAGAACACTGAGATTTGGCAGAGAGCAGCCAGACCAAGTGGGCTAACGGAGGGACGGGTGGCCTGGCAGGAGACTGAGTGACCCAGGAGAAGTATCTGTCCTCCTCATCCGGAGAGCCTGGCTTTACTCTTGGAGCTTCCCTTTTCCGGAGTTACTGACCTACAAGAACGGTCTAGTGCAGATCACCCCTGCTTGACGAGACGTGAAAGGCATACGGCAAGCCAGGCAGCTGGCCCCACCACCTGATTTGGACCTAAGCAGCTGCTTAACCCATTCAGGTTTGCATCCTCCGCAGGTGGCCAGTGGGAAGAGCCAGGCCCGAGCGAGCGCAGAGATCGGCTGCCCTCACTGCCTGTTGTTTAACCTCTTGATCTCTTTCTCTTTCCCCTTTGTTTTCTCATCTTCATTATCCGTTGGATTCATGTGTTTCTGTCTTTTTATACCACCCCCCCATCTCCTGGCCTCTCCTTGTGCTTCCTTCTCATTTGATATGTTGCAGCCATCCCCTGCCCCCGAGCCCCCCATCTTCTCCTTGCCTCTTGTAGGCCTGGTGGTCATATCGGCTTTGCTCTGGTGCTGGTGGGCCGAGACGTCGTCCTAACACAGGTACTGGTATCGAGTCCTCTCCTTCTGAGGGGTAGAGGGAGGGTGCAGGTTGCCCTGGCCTCTCCTCTTTGCCCGTTCTGTCACTTGCTTCTTGCTTTAGCCATTTGACAACAGGATGCTCAGGGCTGAGGTTTAGCCCTGGCTTCTCCTTGGGCTACTGCAAAGCCCGTAGCACCTCTGAGCACGTCTTCCTAGCACATAGGGAGTTGGAATGCATACTATTGACATGGTTTGAGTTTCTGTCCTCTGGCTGGGAAGACTTTGGGTGATCCCAGCACTGCTGCTACTTTGAAAAATGCCTGACCACTTCTGATGAGTGGATATCTGTCTGCAAGGCTGACCTGAGTGCTCTTTGTCTTTGTTTAGCCCCAGAACCAAGCTTTCACTACTGTCACCACCCAGGATGGCAAAATAAGGCGCCATTGCCTCCCCCGTTGGATGAGAGAGGAATTTTGGAGTGCTGTGACCAACCCCCAACCCCAGGCCTAACCCCCCGCCCAGGGGCGTATGTATGAGGGCAGCCTCAGTTTGTCCTTCAGACTTGATGAAAATGGAACAGAAACCCCTACCGTGTTGTGTTCTTCCTACTGAGAAGTTCTCTGGTTTGGGACTTCTGGTCTTCAGAATGCCAGGAAATATTTTATAGTTCTCTGTTTATCCCTTTTGGGTCCAGATTCTATTGTAATTCTGGACAGAATGTGGTACTGGTGACAAGAACGAGATGCAAGTATTCTCAGGGCACCAAGGCTGACATATTCTGGGCACCTTCCCCTTGGCTTTGGTCCATGTAATTTGGTCTGTCAACAGGATACCAAATTTAGGAGGCAGACTGTGGTGTTAGGGCCCAAGGTAGAGCCCTAGGGTTCCACCTGTCTTTGGAACCCACAAACTATTCTCTCCTAGCCTGTTCGGGCTCCTTTCTCCTGTTCCCCTGCCCCTCCACCACTTCCCACCCCTGCAGATGGAGCGCAGCTGGCTTAACATCCCGGTAGCTGAAGCATCTGTCAGTAGCACTCACCAGCACCCTCTTGTCCTTCCTTCTCCCCTCACTTTCTTTCCTCTTCATCCTTTCTCCTCTTTAAGGCGGTCCACTTACTCCCCACAAACAGTCTAACTCCTTTAGTGACAGGCGCTCTCCCTATACCTGTTCTTCCCCGTCCACATCTAGATTTCTCAGGCCCTAGGGGAGGAGATCCAAAGCATCTGTCCATAATCTCAGCCTCGGCCAGGCCCACGCAGCCAGGCCCACGCAGAGTGAGAGGGAGGAGCTCCTGGGTCAGGGCGCTCTTGGGGAGCCTGGCTGTGCCCCACTCTGCAGCTCCCAGTCCAGGAGCTGCGGCAGCGCAGCGCTGGAGAAAGCATGGCTGACTGGAGAACCAGAGACAGACTGGGCCAGGTTCTCTTAGCCCTTAGCCCCAGGGGGCAAAATGCATGTTGGGAACATTAGTTTCTTCACAGGGCAGCAAAGAGTGGTAAAACCTCTGCTTTCCTCATGTGAGGATCGCAGGAGTTCATGTTTATGGAAGTGCTTCATAAAGGATAAAATACCTCATAAATAATTTACAAAGTGTATACTTACATGGTATATACTATGTGCCTGGCACTGTTCTAATCACCTTACATATATTAACTCCCTTAATCTCTGCAACAACCCAACGAGGTGGCTTTTATTTTCATTTTATATGTAATAAAACTAAGGCATGGAGAGGTCAAGTAATACCGCCAGGGAATGGTGAATTGGATTCTAAGGACTAATATTAGCAACAGCTAAAATTCCCACCTCGCTTCCCCCTTACCATCTCTCCTCATCTTGAGCAGTTTTCCTTGGTTGCTTGCACGTAATTAGGAAGACTCCATACTTCTCTTCACACAGTCTCCAGTGGCGTTCGCTCTCTTGACAGCTAACGTCACGTTGTTAACTCGCTGTGTGTATAGCTTATGAAGCCCCTTTGCATATTGCATATGCTAGGTATCCTCTCCCCATTTTCTACCTGCAGTTGATATTTTTGGATCTGAGGCAGAATTTTTTATTCATTCCTATTAAGTACAGTCCGTCGATGTAACCTGTGGAGGTTGGGTTTGCTTTTTCATTTTTTAACCTTGGCCTTGCGGTTTCAAAGGATCCATTTCCCTGCCAGCGCCACATCCCCCTCAGGGGCGACTGGCCTACCTTCAGATATTCATGTGCATTATTTTTTAAAAATTTTATTTATTTAAGCGATCTCTACACCCCACATAGGGCTTGAACTCACGACCCTGAGATCAAGAGTCGCATGCTTTTCCAACTGAGCCAGCCAGGCGCCCTGTTCCCGCGCATTAAAGATGAGGGCCGAGCCTCCGGAGTGTTGTCTCTCCAGGCTCCCTTTTTTCCAGATCATTGGCCACTTAACAAATGGTCACACAGCAACCTGTGCTGGTACCATATTCTTATTTCCTCCTGTTCTGTCCAAAGAGATCATGGAAAATCCGTCAGATGTCTTGATAAAATCCAAAAACATTTCTTCGATCTGTCGACTTAGTAACCTAGTCTGAAGGGAAAGCCTGATGTGACTCAGCCCTTTGGAAGCAGCCCTGCACTCATCCAGTCTGGAACTGGCCTCTGGCTGGTATAAAGGTACCAGTTCACATTTATGAGCCCAGCTCTGTCCTCCATTTTTTTTTTAATGAAATTGATTTATTTAAGCGGGAGGGGGGCGGAGGGAGAGAGAGAATCCCAAGCAGGCTCTGCACCCAGCGCAGAGTCCGATGCGGGGGGATCTCACGACACTGAGATCATGACCTGAGCTGAAATCCAGAGTCGGAGCTTAACCGACTGCGCCACCCAGGAGCCCTGCTCTGCCCTCCTCTAAGAACAGCAGACTGACATTTTTAGCAGTGTACATTAGGATAGAAGCCCCTGAACATGTAAATACTTTTTCTAGCTTCCTTTCCAGTTATTTTCTTACATAAATTACTCTGTATATGCACCTCCAGCATTGTTTTGCTTTCCATTTCATTTGTGCTGCTCTTTTTAGTAACTATTTCTACAGATGTAGGAGGTCTTCTTTGCTCTTTATAGCTGGCTTAAAATCCTCTTTTTAGTTCCATTAGTCTCTGAGCAAATGCGTTCTTAGCATCGATAATGTACTCTGCTCTGACCTAAAATCATCCTCCTGTTACTACGCCATAGCTTATGACTCAACCCAAATTCTGTCTTTCAAGTAACACAGTAAAAAAAGTAATAACAATAGGAACCCTTTCCCTAGGTATGTATTGTCCACGACTTCATGTTCCCTGAAGGATGCTGCTTTGTTGTCCCACGAATCAGTCGGGTTTGCCGTGGTCGGCAGAGTCTGGGAGCCTCAGGAAGTCTGTCAACACGCTGGTGCCCGGGCGTGTTGTAAGGCATTTGCCTCCCAGGGCCAGTGACCGGCTTCCTTGAGTTTCCTCACACATTGTCCAAAAAAGATCTGGGCTGCCCAGGAAGCTCCTGTTGGCCTGCACTCTGTGGTGTGCTTTCTTTCCTTCCCCCTCAGCCTTACCCTTTGAGTGTGTCGCTCCTGCATAAAGCCAGCGAGGCGCTGCTGCTTTTCCCAAAGACCCCAATTTACCCTCTTTGTCTTGCCATGGCACTCGATCCTTTCCCATTGCAACCCTCCGGATACTCTTGGGTCTGCCTCCTGAGCTCGCTTTTACACGCGGGAGCTGGCATTCTCGCTCCACTGGGCATGAATACACGCGGTCTCCTCAGGTGATACCCCTAGCGTTGTTCCAGATACCCAGCGCTGCCCGAGCTAAGACCGCGTTGTCTCCGGCAGTTACCCAGGAGGTGAGAGAGACCAGACCATGAGGTTCGTGATGTCTCTCCGGTGCCAGTAGACAGGGGACTCTCTGGCTTAGGGAAGGGTTCAGAAGGCCGGGCACTCACCATTTGTCTTTGGTCCCCACAGAACATGTTTGGGATGTGGAAGCCTATGGTGTTCTTGGCTATTGCGGCTGTGGCTCTGTATGTGTTACCCAACATGCGACCGCAGGAGTCAGAGTTCTGCCTCACGGAGTGATGGCAGACCTGGGCCAGCCGAGGGGGCAGATCCCCAGTGGCCACTACCCTCAGCTTTGGGCAGGACACACTGTGCCAGAGCCCCCACCCCACCCATGTGTCCCATGTGTCCCCATCTCCTTAGCCTCAGTCACCCAGGCTGGAAAGGTTATGGGGAGCTGCTGGCTGCCATCTCCTGCCTTGTATA
Organism: Ursus maritimus; assembly: GCF_017311325.1. Classification (NCBI taxonomy): domain Eukaryota; kingdom Metazoa; phylum Chordata; class Mammalia; order Carnivora; family Ursidae; genus Ursus; species Ursus maritimus. The sequence goes on along the minus strand of NW_024425563.1, from coordinate 23,040,090 downwards.
AGAACCTGGGTTCCGTGTAATTAAATATCAACCTAATTACCTGAGACTTTGTGGCTTTTTACTTGTTAAATACCTCACAACACAACGAGGACAGAGCGGTTCCCCTTTAACCAGGTACCTCACATAAGGAGCTGGTTCCTAAATAGGATTGTTCACCCTGCAGATGACCTCAGAGACGAGGGGGGCTCCTTGTGCTGCCAGCTGGTCTGCACCTAGAAACCCCACCTCCAGGAGCTCACCTGAGCACAGGGAAATGGGATGAGCTGGGCACTCTGGGAGGGGGCTCAGATGACTTGCCCTCGGGCCCCTGCCCACACCCACCTGCGGTGAGAAGAGTGCCCTGAGAACATCTGCACGTGAGCCTTCGTGGCTTAGTCCCTGTGACTCCTCGTGGGGTGCGCCCTCAGAGAGGACTTACTAGTGTGTAGGGTCCTGCGGTGAATGGGTGGCGCACTCAGGAGCTTTACCTTGAAGAGTGTTTAGTGAAGGGACTCCGCACACGGGCAGAGTCAGGAGAACCAGCAAGGAATAGTGAAGTCCCAGCAACAGTGTCTCCCATCCTCCACCCGAAGGGGAGAGGGGAGGAAGCGGGGCTAGAGGCCTGGAAAGGGACCCCAGACCCCCAGGGGGGTACAGACCTTGTCAGAGCCTGACACCCGCTCTTCCCACCTGCCAGTTTCCTGTTGGCACCTCTCATTTGCTAATCCCATCTGGGAGCCGGAGAGCAGAGATGCCCGGTGACATAAAGTCGGTCTGCTGGAATTGAGAGCAGGGCAAGGGTTGGAGAGTGGATCAAAGTGGCAACAAGCAGAGTGATGAGGATAACTTACCAGTGTCCTTGTTTACCTTCATTTCTGTGGAACCCCTTGTGATTGGTTGTTCCCTATGAATGTTTCCATAGGAGAGGCCCCGAGTGTATTCATAAACCACAGTGGGCAAAACAGCGCCATGACTGCTGGTTTCCTGGAACCCTTCTCTCTGCCTCTTTCTACCTGATGCCAAAAGGAGTTTGTTACATTCGCCCAAATATCCAAAGCCACACATACCTATAGAATGAGGCACTGTGGTGGGCACTGCTAAGCATTAAATGAATTCATTTCTTGCCTAGCCTTTTCCTAGGGGGCCTGGGGCCGGTGCTAAAATCGTGACCAGTCCCTATAAACAGGGCTGTGCCTAGGCAGATCGAGGGCAGTGCCACGCGTTCCTTTTGCCTCCCTTTAAATGGCTCCTCTTTGAAGATAGTCCTGATTTAGGGTGGCCTAGCCCCCTGTGGCCACAGACGCAACATGAGCTTTGTTAGCTTGTTAGAAAGGCAGACTCTCAGGCCCCACCTCAGAGCTACTGACAGGATCTGCATTTTAACCAGATCCCCAGTTGACTAGTACGTGCAGTAAAATTAGGAACTGCGCTCAGTTCCATTAGATGGTGTGTCTCAGTTGTAACCTAAATTGGAGAAATTCCTTCACAACCACCTGATACCACTGGCCCCTTGCTGTTAAGTGTAGTGAGACCCTGGTTTTGTTTTTATCCGCTTTACTCCAGCCACCAGTTGGCTGGAGACCATGTGTGGTGGAAAGGACTGGAAGATTACCTACCAGAGAGGATCAGTGATTTAACTTGTAATTAGAAGCCAAGATGGAGGTCATGGTCTGGTAGGCAGTCAGCCTCCAGTTGGGACTTTATCTGTTCCTTCCAAGGCTTGAGCCTAGAGCCTGCGCAATGGCAGGAAAGTGGTCCTGCTTTTCCCCAGCCTTTTTGCTTAGAATACAGAACTCCTCCCGTCAGGACACTTGCCCCTGTTGGCTCATTTTAGAAAGCCACCCTCTTCCTCACTGGATGCTTTGTGCCTCCTGGTCTTGTTGCTACACTGTTGCCAGAGTAAAGAGGTCTTTCTTCACATGTTATCTCCTCTCATCTTCACACAGTTCAAACAAAACAAAAAACCTATGAGGGTAATATTAACCCCATCTTACAGATGAGAAAACCAAAGCCCCAAAGCATTATATGACCTGCCTAAGGTTGCAAGAGCCAGAAGTGAAGAGGCTGGAGTTCAGCCTCTGGCTCTTTCCAGCCTACCACAGTGTCCCTGGCACCTAAGTCAGGGCCACTGTCAGTACCCCTGATTGATCAAAGTACCAACTGTCAGCCTGGCCAAACCAGTATCAGCCCAGGTGACTAGGGAAATGCCCCTGGCTCCAGAAAAACAAGGTTTCTTTTTTTTTTTTTTCTTCAAGATTTTATTTATTTATTTGACAGACAGCCAGCGAGAGAGGGAACATAAGCAGGGGGAGTGGGAGAGGAAGAAGCAGGCTCCCAGCAGAGAAGCCTGACGTGGGGCTCGATCCCAGAACGCCAGGATTACGCCCTGAGCCGGAGGCAGACGCTTAACAACTGAGCCACCCAGGCACCCCCAGAAAAACAAGATTTCAATCATGGCCCATTAGACCTGGTCACTTCAATTCTGCTCAGCCCAAGTTAAATATGGCCAGTGTCAGTGGCTGGTAAACGGTGCCCCTTGATGGGAAAGGCAGGGCCAGGTGAACGGCCAGGCAACCTGGTCTCCTGAGACAGGTCAGTGGGTGGTGAGTCAGGGGGCTATAAACGTCCTGCGGCCCCAGCCAGCACTGCCCCAAATACTCAGCTGACGAAACCCCCTGTAAACCGTCTCTGTGCCCCTGCCTGACTCAGGGAGGAGCACATCAGCCCTCCTCAGGGAGGGGGCCCCCCTTGGCAGGCCCCAGGACCAGCATTGTGCACGGTCTGTTCCAGCTTTCATGGCTGGGCCCGGGCTCAGGGGCTATATTGAGGGCTGAGTCACCGGCCTGCGCCTGGGTCAGGCTGACTATGACTGGCTGGCTGGGGCCTGACTCAGGCCCCGATTTATCCTGGAGAGCAACAGGTTCGGGTTTCTGTGGGAGGGGGTGAGAAGGATGCCGGGAACCATCCTTGGCACTGGGCACCTTTGTCTGCCAACCATTCACTTACTCCTTGGAGCCGCACACAAACCTCTCTTGCAGAGAGGGAAGGAGAAGGGGGGGGGGGAGAAGAGAGAGAGGGGAGAGAGAGGGAAGAAAGGAGTGGGGGTGCTGTACTTGGGAGTTCTTTTTTCACTCACTGGCTTCCCTCTGAAATCCCCCTCCTTAAGAGACGCCCTTAAGCTACTGGGGAACCCCGGGTAGTACCCACACAACAGGACTGTGAGCCTTCAGAGTTTGTAAAGAGGCCGTCAGCTCCAAGCAAACGCACCCTGCCCTTTCTCTTCTCCCCACGAGAGATGTCTCAGATCTGTACCTCGGTTTCTTCATCAGGGCTTCAAAGACAAACTTGATGAACCCTGAGCTGGCACCTCAGACTGGGTATCAAATGTCTACCTTTTTACACACACACACACACACACACACACACACACACACTCTTCGCTGTGAGACCCAGCTATGTGTCATGTGTCTCCAGCTGGGCATCTCTCCACAGGAGAGCTCAGCCTCTCAAGTAGACGGTCAGCGCTGAGGCCGGATGGTTGGTTTTGGACATAGGACAAAGGTGGCATGGGGGGAATGAGCGTTCTGGAGCTGGAGGGTGCCAATAGGAGAGTGGAATTCCTGAGCACCTCGTCACAGGCAGCCGACAGAACATGAGCCGCAGGGCCCAAGCTATTTATACCTCGCCTGTCACTATCAGGGCCCCCAGAGCTCCCCCCTCCCAAGCCACACACAGCAGGTCCCCTTTCTGTTTCTGGTGCCTTCTCTGCTCCTCCCCCTCCCTACCTAATGAGANNNNAAAGAGATTATTCATGGACGCCTGTTACCATAAGCACTGCCCCCCACAAAACCCCTGAACTTCTTTCTGAGTTCCATAACAGGGATTGCCTTCGCTCTGCCCTTGAAGAGACAGCCCTCAAAGATACCCACTGTCCTCTTTCTTTTCACAATGCCTGGGGGTAGAGGAGCAATAAGATAGAATGATTCATCGAGAAGGTCCCAGAATCTTCCCAAATTCCAGTCACCACACAGCTTGAGTCGAGGACTATCTGGCCCAAATTTACTGGGTCAAGAAGGATGAGGCAGCTGAGAGAGTTTGGCCTAGAAGGGGTACCAGGAGATACGGAGCACATGTATGCCACAGAATTGCAGACTGTACACTCTCTGCAGCTCTTTCACCTCACTCCTAGCAGCTCCTCTGAGTGCCTCAGTTTCCTTGCTGTCACCATACCCTAGGACTCCAGCTACCCTTGACTTACCCTGAGCCCAGTCCTGCCTAGGTTTTCTGGCTGGCTCGCTTGGGCTCTCCCTGCCCACCAGCCCTGTCACGTTTCCCCTTGGCTGTTCTGGGCTGGGCTCTCCCTGTTTCTGTCTGGCTAACCCGCCCTTTTGCTGGAAGGATCTGCCTTTGTGGCCCAAATGGGCACATTGCCCAGGGGGCTCCCTGGCACAACAGGGCAGAGTCTCTCCCTACCCTCTCATCACCTTGGTTGAGTCAGACATTGGGGGGGAGGGTGCACAGTCTGACTCACCAGGTACTCTTTCCCTGAGCTCAGCTTCATTCTGAGGGGATGAGGCCAAGCAGGCTGGTGACAGGGACACTGAGTCAGGGGTAGCCTCAGTCTTTCCCCTGGGGCCCTGGTTTTGGGCTTCAAATGAGGCTTTTCTACCTGTAAAGTGGAGCACCCCCAAGCCTTCTCCCTAATTGGCCTGGGCAGCGTCCCTGCTTCCTCTCAGTCCATCTGTACACAAGCACACACACTTCCTTTCCCCTGCAGGTGGACAATACCCTGGGCCAAGAGCCAGGACTCCCAGGCCCTGTCAACCGCCCTGCCACCAATTCATCCAGAAAATTCTGCCAACGCTAGTTCGCTAGTTCAGTGTGTTTGGTCCTAACCAGTAGCCTCAGTTTCCCCATTTATTTCTTTAGTCCCACAGCGTATGAAAGGGATGGATTTCATCTCGAACTGGAAATGCTTAGCTTCGGGGTACTGGGTACTTTCACCCCTCGCCTTCCAGCTCGGCGATCCACCTCCCCAGCGCGGCGGCGCGGGAACCGAGCCCCGCCTGGGCCGCAGACCCCGGCCGGGAGGGGGTGGGGGGTGCCGAGCCCCTCCCGCCACCCGGGCCGCGTGGGGGAGGGGAGGAAGGAGGCGGGGCCCGCCCGCTCGGCGCGGCCCCCACCCGCGGGCCGGGCGGCATTCCTGGGAGGCCGGCGCTCTGACGTGGACTCGGGGGCCGCGAGCGCGGCGTGGGGGGGGCGCGGCCCCGGGGGCTTCTTAAACCCCCCGCCCCGGCCCGGCCCGCACTTCCCGAGCACCGCTCCGCCCCCGGAGGGAGACAGAGAGAGAGAGAGCGCGGCCGAGGAGCCGAGGAGGCCCGCCGAGTCCCGCCAGCCAGGGCGCGAGAGAAGTTGCTAGCAGCGCAGAGCAGAGCGGCGAGCTCCGCGGTCGCGCCCCGACAGCGCCCCGACAGCGCCCCAGCCCGAGCCCAGCCCCAGCCCCGTAGGCAGCGCAGCCCCGGCCCCAGCCCCACGCCGGCATGATGAACAACAGCGGCTACTCGGAGGCCGCGCTCGGCCTGGGCGACGAAGTGGACGACATGCCGTCCACGGAGAAGGACCTCGCGGAGGACGCGCCGTGGAAGAAGATCCAGCAGAACACATTCACGCGCTGGTGCAACGAGCACCTCAAGTGCGTGGGCAAGCGCCTGACCGACCTGCAGCGCGACCTCAGCGACGGGCTGCGCCTCATCGCGCTGCTCGAGGTGCTCAGCCAGAAGCGCATGTACCGCAAGTTCCACCCGCGCCCCAACTTCCGCCAGATGAAGCTGGAGAACGTGTCCGTGGCCCTCGAGTTCCTCGAGCGCGAGCACATCAAGCTCGTGTCCATCGGTCAGTGCGGGCAAGCAGGGCGCGGCGGGGAGGGGGACATGCCGGGAGAACTGGCCGGCCCGTGGGGGCGGCGGACCCAGGTGGTGGGTGGGAGCGGGGAGCTGAGACAGGGCAGGGGGCGACCCCCTGGCACAGGGAGAGGCCCCTGGCCCCGGCTTGCCCGGTCCATGGACGTGGGCCACACGGGCACTGCCTGCACACCCGCCTGTCGCCCGATAGCGGCGTCTGGCGGGTGTCCGGGGGTCCAGACCTTACCGTTCCTAAGCCCTCCAGCTCAGCCTTCCCGCACACACTTCCATCAACCCGCCTTGACTCACTGTCCCCTTTCTTGCCATCGGGCCATCCCAGCCCATGCTTGAGAGGACAGGGTCAGTGCCTGTTACTGACTCCTGGGGGTGTCTACCCCCTAAACAAAGCAAATAGCTTCTTTGCCTCCCAGCACCTCCACTGGGGGGGGGG
>NW_024425563.1:22856277-23033750 GCF_017311325.1 Ursus maritimus | reverse complement strand
GGGGGGGGGGCGGGGACAGGGCTGAAGGCAGGTCCCAGTCGCTGCCCATCCGAGGGCTGGGAGGCAGAGGGAGAGCTGGGGGCCCGGCAGACATGGGGCCGGGGCCCTCCACAGGCATGTGCTCAGCAGCTGGGCTCAGGCCCCTGGGCCAGGGCAGGCAGGGCCCAGCCTCAGAAACCTAAAAAGGCACTGAGCGAGCGCAGAGAATCTTAACCCCTACCTATCCACCTCCTGCTTCAGCCTGCCTGGGAGGGTGCTCCCCTAAGTCCTTGCCAGGCCCCAGCCCACCCCCTAGGCCCGGATTGGCTGCAGCTAACGGTCTGGGTTGAGGGGAGGGAGGAGAAGGCCTGTAGAAGGGAGGAAGTCATTGAGTGTAACCAGATTTGGAAGGTGTATCAGTGCTGGTGGGGGTGGGGAGGCACTCCAGGCTTTGGAGCAGCAGGGGAGCTGACGGTGGGCTCTGAGTGGCCACAGGCTGCTCCTCCCCCCAGCCCTGCAGTGTTCCCTGCTGGCTAGGGGCCTGGGGAAGACCCCCTACCCCTGTGTTGAACTCTTAAGAGTCTTACTGTGATTTACAGGAAAGGGCCCCTTGGAGTGCACCCCAGGGCCTGCAGGAGAGGAGTTTCACACAGGGTCAGGTGCCTTCCCCCACCAGGCTACCCCAAAGACTTCTCTAGATAATTGAATGTCTGTCCACCCCCACTCTCCCTCAGGGCATCTCTAGGCCTCCTGAATTAGCAGCTGAAGTCAGTCCGGGGCCCTTTGCCCTGTCCAGTCCCTTCTCCAGGCCTTACCCCTCCTGCCCCAATACTGCCCCCCCCACCCCACCCGCTCTGGCCTGGAAATAGCCCTGCCTCCGTGACACAGCAGATGTCTCTGAGCTTTCCAGAAGGACAAGCCTGAGGACAGGGGGTGGGGGAGGGGGCCCTGGTGTTTGTAGTGGGGCTGAGGGCTACATGAGTGTGTGTTGGGGGAGTCAGAGGGTGTGTGGGGGGAGTCAGAGACAAGTCATCCCGCTTGCATGCTGGGATTTGGTCGACAGGACTGACTGTCCCAGGTGGGGTCTCAAGGGGAGGGCCTGGGGCCTTACCAGGACTTTATAGGAAGCCGCTCAGCCTTCCCCTCCCTTCCCCACTGCGGGGGTGGCCGGCCCCTCTCCAGGCCTCATCCTTCCTGAGCGCACCTCTCCCCTCCCCCATGGCTGTGCCTGGCTGGGGGGGGGCGGCCTTGGCTCAACTGTGAAGGGGCCGGCTCACAGTAGAGGGGGAAGAAGCAAAAGATGGTTTGGGGCGGGAAGGACGCTCCTCCGTTCCCGCTGAGAGGAAGGGGAACTGTTCCCCATTTGGGCCAAGTGGCTCACTCCGCTGATGAGATAAGCTGTCAGCAATTCGGGGCCGGGCCGGAGGCTGAGGGTGGAGGGGAGGGGGTGCGCGGCAGAGCTGTGCAGCCCTGCGGGGAGATGTGAAGGGATTCCCCGCCAGGGCTGGCACTCTGCTTCCTCTAGTTCCCTCTGGCCCACGTAGCAGTGGGAAGGGCTGTCGGGGGGCCTCCCTGGGCACTGTCTCAGCACTGAAATGGAGCATCTGGGTACCTGGGAGGGGAGTCAGGAATGACTCCCCACTTCCCTCTCTAGGAGTGGGGTGGGAGCTGGGAGGTTCCACCTGAGGAAGGGGTGCTCAGCCTGGGTTGCCGAGCTCTGTGCCCTTACCCCAACACCCCGACCCGGCCCCCACCACCCCCTCAGCCCCTCCAAACAAAGAGGCCTAATGAGGCAGCTCTGTGCCGCAGCTGTTCCCCAGTTGCTATTCCTTCTAGAGCCAACAGCTGAGGGAGGGGCTGGAGGGGGCAGCAGCTGTGCCGGCACCTCCCTCGCCGGGGCCCTCTCTCCTCCCCCTCCACTTGAGGCCTGGGGTGGCCTCAGGGACCGGCTGTCAGGCTCCTCCCACCCCTTTGGGGGTGTCCCCAGGCTGGAGAAGAAGTGGTGGCCCTGGGTGTGAGGGAGGACGCCTGGCTTGATTGGAGCTCCCCTCTTCTGCCTGACCCGGGGGCGGGGCGGGTAGGGAGAGGAAGGTCATTGCCCCAGAGTGGGACTCTAGGCCCCTCTCCTGCCCCAGGCTGCAGTGGACCACTTGCTGTTTGGCCCAGGGCCAGTTACTCGCAAGAAACTTCTCCCTGAAGCAAATATGAATGACACCCCCTCCCACCCCAGCAACCCCAGGGTCTCACTCCCAGGAATCTGGCCCCGGTTTGCGAGATGCGCTCCTGGGTGTGTGCGCACTGGCTTTGGAGGCTGCCGGGGTGGTGAGAGGCGGCAGGGCACTGGGTGTCAAGACTGTGTGAAAGTCTTGTGGACCGTGTGTGAGAGAGCGCCCTGGAGCACCGGGAGGCCGGGAGTGAGTGTGTCATGGAATCTGAAAGCTGCCAAACCATTGTGCTTCGGCCGAGCCAGGGGGAGGGGGGGCGGGCTGGGGAGCTGTGGGGAAGGAAGGATGAATCAGTGAAAGGGTGGGGGAGCCAAGGGGGCTAGAGCTGGAGGCCAGAGGGACGTATAGGCTGAGAGTCTCCTTCACGGGGGCTGGTGGGTGGGGTGGGGGATGCTGGAGTTCCGCAGGCCTTTGGTCTCCTAAGTGCTTTCTTCCAAGATCTAGAAGGGGAGGAAAAGATGTGTAAAGGGGGGGTGCCTCCGGCCCCACCCTCTCCTATCTCTCAGGCAACACCAGTAAACAAGGCCGTCTCCCCGCCCTCCCCCCAGCCTCCTAAAAGTGCTGTTCAGGGAAGCTGACGGATTTCAGTCCTGCGTTGTCCTTCACAAATAAGCTGGTTTGCAAAGAGCTATATTGTAGTCCACCTGGGCTCCTGGATAGTTCTCTCTGGCTGTGTAAGGAGAACTAGGTCCCCCAAATGCTGGGGAGCTGGTTCTGGTATTCCCCAAAGGAGGGGTGGGTGGGGAGTCTGGAGTCCACATGGGTGACATTCTTCCTGGCTCATGTGAAATCCCACCGGCCCCAGCATTTGAAAACATGATTTTCAAGCCTTACCCGAGCCTGCACTGTACCCCCTCCCTCCTTCCAGAACTTTGTTCCAAAAGCCTTTTATGGTGTTCAGAGGAGAATTTGGCTGGAACCAGGTTAGTTCTAGTCCTCTCCAGATTGTTTTTAAAAATATTCATCCATTCAACCAGTATTTCTTGAGACCCTAGCAAGTTCTAGACTCTGAGTATAGAGAAATAAAATAGCGTCTAGTGTGAAAGAAGCCAGACCAAAAGAGGACATACTAGAGGATTCCATTTGTAGAAAACTCTAGAAAATGCAAATGAATCCATAGTAACCAAGGGCAGACTGGTTGTTGCCTGGGAAGGAGGGGGGACAAGGAGGGGTGGACGCAAAGAAATTGGGGAAAGATGGATATGTTTATGACATGGCAATTGCGTTACGGGCACATACACGGGGTCAGAGCTTATCCAGCTGTCTACTCGAATACGTGCGGTTTGCTGGATGTCAGGCAAACTTCAATAAAACTGTTTACAAAAATGAAAAACAGCGTCTGCCCCCAAGAGGCTTACAATCCCGGATAATTGCGCAGACACCTGTAGCCTGATGGAGGCCCACGCGTGCGCCGTTCCACAGGTGAAAGTACCTGTTGCGGGGCATGTCGGGAAGCAGCCTCATCACAAAGAGAGCGGCCCAAAAGTGCTAGGCCTCTGGGTCTGGCCTCGTGGGAGGGTGAGAATTTGGGAGGCGGAGAAGGGGGCAGGTTCCGGAATCCGGAGTTCTGACCCCCCCCCCCGGGGCTCTAGCAGGGCTTGGGGAGCCCCCTTGCTGAGTCCAGCTTGTCCCCTCCGCTCTGCAGACAGCAAGGCCATCGTGGACGGGAACCTGAAGCTGATCCTGGGGCTCATCTGGACGCTGATCCTGCACTACTCCATTTCCATGCCCATGTGGGAAGACGAGGACGACGAGGACGCCCGCAAGCAGACCCCCAAACAGCGTCTGCTTGGCTGGATCCAGAACAAGGTGCCGCAGCTGCCCATCACCAACTTCAACCGCGACTGGCAGGACGGCAAGGCTCTGGGCGCCCTGGTGGACAACTGCGCCCCCGTTGTGCCGCCCCCCCCCCCCCCCTCCGTGAGCCGGAGCCCCTGCCAGCTGAGAACCATTGCGGGCTCGAGGCCCTTCCCGCTGGGTGTGCCAGACCCTACAGCTGCAGCAAAAGGTTCAGAATTCCTCATTTTCCAGACAAGGACACTGAGGTCCAGAGACGGCCAATGACGTGTCCAAGATCACACAGCTTACTTGTGTCAGGATGGAACTAGAACCCGAGGCCTCAGCTTCCTGCTCCACGGGCGTCCTACTTTGCCACAGGGGTACCATTTCTGCTGAGCTGAGAGAACCAAAATGTGGTAGGCCTTGTAGCAGGAAGGCCGGGAGCTAGACCCTGAGAAGGTTCTTTGTCAGGCCCTGGGAGAGGCTTGAGGAGGGGCTGAGGCTGGGGTGGCACCGCCCAGGGGCAGGTGACCCAGCCCTGCCCTCTCTCACTGCAGGCCGTGGCCTAGTCAGGTGGGGGCAGCTCAGGGCCCCTGAGGAGACTGAGGCATCACAGACTAGTGCCCTGCCCCGTAGGCAGCTCCCTCTCTGACCATCACCTCCCAAGAAGATAGGTCATCTTCTAACTCGGGTGGATCAGCTCTGCTGCTAGCCCCTTGGGAGAATCCTCCCCCAGCCCAGGGTCAGCCGGGGAGCAGGGGGTGGGAGGTGGGGGCACCAGCCGCCTGGGAAGCATTCCCAGCTGCTGAGCCATTGCCCACAGCTGGCGAAGCCGCCAGCGATGAGCTCAGCTGTTCCGACGGTCATGGATTCCAGCCTTTGAGCCGGCCCCCTCCCAACCAATGAGCATCACCCCTTCTCCAGCTCTCACCCGGACCAAGCACCCCCTAACCCCTGCACCGCTTGACAGGAGTGACCTGGTGCTGCCTCGGCATTGTTCCTGTTAGGAGGGATGGGTTTTTGGGTGGCCACAGAGGAGACCCCGTCCTCTGAAAACATGCCCCTAAGTGCCTCAGTTTCCCCAAGTGGTCGGTGAGGAAGGAGAGGGTGTCTTATACCCTAAAGCTGATGTGGGAAGTGCTTGGAGCTCTAGGACTTGAGGGCGGCTGTGAGCAGACCTTTTGGGGGATGGGTCAGAGGCATGTGCAGGATGGGGCCTCTGACCTTGCCTGCGTACCTCTGGGGCAGCGGGAATGAGGCAGGAGGGATGGGGGGTGTCCTCCCAGGGTCTGTGCTGTGGCCCGGGCAGGCAGGAGGCCGACTGACAGGGCCGGTGCCAGGCTGCGTCAGCCAGGGCAGAAAGGCCTCATTGTTGGTGCCAGGGAGGGCTGCCACGCCTCTCGACAGCGATGGGCATCCCAGCCGATGGGCCATACCGTAAGGGGTCAGCAGGGACCTGGCTGTCAGCGGCCTAGAGCTGCGGGGCGGGGGGGTGACTCCATGGCCTGTGAGGCTGTCGGACGAGCAAATGCTCTGCACTCGGACTGCCTGGTTTCCCCTGCTCATCGTTTCCCTCTACCATCTCTCCAGGCCTCTGCCCCGACTGGGAGGCCTGGGACCCCAACCAGCCTGTGGAGAACGCCCGGGAGGCCATGCAGCAGGCGGACGACTGGCTCGGGGTGCCCCAGGTACACAAGCAGATGGGGTGGGGGGAGAGTAGAGGGGCACGAGGGCCCAGGATGGAGGTTGGGTCTCTAAGGAGGTCCAGTCGGGACGTGGGAGGGAAGCGAGGTTGCTAGGTCGAGGGCACCCTGTAACTGCATTCCTCCCCACGGCAGGTGATTGCCCCCGAGGAGATCGTGGACCCCAACGTGGATGAGCATTCTGTCATGACCTACCTGTCCCAGTTCCCCAAGGCCAAACTCAAACCTGGTGCCCCTGTTCGCTCCAAGCAGCTGAACCCTAAGAAGGCCATCGCCTACGGGCCCGGTAGGTGTTGAGCCCCGAGCGTCTTCCGTGTGCAGCTGCGTGCATGCTAGGACGGCTCCCCCTAAGTACCCGCTCTGCCTCCCGTCCCCCAGGCATCGAGCCCCATGGCAACACCGTCCTGCAGCCCGCCCACTTCACCGTGCAGACGGTGGACGCCGGCCTGGGCGAGGTGCTGGTCTACATCGAGGACCCCGAGGGCCACACTGAGGAGGTATGCAGAGCCTCGGGACGAGAGGGATCTGCGTGGGCTTGGAGCCAGACGCCGCGGGCTAACAACAGGGATGGCCTGGGGAGCTCTGGCCACCGGAGCTCGCTGCTGTGCTGGGGACTGGGGGAGGCATCACCGCGGGGGCTGCCAGGCACTGGGGGGTCAGGAGGGGCTGTGGCCCCTGTGACTCCCAATCTTTTTCCTTCCCGATAGGCCAAGGTGGTTCCCAACAACGACAAGAACCGCACCTACGCGGTCTCCTACGTGCCTAAGGTCGCTGGGCTGCACAAGGTATCTCCCTGCGCCCCTCCCCATTCCAGTCACGTCTTAGCTCTGGCTGAGTGGACCCCTCTGTCAGCTCACACCCCACCCTGCCCAGCACACGCAGCGGCCCACCTCTCCCCATCCTTGGCTCTGCTCTGCCCATCCACGCCCTCTCAGAACTGCTCTCTCCGAGAAGCTAACCCTTGCCCCCTGACCCCAGGTGACCGTGCTCTTTGCTGGCCAGAACATCGAACGCAGTCCCTTCGAGGTGAACGTGGGCATGGCCCTGGGGGATGCCAACAAGGTGTCAGCCCGCGGCCCTGGCCTGGAGCCCGTGGGCAATGTGGCCAACAAACCCACCTACTTCGACATCTACACGGCGGGTAAGGATGGGCCCCGGGGGGTGGCAGCCAGCAGCCTGTGACCGCCTGGGGTGATGTGGATCGGGGCCTGGGGCAGAGGGGTGGCTGGTCCCAGAGCGGGGGAGCCCGCAGCGGCTGTGTGTGTCCGGAGCAGGGGCGCTCACGGCCTTTGTGCGTGGCAGGGGCCGGGACTGGTGATGTTGCCGTGGTGATCGTGGACCCGCAGGGCCGGCGGGACACAGTGGAGGTGGCCCTGGAGGACAAGGGCGACAGCACGTTCCGATGCACATACAGGCCTGTGATGGAGGGGCCCCACACGGTGCACGTGGCCTTCGCTGGTGCCCCCATCACCCGCAGTCCTTTCCCCGTCCATGTGGCCGAAGGTAAGGCCCTTCATCCCCACGGTCACCCTCCCTGAGGCCCAATGAATCCCCCCCTGGGTTCATTGCCAGGACACAGAATTGCCACCAAATTCTGGGTCTGAGGGTTTACGGCAGATGAAGGAGCAAATCCAGGGGTGGGGCGGGCATCAGCTGAAGCTTTGGAATAAGTAGAGTAGCCGCAAGGGGGAGGGAGGAGCTCCGGAGAGACCTCCTCCCAATCATCTCTGCATGCACTACCCCCAGGAAGGGGGGGGTCAGGAGACCACAGTAGAGCGTATCAGACAGGGCCACCTTGGGGGGGGCGGTTGCAGGAGCATAGGTGACGAGCACCCACACCCCAGGCCTCAGGTGGTGACTCCGCCACTCGGTTCTCTCCCTGCTGCTGGGAGCCCTTGAGCCCTTGAGCCCTTGCCGTTACTCGCAGGCTCCGTGCCCATCCCCCACCAGGCCGAGAAGGTGGTACTGCCTTAGTACTATCTGGGGAGGCGGGGCCAGCGTGGCCATAGCCGACTGGCCTCACCTGCGCTGTGCGGCAGGGCCCAGGCAGTGTGGAACTGCCCCCCTTCCGTGGCATTCTGTGGCAGGCCCCAGGTTCCGTGCCATTGCCTGCGTGGTAGGCCTAGAGTACATGCTGTTGCTTGTTTTGTGGCCCTCCCCCCATTGGGTTCAAGGCCATTTTATGTGTTCCGTGGCAGGCTGAGATCGCCATTCTTTGGCCCGCGTTTAGCAGCAAGGTCTGGGTTCGTTGCCATTGGTAGCGTTCTGTGGCAGGCTGATTTCCATGTGTTGCCTGGGATCTGTGGCAGGCTTCATGTTATATTGGATAGCTCTTATTCTGTGGCCTTGCTTAGTGTTTCGTGGCATGACTTAGTCCTAAAGCTGCCGTGGTGGGTCTGACGGAGAAGGCTCAGGTGGTTCTAGGTGGGTGCCTTTGGGTGGTTTGGGGCCCTCTCCTCTCTCTCTTTGCCCTCTCTCAGCCCAGGCCCTGCCATGTCTTTGTCCCAGGTGACCCTCCGAGAACCCCAGCAGGAGGGGTTTCTTGTAGCCTCCCTGTCCAGCAGGGCTCCCAAGGGCCCCAGTTGTGTCAGGCTCCAGGGAGTGTGGGCGAGGACGGCATGAGGCCAGAGCCCGTGCCTGTGACACTATGCCCAGTGAGGTGGGGGAGGAGTGGTTGTGGGGCTGAGGCTCTGTCTGTGTCTCAGGCCCCTCAGCACCCCTAATCTTCTCTCTGCAACCCGCAGCCTGTAACCCCAACGCCTGCCGCGCCTCTGGACGGGGCCTGCAGCCCAAGGGTGTGCGCGTGAAAGAGGTGGCTGACTTCAAGGTGTTCACTAAGGGTGCCGGCAGTGGGGAGCTCAAGGTCACAGTCAAGGGGCCAAGTGAGTGCTGGGGCCCGGGACTGGGGAGTGGGAGAGCAGGGAGGAAATCTGGCCAGTGGGTCTGACTCTGAGGGCAGTGACGGCCAGCACCATGTCTCCTTGGAGAGACTCCAAAGGGACACTGACCAGAGGCAGCATGGGGCCATAGGCACGTTGTCTCCTCTCTTGCCTCGGTTTCCCGACCGCAAGCTGGGAATGCTCCTCCACGCCCCACATGCTACCGCGTGTCATGCACAGGGGCGACCTGAGGTCCCTGCCCGAGTTTCGGCTCCGCCCACTAGTAGCACTGCCCTCAGGCTGGGCCTGGGTCCCCCGGGCTCCTTGAGGGGATTGAGGACCTGTGACTCCCAGACTGTGGATCACACCCCCTTCTCTGTCCCGCATCTCCCCAGAGGGCACAGAGGAGCCGGTGAAGGTGCGGGAGGCTGGGGACGGTGTGTTCGAGTGTGAGTACTACCCTGTGGTACCTGGGAAGTACGTGGTGACCATCACATGGGGCGGCTACGCCATCCCCCGCAGGTAAGCCATGCGGCCCGTGCCTTCCTGTCTGGGCCCTCGCGGGGTGGGAGGAGGCAGAAGGGCTGCCTGGCGCTCTGGGGGGAGGGGGTGCCTCTAGCAGAGGTACTTCCTGGCATGGACACCAGATTCCTCCTTGCCCAGCCCCTTTGAGGTACAGGTGAGCCCAGAGGCAGGAGCACAGAAGGTACGGGCCTGGGGTCCCGGCCTCAAAACGGGCCAGGTGGGCAAGTCAGCCGACTTTGTGGTGGAGGCCATCGGCACGGAGGTGGGGACACTGGGTAAGTGGCCGGATGGTAGCAGCTGGGAATGCTGGGGAGCGGTGCGATGGAGGGACGTGGGAAGTGACTGGGGACGGGAGGTGGGAATAGCATCAGGATGAGACGGAGTGGGACATCAGGGCAACTGATGGGGAGTGATGGGAGTGTCCGTGCTGCCTCTCACGCCCTCTGGTCTTTCCTACCTCGAACCCAGGCTTCTCCATTGAGGGGCCCTCGCAGGCCAAGATCGAGTGTGATGACAAGGGGGATGGCTCCTGCGACGTGAGGTACTGGCCCACAGAGCCCGGGGAGTACGCCGTGCATGTCATCTGTGACGATGAGGACATCCGAGACTCGCCCTTCATTGCCCACATCCAGCCGGCCGCACCTGACTGCTTCCCAGACAAGGTGTGGTCGGGCGCCTGCCCATGGGCCCAGGATCGGGGGAGGGGGCCCTCCTCCAGTCTGTGACCATGCCCTCCGCTCCTCCCCCTGCACAGGTGAAGGCCTTCGGGCCCGGCCTGGAGCCCACTGGCTGCATCGTGGACAAGCCTGCTGAGTTCACCATCGATGCCCGCGCTGCCGGCAAGGGCGACCTGAATCTGTATGCCCAGGTGGGGCACTGCCCAGTCCTGCCACCCCATTGCCCTGGGCAGGAGCCCTGGGGGGGGGGGCAGGGGCGAGGCAGAGGAAATTGTAACATCATAGGACTGACTCTCATGGATCCGGAAGAACTATGGGAAACTTAAAATTTGGTGTTTTCTGATGATCATGACATATTTTACCAAAAGTGTATTTTGTTGCACTAATAATTTTCAGTTGAAAGATGATTTGATTCAGACACTGGCTTCCCAAATCAGTTTCTCAAACTGGTGTCCACTAAGCCCTCCAGTTAATGAATGTATTCTTGGGTCCCAGAGGATGATTTTTCTTTAAAATGTTCACTATTCAATTTTAGAAACATTGATTTAGCCCAGCCTCTCCCCCACTAGCCCCTTCCAGCTACCTGGGCTGGGAGGTGAGGCCACCCAGCTGGTTTCCAGCCAGATCTCCAGGCTCCCAGGGTGTGTGCTCTGACCGTGGGCTCTTTTGGCCCAAGGTCTGAGGCGAGGGGTAAGGAGGGCCGCCTGAGGCCAGCAGAGGGCGCCAGTGCTCTGAGGGGCCGGACTGCTCTAAGACCCTTCTTGGTAACGCTCACAGGATGCTGATGGCTGCCCCGTCAACATCACGGTCATCCCCAATGGCGACGGCACCTTCCGCTGCTCCTACGTGCCCACCAAGCCCATTAAACACACCATCATCGTCTCCTGGGGCGGTGTCAACGTGCCCAAGAGCCCCTTCCGGGTGCGTCCTCCCATCCTGCCCCTTGCCCCTGGGGTCCCAGAGGGAGGGTGGAGCCCGACACAGATGTTGGTTGTCCCTGGGCCCTTGTCACCACTCCCCACCTACGTCACCATCCGCAAAGGGGCTAAGACTGGTCCCACCAAGGCTGGGGCTGGTAGTTCCAGGGGAAGGGGCCTTGTGGGAGGGGCACCACGCTGAGCACTGACCCCTCCCCGCAGGTAAATGTGGGAGAAGGCAGTCACCCCGAGCGGGTGAAGGTGTACGGCCCAGGCGTGGAGAAGACGGGCCTCAAGGCCAACGAGCCCACCTACTTCACAGTGGACTGCAGCGAGGCCGGCCAAGGTGCGCCTGGCTGTGGCTGGGGGGTGGGGGACAAGGTCTGGGGGGGGGTCTCCTGCTCCGGCTAGATCTGTTTCTGGGCAGAGTTTGAGTGGGACTAGTTAAGTGGGGGAGGCTGTCGAGACCCCACTCATGGCCGTGTGCCCGCCTCCCCTCAGGTGACGTGAGTATTGGCATCAAGTGCGCCCCTGGCGTCGTGGGCCCTGCAGAAGCTGACATCGACTTTGACATCATCAAGAATGACAATGACACCTTCACAGTCAAGTACACACCCCCAGGAGCCGGCCGCTACACCATTATGGTGCTGTTTGCCAACCAGGTACCCCACCCTTGGCTTTTGGCAATCACAGGGGGCCCGCACCCTCCAAGTCTAAGCCGGCAGCTTGATACGCTGTCACGTGGGGACAATTTCACAGCCACCGATCAAGCACTTCTTGTGCGCAGGCAGCGTGCCTCAGAAGGCACGAAGGGGGAGCTCTTTCAGAAGCTGCCCTTGCCTACCCTCACGAAGTCTTTCTTCCATCCAGGAGATCCCTGCCAGCCCCTTCCATATTAAGGTGGACCCATCCCACGATGCCAGCAAGGTCAAGGCTGAGGGCCCAGGGCTGAACCGTACAGGTAGGTGTCTGGGCTGGGCTGGGCTGGAGTGGGGGCTGGGTGTCCGCCAGGCCCTCACCACATCTCGGCTGGGCCCCCCAGGTGTGGAAGTTGGGAAGCCCACTCACTTCACGGTGCTGACCAAGGGAGCCGGCAAGGCCAAGCTGGACGTGCACTTTGCGGGGGCCGCCAAGGGCGAGGCTGTGCGGGACTTTGAAATCATCGACAACCACGACTACTCCTACACTGTCAAGTACACAGCCGTCCAGCAGGTGTGTCCCACCACCTCCCTGCCTCACCCCTCCTGGCGGACAGGGTCCTGCACCTTCTTCTTCCAGTCTCCTAGGGCCACTTCTGAATGTCGGCCCCTCTCCCGCCACCCCTTCTCTCTGGCCATGCCCCCTGAGCCTCAAGTCTGCCTCGGCCACGGGCATATTGCCAGGCTGTGTTCTGACCTCTGCTTGTACCCAACAGGGTAACATGGCAGTGACAGTGACCTATGGTGGGGACCCTGTCCCTAAGAGCCCCTTTGTGGTGAACGTGGCGCCCCCATTGGACCTGAGCAAAGTCAAAGTTCAAGGCCTGAACAGCAGTAAGTGGGGCAGGAGCTGACCTGGAAGGGACGGGGGTCGTGAGGTGGGCCGGGGCCTCTGTTCATTGTGCCCCTTGCCCTCTCCGCAGAGGTGGCCGTGGGGCAAGAACAGGCATTCTCCGTGAACACGCGTGGGGCTGGCGGTCAGGGCCAGCTGGACGTGCGGATGACCTCGCCCTCCCGCCGACCCATCCCCTGCAAGCTGGAGCCCGGGGGTGGGGCCGAAACCCAGGCTGTGCGCTACATGCCCCCCGAGGAGGGACCCTACAAGGTGGACATCACCTACGACGGCCACCCAGTGCCGGGCAGCCCCTTTGCCGTGGAGGGTGTCCTGCCTCCTGACCCCTCCAAGGTGAGGAGAGAGGCGCCGGAGGGAGCTGGGATTTGGGGGTTTACCGGGAAGGTGGACGAGTCACAAGGGCCGAGGCCAGCGGGCCCATGTGTGTGGAGTGAGTGCGGCCGAGGACCCAAGGCCAAGTGATCCCCTGTCCCGGGACCGCCTCTGAGACAGCTTAGTTGTTAAGAGTGTGGCCTTTGATCGCACCTGGGTTTGAATTCCAGGGTCACTAACTGGGATGAACGGTTTGATCTGTCTGCCTCCTCTTCCTCATGTGGAATTGCTGCAATAAGGCCTCAGTGTAGTAGCTGCTGCATTTAAAGGGGCCTAGTGGGGGCGGGGGGGGGGCATGAGGACCAAGCATGGGAGGGGCCAGATGTGAGGAGCCCATCTCCCTGTTCCTCTGCCTAGGTCTGTGCTTACGGCCCTGGTCTCAAGGGCGGACTGGTGGGCACCCCAGCCCCCTTCTCCATTGACACCAAGGGGGCTGGCACAGGCGGCCTGGGGCTGACCGTGGAGGGCCCCTGCGAGGCCAAGATCGAGTGCCAGGACAATGGTGATGGTTCCTGTGCCGTCAGCTACCTGCCCACCGAGCCAGGCGAGTACACCATCAACATCCTGTTTGCCGAAGCGCACATCCCTGGCTCACCCTTCAAGGCCACCATCCGGCCCGTGTTCGACCCGAGCAAGGTGCGGGCCAGCGGGCCGGGCCTGGAGCGTGGCAAGGCCGGCGAGGCGGCCACCTTCACCGTGGACTGCTCGGAGGCGGGCGAGGCCGAGCTGACCATCGAGATCCTGTCGGACGCCGGCGTCAAGGCCGAGGTCCTGATCCACAACAATGCCGACGGCACCTACCACATCACCTACAAACCCGCCTTTCCTGGCACCTACACCATTACCATCAAGTATGGCGGGCACCCCGTCCCCAAATTCCCCACCCGCGTCCATGTGCAGCCTGCCGTCGACACCAGTGGAATCAAGGTCTCGGGGCCTGGGGTGGAGCCTCATGGTGAGTGACCCGTCAGGGAGCCACGGTCGCAGCAGGAGGGAGGGAAGCAGGGCTGAGGGCTTAGGGAGGGCCGAGGCGGGTGAAAGGAGGGCTTGGGGACAGGCTTGGAGTCCTTAGGGCTCAGATATCCCAGAGAAGGAGCCAAGGGCCAAGGTCTGGGCATGGAGCTTTGCCTGTCTGCTCATGTGGGAAAACCGTGTCTGCCTCTGGGCATCTTTCTGGGCAGATCCTAGCTCTCTCAGATCATGTCCCTGACCTGAAAAAGCCACGACCCCCGCTGTCGCGAGTACAGAGGGAAAGCTTTGGGGCAGACGGGCAGGAGACCGTTCCGCTCGGTTCAGTAAACATGAGCGGCTGGCTAGGCACGGGGATGAAAGCTAGAGGGAGACAGAAGACCCAGGCCCACCCTTGAGGCTGTGGGGCATCTGAGTGAACGGGATAAAGCAGAGGCTGTGGGAGACGGGCCTGGAGTGCACCGGGGTGCGGAGGGGGGCTGGGCTCAGGCTGGGGAGTAGCAGGTGGATAGGAGGACTAGGCTGAGACTTGGGGAGGGTGGAGGCATGAGCGACTATGGGAAGGCTGCCCCAGCCCCACACGGAGTGCTCCTCTCCTGGGCTCCAGGTGTCCTGCGGGAGGTGACCACCGAGTTCACTGTGGATGCGAGATCCCTAACGGCCACAGGTGGGAACCACGTGACAGCGCGTGTGCTCAACCCCTCGGGTGCGAAGACGGACACCTACGTGACGGATAACGGGGATGGCACCTACCGAGTGCAGTACACAGCCTACGAGGAGGGTGAGGGCCTGGCTGAGTGCAGGAGGGTGGGGAGCGGATCGCCGCGCTCGGGGCAGGTGCGGTGCTGGGGGCCGCGCACCCCCTGACTAGCTCTGTGTGGCCGGCTTCCAGGCGTGCATCTGGTGGAGGTGCTGTACGATGAGGTAGCTGTGCCCAAGAGCCCCTTCCGAGTGGGCGTGACGGAGGGCTGTGACCCCAGCCGCGTGCGGGCCTTTGGGCCAGGCCTGGAGGGCGGCTTGGTCAACAAGGCCAACCACTTCACCGTGGAGACCAGGTATCCAACCCCTTTCCTAATGTGGACACTGAGGCTGTGGCCACCCTGATCCCAACCCCTTGCCCTTCTCCTTTGCCCTTCTGTGCCTGCCTCATCTCATCCCCTCCCCTCCCCTCCCCTCCCCTCCCCAGGGGGACTCAGGAGCAAACCTCCCCTTGGTGTTTCAGATCAACCTGTAGCTCATTCCTCCTCAGCTGGGCCCCTGGCAGCCTGCCCTCCTTCCTCTGCCCGCCCCCATTCAGCCACTCTTCCCTCTCCACACTCGCTGGCACCAGCAGAGCTGATGAGGCTGTCACCTTGCAGGGGAGCTGGCACTGGAGGCCTAGGCCTAGCCATTGAGGGCCCCTCGGAAGCCAAGATGTCCTGCAAGGACAACAAAGATGGCAGCTGTACCGTGGAGTACATCCCCTTCACAGCCGGGGACTACGATGTCAACATCACCTTTGGGGGGCGGCCCATCCCAGGTATGTCTGGGGGACGGCAGGTGGCTTGGGAGGCAGGGGTGAGGCCGTGGGGCAGTTGCGGGGGCAGAGGCCGTGGCTGAGAGGCAGGGCGGGGCTTGCTGTTGACCCGACAGCCCCTCCAGTTCCTTCCCAGAGGTGGCGTCCTGGCCCCTTGCCTGGAGCATCGGAGCTCCTGGGTCTGGTCACTCAGATACAGCCCAGGCCACTGTCACTGGCTTAGCGAGGGGAGCCACTCACGCCTTCTCTGTCTGCAAAGAGCTCCCCGCTCCCCTGCAGGGCTGAGCTGCTTGTGAGGGTCCCGTCTGCCGTGATGGCAGGGCTTGGGCATGCTGAAACTGGACGTTTCCTCAGCGTTTCTAATTTCACACCATCAAAAGTGGACTTTATTTTTAAAAAACCCGTTTTTAGCATTTTATTTAGGAAGGACTTCTTCAGGCCTGTGGCCCAACATGGGAGGTTTGCCCAGCCTTGGTCTTCAGCCAAGTTTATCTCTCCCTGTTTACCTTTCTTAGCAAGTTCTTCAGCATTTGCATGCGGTCTGGCCTCCCTGGGGCATTTCAGGGGCAGGGAAGACCTCCTTTTCCCTGCCTCCTCAGTGTCCGAGATCTTCCCAGGCAGGTGGGTAGGGGCTGATGTCCTTCTCCTTGCAGGGAGCCCGTTCCGGGTGCCTGTGAAGGATGTGGTGGACCCTGGGAAGGTGAAGTGCTCAGGGCCAGGGCTGGGGGCCGGTGTCAGGGCCCGGGTGCCCCAGACCTTCACAGTGGACTGCAGCCAAGCCGGCCGGGCCCCGCTGCACGTGGCCGTGCTGGGCCCCACAGGTACAGAATGTCTGGGGCAGGGCAGGAGGGGGGGCGGGAGGACGGGGCGCCAGGAGGCTCTGCTGAGCCCGCCCCCCTTTCCCAGGTGTGGCTGAGCCCGTGGAGGTGCTGGACAATGGAGGTGGCACCCACACTGTCCACTACACCCCGGCCACCGATGGGCCCTACACGGTAGCTGTCAAGTACGCCGACCAGGAGGTGCCGCGCAGGTGAGAACTACGCTGGGGCTCCCGTGGCCGAGCTGTGGGGCACGCTTCCCAGGGCCACACCTGCAGGCCACTGCCAGGGCCCTCGGGTGCCCCTTCCACCTGTCTTGGCCTCATCTGCTCTTGGTCTCAGCCACCACAGCCTGCTCTTCCTTAGCCTTCCTTGGCCACAAAGAGGCAGCACAGCCCCCGGGGCTGTCCTTGGGCCGGGCTTTCTCACCATGTGGCTACAACACTAGCGCCTTGGGAAAAGGCAGGTGGGGGGAGGGCACCCTTCCGCACCATCCCGCACCCTCCTCTTTAAACCAACCAAAGCGTCTTCCTGGGGAACGCAGAAATGCTCAGGGTCCATTCCGGGCGTCCTCGAGTAATCCTCCCACAAACCTCAGGATGCGGTCTGTTCCCTCCTCCCTGCCCCACAGCATCCTCCCTCCTTACGTCTGTGGGGAGGACTCCCCCCAGACCCCCAGCCAACTGTCCATCCTTTCTGCCCCTCAAGCCCCTTCAAGATCAAGGTGCTTCCTGCCCACGATGCCAGCAAGGTGCGGGCCAGTGGCCCCGGCCTCAACGCCTCTGGCATCCCCGCCAGCCTGCCCGTGGAATTCACCATTGATGCCCGGGATGCTGGTGAGGGTTTGCTCACCGTCCAGATCCTGGTGAGTCCAGGTGGAGCCCATCTCCCCGGGCAGGGTTTGGGCACAGGCAGGCCCTGACCTCAGCTTCTCTCCCAGGACCCTGAGGGAAAGCCCAAGAAGGCCAACATCCGAGACAACGGGGATGGCACATACACCGTGTCCTACCTGCCAGACATGAGTGGCCGGTACACCATCACCATCAAGTATGGTGGCGACGAGATCCCCTACTCGCCCTTCCGCATCCACGCCCTGCCCACGGGGGATGCCAGCAAGTGTCTTGTCACAGGTGGGCGTGCACCCCACATCCTCTGCCCCTGCTCACCGTCGAGGACCCCTCCCAGCTCTTCCAGGTCCCTGGCCCAGTCCCTAGGGGGCTGCCAGTCAGAAAGCCCACCTCCCCTGCCCCCATCCCCCCTCCCCTCCCCCTCCCCACGGCTGTGTGGCCTCACGCTCTTCTCTGTTTCCAGTGTCCATTGGAGGCCATGGCCTGGGTGAGTGCCCTTTCTCTTCTTGCTGTGGGCTGAGGTGGTGAGGGCAGCTGGGAATGGAGCGGGACTGGGCACAGCCCCCACAGACCCTCAACCTGGCTCTTCCGGGTGGCAGGTGCCTGCCTGGGACCCCGCATCCAGATCGGGGAGGAGACCGTGATCACGGTGGATGCCAAGGCAGCAGGCAAGGGCAAGGTGACATGCACAGTGTCCACGCCGGACGGGGCAGAGCTCGACGTGGACGTGGTTGAGAACCACGACGGTACCTTTGACATCTACTACACGGCGCCCGAGCCGGGCAAGTACGTCATCACCATCCGCTTTGGAGGCGAGCACATCCCCAACAGCCCCTTCCACGTGCTGGTAAGCTCCGAGGCCCTGGACAGTGGCTGGGGAGACGGGCCCTGTTAGCAGCAGCAAGGAATCCCAGAACCCGTCCCCATGTCTGATGGATTCTGGGCCCAGAGTGTCCTGGGGTCAAGCCTCTGGCTTCCCACAGTGGGAGTTGAGCACAGCCCTTGTTTCTGGCCTCTCCGGTGGTCGGACAGCTCTCTCTGGGGAAGCTGGCCATGCAGTTCTCCGACCCTCAGGCCCACAGTCCCTAGACATCCCCCCAAGGTGGCCCTGTGGGACCATGAAGCCCTCCAGAGGGTAAAGCTCCCAAGATAGCCATCCTGCCCCAGGGCAGCCCAAGACCTCAGGTCCTGGGCCCTTCTCGGAGTCCGCTCCTGAGCACCTGGGCTGGCAGGAACTGGCCTGCCACAAGCTGTGCTCTCCGTGCCTTGCCTCCCAGGCGTGTGACCCCATGGCCCACGGGGAGGAGCCGTCTGACATGCCGCAGCTGCGTCGGCCCAGCACCTACCCTACGCACTGGGTACTGCTGCCTCCCACCTGGGCCACGCCTCGCCCTCCTCTTGCTCCTTCATTTCTTCCTCTCGTCCTCAGTGCCAGGGCTGGGGCATGGTTTGGGGGCTACCTTGGGGAGCAGGTGGGCGCGAGGCTGGGCAGATGGGGCCCCTCTTCTCTTGCAGTTGCCACGCCTCTCCTGCCGCTCTGATTTCACCGTGAACCATCTTTTCTTTCCTCACTTTCTCGGACTTCTGTCGGGACTCAGGCCAAGCTCCCCATACCTTCCCCAGCTGATGACTGTTCCTCTCCCCTGCCACAGGCCACAGAGGAGCCAGTGGTACCCGCAGAGCCCATGGAGTCCATGCTGAGGCCCTTCAACCTGGTCATCCCCTTCACCGTGCAGAAAGGAGAACTCACAGGTACCGGTCCTGGGGCCCTGAGGCAGGAGGGCTGAGCAAGGGAGGGGGAACAGCCTCTTCCAGGTCCCAGTGCGGGCTTCATCTCACTGCTCCGGGCTGTGTCCCAGGGCCTGTGGCGGCAGGAGAGGGGTGGGCCGTGCCAGGAAAACACAGGGTCCCCTACCTAACTCTGCTACCCCCAGGGGAGGTTCGGATGCCCTCCGGGAAGACGGCCCGGCCCAACATCACCGACAACAAGGACGGCACCATCACGGTGAGGTACGCGCCCACTGAGAAAGGCCTGCACCACATGGGGATCAAGTACGACGGCAACCACATCCCCGGTAAGTCGGGCCGGGCCGGGAGGGGCCCACTGGGCTTTGTTCTTGCCCGCCTTCTTTCAGCAACTCCTCATTGAGCACCAGCTGTATGCAGACACCATGCCAGCCCCTGGGGAGCCAGACATCCATCAGTCAGGCCCCCACCACAGACAGGGAAGCTGCAGGAACGGACAGGGAGCCGTGGTGGGCTCAGGAAGCTCCCGTCCGCACTGCTGACAGTCCCTCTGTCTGTCTCCTTCAGGAAGCCCCCTGCAGTTCTACGTGGACGCCATCAATAGCCGCCACGTCAGTGCCTATGGGCCAGGCCTGAGCCACGGCATGGTCAACAAGCCGGCCACCTTCACCATTGTCACCAAGGACGCTGGGGAAGGTGAGGGGAGCTGTAGGCAGAGGGCTGGGAGGCCAGGTGCAGGGCTGAGGGCAGGACCTCTGATCTCAGCCCCCATCCCCCTCCAGGGGGTCTGTCCCTGGCCGTGGAGGGCCCATCCAAGGCCGAGATCACCTGCAAGGATAACAAGGATGGCACCTGCACCGTGTCCTACCTGCCCACGGCGCCCGGAGACTACAGCATCATCGTGCGCTTTGATGACAAGCACATCCCGGGGAGCCCCTTCACAGCCAAGATCACAGGTGGGGGGGCACCCGAGCCTACAGTACAAGCCCCAGCACAAGCATGTCCGAGTAACCCGGGGCATTAGGGTGGTGGGCCCCTCTGGGTGAAAGGGGTCATCTTTGGACATATACAAGCAACACTCCATTCCCTAGAGCAGGTGAGGGGGCTCCAGCTACCCCCATGTTTCAAACATATCACCTCATGCAGTCACTGCAGTAACTCGTGAAGTTAGGGTACCGATAAGCTCTTTTGGTAGATCAGTAGGCCCAGAGAGGCTAAGCAACGTGATCAGAGCCACATGGCAGGTAAGGGGTTGGGACGTCTACTCCAGTCTAGTGTTTTGGCTCCACGAAACCATGTGACTTGCAACTAAAATACACAGATCAGGGATTGAGCCCATTCAGGCCTGAGGCACCCACGGGGCAGCTGGGCTACTGGGCCCACCTGTAATCTTTGGCGGCCAATATGTGACTGAGGACCATGCTCTCGTGGGCCTCGGGCCTCTCTGCCCTTTGAGTGGTCCCAGCGCTTGAGTCCAGCGGGGTCTGCTAGGAGGTCTCCTGAGCCCCACGAGGACACGGCCTGCCTGGAATCCTGACCGTCTGACACGTCAAACTCCCCCACCAGGTGATGACTCCATGCGCACATCACAGCTGAATGTGGGCACCTCCACGGACGTGTCACTGAAGATCACCGAGAGTGACCTGAGCCTGCTGACCGCCAGCATCCGGGCGCCCTCGGGCAACGAGGAGCCCTGCCTGTTAAAGCGCCTGCCGAACCGCCACATTGGTGAGGGCGGGGCCCTGGCGAGGGAGCGAGGGAGGAAGGCGGCCTCACAGGAGTCGGGAAGGGGGGGCTCTGCCAGGCCCAGGGCCCCCTGCCTGACCACCCCCTCTCCACAGGCATCTCCTTCACCCCCAAGGAAGTTGGGGAGCACGTGGTAAGCGTGCGCAAGAGTGGCAAGCACGTCACCAACAGCCCCTTCAAGATCCTGGTGGGGCCGTCGGAGATCGGGGACGCCAGCAAGGTGCGCGTCTGGGGCAAGGGCCTGTCCGAGGGACAAACCTTCCAGGTGGCGGAGTTCATCGTGGACACTCGCAATGCAGGTGCTTCTTGCCCCAGGGAGCCCCCGTTTCCGCTGGTGCTGCTAATGAGAATGTGAACTTTCCTGCCCCGTGCCCCTTGGTCATCTCCTCCTCCCTGAACTTCCTGGCCCAGTCTTGGGGGGGATCACATTCTGGGGTCCGTCTGGGGGGGGTAGTGCACACTCCGTGTCACTTCTCTCCAATTTAAGAGAAAGCCCAGCTGTCCTGAGTTGCTGACTCTCCCTCACTCACTGGAACCTAAGAGGCCCACCTGAGGGAATTTTCCACACTGCCCCATCCCCGGCCCCCGGGTTCGGTGCCTGGCTTATCCCTTCTTGCTAGTGGTTATTATACATGCTGGGCGCCTGTTCCAGACAGAGCCCGTCATGTGGGGAGGGGAGAGCAGAGTGGCAGGGCCTGAGGGAGAGGCGTCCTTGGTTTCCTGCCAGGTTATGGGGGCCTGGGACTGAGTATCGAAGGCCCTAGCAAAGTAGACATCAACTGTGAGGACATGGAGGACGGCACGTGCAAAGTCACCTACTGCCCCACTGAGCCCGGCACCTACATCATCAACATCAAATTTGCTGACAAGCACGTGCCCGGTAAGCTCTGGGCCACGGCTGGGCCGGGAGAGGCGGCGAGGCCAGTGGCGGGAGCGCCCTGATGGCCCCCTTCTCCCCTTCCAGGAAGCCCCTTCACCGTGAAGGTGACGGGCGAAGGCCGCATGAAGGAAAGCATCACCCGGCGCAGACAGGCGCCTTCCATCGCCACCATCGGCAGCACCTGTGACCTCAACCTCAAGATCCCAGGTGCGAACCCGGAGAGTGGGGGGTGGGGGGGGGCTCCGGGCCCATAGCCCCCCCCCAGCATAGTCCTGGTCACTCACCTGTGCTGCTTCGCGTCCCCCAGGGAACTGGTTCCAGATGGTGTCCGCCCAGGAGCGCCTGACGCGGACCTTCACCCGCAGCAGCCACACGTACACCCGCACGGAGCGCACGGAGATCAGCAAGACGCGGGGCGGGGAGACCAAGCGCGAGGTGCGGGTGGAGGAGTCCACCCAGGTCGGTGGAGACCCCTTTCCCGCCGTCTTCGGGGACTTCCTGGGCCGGGAGCGGCTGGGCTCCTTCGGCAGCATCAGCACGGCCGTGCGGGGCCAGGGGCCTCCCAGGGAAGCGGGGCCTCCCGTCCTCTGGGACAGGACGGGGAGGGCACGGGCAGTTGGCCGGAGGTGTTCTGGACAGAGGAAGAGGTTTAACTGTGGAGGGAGGGAAGGTCCAAGGCTGGGAGCAGCCCAGTGTCAACCTAACACTCCCCACTGCCTACAGGTGAGGCCAGTTCTCAGGACATGACCGCACAGGTGACCAGCCCATCGGGCAAGATGGAAGCCGCAGAGATTGTCGAGGGAGAAGACAGTGCGTACAGCGTGCGTTTCGTGCCCCAGGAGATGGGGCCCCACACGGTCACTGTCAAGTACCGCGGCCAGCATGTACCTGGCAGCCCCTTTCAGTTCACTGTGGGGCCACTTGGAGAAGGTGGAGCCCACAAAGTGAGGGCTGGAGGCACAGGACTCGAGAGAGGGGTGGCCGGCGTGCCAGGTAAGGGGCAGGGGCCAGGCGAGGGGGGTGGCGGCAGGGCAGCCAGGGGAGGGGCAGTGGTGCTAACGAGCGGCCTCTGCCCTGCTTCCCTGTCCCCAGCTGAGTTCAGCATTTGGACCCGAGAAGCAGGTGCCGGGGGCCTGTCCATTGCTGTGGAGGGTCCCAGCAAGGCGGAGATTGCATTTGAGGACCGAAAAGATGGCTCCTGTGGGGTCTCCTATGTTGTCCAGGAACCAGGTAGGCGTCCAGGATGGAAGTGGAGGCTGGGCCTGCCTGACCTTTCAGACGGGGCTTCTGCTTGCTGACCAGAGCAGGGAGATGGGCTTCAGAACTCCCCCTTCACCTGGGCCCCTGCTCTTCCTTTGCCCCATCTCCCTCCACGCCACACCCCTGGGGATGTCTCTCCAGACCTGAGCCCTGACCCAAGGAGCCTGTCCCGGGATGAGGTGGTTCCACCCCCCCATCTCCCATTCAGGGGCCTGTGCTGACCAGGCTTCCCTCCCCAGGTGATTATGAGGTCTCCATCAAGTTCAATGACGAGCACATACCAGACAGCCCCTTTGTGGTTCCTGTGGCCTCTCTCTCCGATGACGCTCGCCGCCTCACCGTCACCAGCCTCCAGGTATGTGTGCCCAGGGATAGGCCCCTCTGCCATCCTAAGACCCGGGCAGGAGTTGAAGGGAGGTCCCTGTGTCCAGGGGCTTAGCAATGACCTTGGAAGGGACAGTCAGCACAAGTCCCCCTCCCTCCTAGCATCCGTACAGCAGGGGGCGCCATGCCTCACCCCAGGGTCATCTTCACACACTCTCATCCCCAACTGGCCTCCTTGTGCTTCTTCTAGTCCTTCCCATTGACCCACCTTCTCCAGTGAGCCCCCCCACCCCCAGGCCAGTCTCGGCCACACTCTTCCCTCCTCATCTGGGCCTCTGGGCCATACAGCTTGGTCAAGCACTGGCCTGCTTTACAGTGTGAGTCTTACCTCCCCAGCGAGGACAGGGGACGTCCTCTCATCCCCCACCGCTCCCAGCATAGCCAGGTGGATGCCAAGGTCACAGGCCCAGCCCCTGCCTCCCACTTCCCAGAGCCTTGATGACCACCTCCCTGAGCTGGGCCAGGCTGGGGCTGGGAGGCTCCAGGCTAGGCAGGCTGTGAGAGCAGTGCTCCAGACCGTCCCCCTTGGAGTCTGAGTACCCTCTGTGGCCTCCGCAGGAGACGGGGCTCAAGGTGAACCAGCCGGCGTCCTTTGCAGTGCAGCTGAATGGTGCTCGGGGCGTGATCGATGCACGTGTGCACACGCCCTCGGGCGCCGTGGAGGAGTGCTACGTCTCCGAGCTGGACAGCGGTAAGCTGGCCCTAGCCTTGCCCACCCATGCCAGCCCTTCTGGGGGAGGGGAAGAACAAAGGCTCACTCACCAACCCTCTGCCCCACAGACAAGCACACCATCCGCTTCATCCCCCACGAGAATGGCGTCCACTCTATTGATGTCAAGTTCAACGGTGCCCACATCCCTGGCAGTCCCTTCAAGATTCGCGTTGGGGAGCAGAGCCAGGCTGGGGACCCAGGCTTGGTGTCAGCTTATGGTCCTGGGCTTGAGGGGGGCACTACTGGTGAGTGCCTAGAGCTGGGGAGAAGGGTTGGATATTGGGGTGCTCAGTGTCTGGTCCTGTCGTGCCCTGACCTGGAGGGCTGAGTCCCTGCAGAGGTCTGCCGTGGGAGCCTGCGGCCCGGCCCATGTCTGGGCCCCGAGCCCTTCCTGCCTACAGCCGTGCTACCTCCCACCCCCAGGCGTGTCATCAGAGTTCATTGTCAACACCCTGAACGCGGGCTCAGGGGCCTTGTCTGTCACCATCGATGGCCCCTCCAAGGTGCAGCTGGACTGTCGGGAGTGTCCTGAGGGCCATGTGGTCACTTACACTCCCATGGCCCCCGGCAACTACCTCATTGCTATCAAGTACGGTGGCCCCCAGCACATCGTGGGCAGCCCCTTCAAGGCCAAAGTCACAGGTGAGTGCTCCGGGTGGGGGGCATCCCTCCAGCCCAGCCTGGATGACTTCAGTGGCCGTTCACATTGGGTCACAGTCTGACCCAGAAACCCCGGGCAACTTACCAGGAACAAGGTGGGCAGACCACACACAGCACACCATCTGTGCAGCCATGGAGAATCATTCTTGACAAATCCTTCCTCTTGTCCGTCACTTATTAATCTTTTCCCTGCAGTGGCTCCCAAGCTTTAGCTTAACTTTCTGCCCTCCTGGCTTCCATGTTTCTGGCCTCCTAGAAGACAAAGCTCAGTTAATATTTAGCAAGCTTTCCTTTTGGAAGCCGTGTGAAGGATTAGTTGGAATGTGTTCTTTTTATTTATTTTTTTAAAAGATTTTATTTATTTATTGGACAGAGATAGATATAGCCAGTGAGAGAGGGAACACAGCAGGGGGAGTGGGAGAGGAAGAAGCAGGCTCATAGCGGAGGAGCCTGATGTGGGGCTCGATCCCACAACGCCGGGATCACGCCCTGAGCCGAAGGCAGACGCTTAACCGCTGTGCCACCCAGGCGCCCCGGAATGTGTTCTTTTTAAAGCAAGACTCTTACCCTGTGACTTGAGTTCCCAGACCAAGCCAGGCGAGGGCTGGAGCCATCGGAGGCCAGGACCTCAGGACGAGCTAGAGCGTGTGCACGCAGCCAGGCTCGCTGGGAACTCCGGGTGCCGCAGCGGGGGAAGGGACGTGGCCCACAGGGCTGTCGCTGCGGGGCCGAGCGCCTGCGGCCTAGGGAGGGCAGGCCTCTCCCCCAGCTCCTGCTTACCCCACTCTGTCCCTCAGGTCCCCGGCTGTCTGGAGGCCACAGCCTTCACGAAACCTCCACGGTTCTGGTGGAGACCGTGACCAAGTCGTCCTCCAGCCGCGGCTCCAGCTACAGCTCCATCCCGAAGTTCTCCTCAGATGCCAGCAAGGTGGTGACACGGGGCCCAGGGCTGTCCCAGGCCTTTGTGGGCCAGAAGAACTCCTTCACTGTGGACTGCAGCAAAGCAGGCATGCTGAGGGAGGAAGCGGGGGGTTTCCGCGGGTGGGCAAGTGCCCAGGGACATGGGGGCGGGGGCGCCGAGGGCCTGCGGGTCCCTGGGGTGAGCCAGCGCCTTCTGTCTCCCTCCAGGCACCAACATGATGATGGTGGGCGTGCACGGGCCCAAGACCCCCTGTGAGGAGGTCTACGTGAAGCACATGGGGAACCGGGTATACAACGTCACCTACACCGTCAAGGAGAAAGGGGACTACATCCTCATCGTCAAGTGGGGCGATGAAAGTGTCCCCGGAAGCCCCTTCAAAGTCAACGTGCCCTGAATCCCAGAAGTGCCTCCCCCAGCCTCAGCCCCCGCCTCAGCCAGCGCGCGCGCGCGCACACACACACACATATCACACCTAATGCACAGCGCAGAATCAGACCACGAACACCTACCCTGGGGTGTGGAGCGGGCAGCACAGCCTCTCCACCCTGCCATGCCCCCAGGGCTTGGAGGGCCTTCCCTGTCTCGGGGCAGCGTTCCTCCCGTCGAATGTGACACAAGGGCGGGCTGGGGGTTGGGAGGGGGTCAGGGAAGCCCCAAGTTTTCTGGTGGGGGTGAGGCCAGCGGGGAAGCATGTGTTTGGGGGTGTCTGCGTGAGAGAGAGGTCACCCTCAAACCGCACTGCCGGCCAGACCGCCTTGCTGCTAAGGACCGTGTCTGGCCCCTCTGGTGGCCACAACCCCAGAGCCTTAAGGACTTGGAGAAGAAAGCACAATCGGAGGAGAAAACAGACCCAGACCCAGCAGCAGCGCTGGCACGTGGCCTGGCCCCGGGTGACTTCTAGCTGCCCAGCCGGGCTTCCTGGAGGACTGCTTTCTCTCGCTCCTTTTTTTTTTTTTTTACGGTTGCACAGCTCTGCCCCATGGGGGGCCTTTTTTACACACTGCGAGGCCCAGCTTTCTCGGGGGACTTTTGCACATACCATGTGGCTCTGCTGGGAGTCACTTACGTGGAAAACTCCAAATAAAGTGCGGCCTTTCGCAGAGGCTTGGCTGTTGTGCTCGTGCTTTCTATGGGTGGCCACCATCTGTCTGGGGAGGTCTGGGGTTGTGGTGGAATACTTGAAGGAATCAGCGACAGCGCCTTCAGGATTGGTCCTCAGACTCCTAGGGGGAGAGGGAGGTGAACACTGTTCTGGAAGACTGCCCTGGGGCTGCTGGGAGGCCAGCTTCCCTTCAGCCTGATCTCAAAGATGTTCAACAAATTAGGTCCTTAAAAGAGTGAGCACGGATTCAAGCAGGAAATGTTCCTCACCCAGCAAGCAGGTGGAACCCCATGCAAACCCAGGAACTTTCAATCCAGCTAAGTCCAGGCTCAGATCTGGACCTGTTCTGGCCCGCTCTGGCCCCAGCAGTTCTGACCTCGCTCGGGGCCCCAACCGGAACCAGCCTCCTAACCAGTCACCCTGGCTTGAGCTCTTCCCTTAGTCTCCCTGGCCCACAAGCCTCCATAGGTGGCATCCGTGGCCTCTATGCCAGCCTCTTCATTCAGCCTCCCTGGCTCACAAACCTCTGAACTAGCCTCCCTCACCCTACAGCCTTTTCACTTAACTTCCCAGCAGCCCCTTACCTGAGCCTCCCTGGCCCACCAGCCTCTTCCTAGTCTCCCTTACCGGCATGCCTCTTAACTAGTCTCCCTGGCTCACCAGCCTCTTAATCAGTCTCCTTGGCCCACAAGCCTCTTTACTAGTACCTGGCCCACCAGCTTCTAAACTAGACATTTTGGCCCATCAGCATCTTAACTAGTTTCTGTAGCCCACCAGCCTCTTTGCTTACCCTCCCTGACCCACCAGCCTCTTCCCTTGGCCTCCCTGGCCCATCAGTCTCTTCACTTGGCCTCCCTGGCTACCAACCTCTGAACTAGTCTTCTGGGCCCACCAGCTTCCAGACTTAGCCTCTCTGGCCCGCCAGATTCTTACCTAGTCTCCATGGCCAACTAACCTGTTCACTTACCCTCCCTGGCCCATCAGCCTCTTAACTAGTCTCCCTGGAAAACCAACATTTTCAGTTAGCCTCCCTGGCCTGCCAGCCTCTTCACTTAAGCCTCACTGACCCACTAATGACTGAACTAGCCTCCCTGGCCTATAGCCTCTTCCCTTAGCCTCCCTGCCTTTAACTAGTCTCCCTGGCCTGCCAGCCTCTTCACTACTCTCCCTCGTCTGCTGGGTTCTTAACTAGTCCCCCAGGCCCACCAGCTTCTAAACTAGTCTCTTTGGCCCATCAGCATCACTACTAGTTTCCCTGGCCCACCAGTCTCTTCACTTGACCTCCTTGGCCACCAACCTCTGAACTAGTCTTCCTGGCCTGCCAGCGTCTTATCTATTCTCCTTGGCTCACCGGCTTCTTCCCTTAGCGTCCCTGGCTCATCTACTTCTTCACTTAGCCTCCCTGGCCCACCAAGCTCTTAACTAGATTCCCTGTCCCACCAATGCTTAAATGGTTTCCCAGGCCCATGAGCTTTTTTACTAGCTTCCCTGGCCTACCAGTCACTTTTCTTAGTTCCCTGGTCGCCAACCTCTGAACTAGTCTTCCCGGCCCTATAGCCTTGTCACTTAGCCTCCCTGGCCCAGTAGTCTCCCTGGACCACTATCTTCTTAACTAATCTTCCTGGCCTGCCAGCCTCTCCCCCTAGCCTCCCTGGCCCCAGCCAGTTCTCTCGAACCCACCCTTCACACTGCAGCATGAGCAGCTCACATTTAAAGGAATTTGCCCCTCTCTGGTTCAGGGCCATTCTGCAGCTCCTTCCCGTTCCAGGCTAATGTCTACTCTTCCTACCAAGGCCTCCTAGGCCTAAGTTCACACACCAGCTTCCCCCACCTGTTCATGCAAGAAGTCCTGAGTCAGACAGTGTGCCCGCTCCCCACCATACCCTCTACTCCAACCCCACTTTACAGCTTCTAGCTTCCTGGGCACACATGCTGCAGTTTGGGCCTGTGCCTGGGAACAAACACCCTTGCCTCTCCACCCGCCCTCATCTTCCTGGCTCCCTCCCTGTTCCTCCTGGATCTGCCCCCATCCCAGCACCCAAACTGCCCCAGGGCACATCTCTGCATTACCACACTGATCTGTGACTTTGTAACTACAGACCTTCCTCCCCCACCAGCCTGAGCTCCCTGACCCTGGAAGGTCTAATACAGACAGGTGTGACAAATAAGTGAATAATTCAGTAGCCAGAGCAGGGCAAAGAAGCATTTCACTCAATTGACCCCCCAATTCTAGACCCGCCCCCGGACATTTCAGCACATAGTGGTGGGTCAATCAGAGAAGACCACCCTCCTCGTCTCTTTACTAAGTAGCCTATCTGCCTCCATGCTCTTTTTTTAAGTTTCTTCTTCCCTTTCCCCCTCCTTGCTCTGAATCCTGCTCCCATAAGACCCCTCCAGGGCCTCTCTTATGTTTGCCCTCCTCTCCATCCTGCAGGGAGCTCCTCGAGGACAGAAATCATATTTTATCAATCTTGTGTCCTCAGCCTCCTCATGGCCACATTTGATAAACGCTGGCTGAATGAATGAGTGTGTGATAAATGTGCCCAGCTCCTTACTCTGCCTGATAAAACCACCTAAGGCACGATCCATTCGCTTAAGTACCCAACCACCTGCGACCATTGTGGGCCAATTCTGTGTCAGGCACTAAACCAGGTGCTTCTACACACACCCTTCCTCATTCTCTACCCTCCCTCCCCACTCACCCCAGGTGTGAGCACTTTCCTGAAGGGCCTGCTGGCCTCCTCCTCCGCATCACCTGCTTTCCACCCCATGTTTATAGACGTCCAGCCCCGCTGCTCTTCCCCAACCACAGTATGGCCCTGGGTACTGAGCATGTATGGGCTCTATCTCACTTAATCCTAACGGCCCTATCAAGTGGGTGGGCATACTACTATCTGAAGAACTCGAGGCCTTAAGAATTTTGGTGATAAATCTAAAATCATACTTCTAAGTAGCAGGGCCAAGATTCAAACCAGGTGTGCCCAAACCCCAAGCTTATCAACCAAATAACCACTAGATGAGACCATCTGGACGTCTCAAGCACTCTAAACTCACAAACCACATGTCTGTTTGCTAAAATGGAGGAGGAAAGAGTGAGCTCTCTCTCTCAGGAATGTCACTGCTATTAACCTAGTGGGAATGGCCAGAAGCCTGGGAGTCACCTGGGTCTCTGCTTCACTCCCCGAACACATCCAATCTGAAAACCAGTTTTGTCCATTCTGCTCTAAATATCTCTTGACCCCGTCTCCTTCTCCACATTCGCATTATCACAACCTGAGTTCTGACTACCATTATCTCTTACTTGCCTCTGCACACAGCAACTGACAGCGCTCTCTCTAAAACATGAATCTCACGACATCATTTTCCAGTGACTTCAGGATAATTTGTCCTCAGGCTAACTTTCAGATTCTTTAACTCAGCTTGAAGGCACCTATGCTCTCCAATCACTAAGCTTTTGCATATGCTGTTCCTCTTGCCTAGAACACCCTCTTGTCTGTCCTTATTTCTACCTCCTGAATCCTTCTGGCGATCTTCTTTGAGCACGCCCTCCCCCCAGTGGGTTAGTTACCCCTTCAGTGGGTGCTCCCACGTCCCGCTCACATTTTAGCAATTAACGCATTGCTTTGTAACTGCCTGTTCACTTGAATCCCTATCTCACTAGTGAGTGTCACCATTAACTTGTTCAATCTTTTGTCTACTAAACAAACACATACTAGCTGTTAACTGCGTGCCATCGTTAAATACTTACATGCACGATACAGACCCGGAACTCGCCCTGGAGAACAGAAGCCCTATCTTCTCTTCTGAGGTCTAGGTATCTGTCAGCAGGAGGCTCAACAGGTTATTGAATGAGCGATGGAACGCGCTTGCGTGGGTCCGTCGTGCCGCGCGCACTTCTGGGAATCGTAGTCCCCAGGTTCGGGCCTCTCTTTATGGCGCAGGCGTGTTCAAATTGAGACCGTTTTACTATTAATGCGCATGTGCCGGGAGGCGGAGGGCTGAACTGCGCATGTCTAAGGGGTGGAGGCGCGGTCGAAAAGGCAGCGCACTGCGGAGGTGGGGCTTCCGTGACTTCGGGCTGTCGCGGACCTGCTTGCGAGAATGGCGGGGAGGGGGAAGCTAATTGCGGTGATCGGAGACGAGGACACGGTGACTGGCTTCCTGCTGGGCGGCATAGGGGAGCTTAACAAGAACCGCCAGCCTAATTTCCTGGTGGTGGAGAAGGATACAACCATCAATGAGATCGAAGACACTTTCCGGTACGGTAGCCCGCGAGGCCTGAATGAGACCCTCTGCCTTGGGTGGGAGCGCGGGGAGTAGGGGGCGGTGCGGGGACCCTGCGGGTGGGGCCTGCGCTCGGCTTCCAGACCGCCGACGTCGAGGGTCAAGGAAGTCGGTCCGGCAGCCCTTCCGGAGGAGGCCTCTGTGCTCCAGATTCTCTTTTGGGGCTTGGGAGAACCCGGGCTATGTCAGGTCCACGAGCTCATCTGTCATATGACTGTGTGTCAGAAAAGAAGAGGAACAGAGCTCGTGACGGGCGCCGCCCCTCGGCCCAACGTGCCCCAGGGTCCTGTCTCGGCTCCGCCCCCGTTCACCCGTAGAGCAGACCCCCAGCGTTGCTAGCACTCGCCTCTTGCGGATTGACTCCTAAAGGAACCACACACTCACCGGAACACCTAGGCAGTGGGGTCGGGCTTTCTTGCATTTTCATGTTCCTTAGAGGCTCACAACCATCCTGTAGGTAGGAGTTATTATTCCCATTTACAAGTGGGAAAACTAAAGCTCAGAGAGATTAAAGCACCAGAGTCACACCATTTGGAAGAGAGGGAGAGGGGATTTGAACCCAGGCCCAACTCTCTTAAGCTGGGTCCACGCTTTGCTTGTGCAGTTACCTCACTCTTAGAATTTCCCATTGTCCTGAGCTCAGCCAGCAGAATATCAGGACCGTATCCTACCTTCTGCTAAGACCTTGCATTTGAAGTCCTCATTTCTTGCCCTGGGTCAAGGGTGATAGTAGCTTCATAGTGCGAATGCAGGCATGTCCCTTAATCGAGGAGGTGTCCTGGCGACTTGAATTGAGAATGCCAGCCCCCTATGCTTTCTCACCCCTTCTCTAAGGCCCCTGTTGCCAAGTCTCAGAGACAAACCACACTCACCTGTTTTCCCCTACACAGTCCAGCCCTGAGCTGCGGGCTGAGACTGGTTCCCGCTGCCTGGGGTATGATAGGCCCTGAACTGGCCTGATCTGTAAGCATTCTGGTAAAGTGACCCAAGTTGTCTTGGGAGGAGGACAGATTTTACTCCAAGAACTTCCCATGCTTCCATCCAAAGGGACCCAGAGATCCTCAAGTATAACCTGCTCCAGTGCCTGGCACAGAGCAAGCGCTCAGGAAAATTAGTTTTTAATATTTTACTTAATTAATGCGTGGGTGATCACAAGGAAGGGAGATCCCAGTGCTAGGCTCTCTCTCTGGGGCAAGTATGATTGTCCTCCTCCTATGCTGTATTCTTGACTCATGCCATACTTCCCCTCTGATCCATCCCCTACCCTCATCAGCACAGACCTTAAAGCCTTTAGTGGTCCCATTAGTCCCCTTAAAAAAAATGTTTTCCTTTGAAAAGTTAAAGTATTCATGTGGTTTACAAATTAATATTTAAAAGGTATACACATTGAGAAGTCTCACTCCCACCCCCCCACCCCGGTCTTTTTCCACTTCATCACCTCCCTTCTCCACCCCTGTAAGCACTTAACTGCTTATTTACCTTTCTGCTTTTTCTTCAGGTACATACAAAAGGACAGACATGCATATTCTTATCCTCTCTCTTTTTCACACAAACACAGTATACAGAATATCCCA
Source organism: Ursus maritimus (assembly GCF_017311325.1). Classification (NCBI taxonomy): domain Eukaryota; kingdom Metazoa; phylum Chordata; class Mammalia; order Carnivora; family Ursidae; genus Ursus; species Ursus maritimus. The sequence goes on along the minus strand of NW_024425563.1, from coordinate 23,001,722 downwards.
GCATGGGCCTTGATCTTCAGCACCAGTTCACTTGGGGGCCTTCCAAGCAGGGAAGGTAGAAGCCAACCCTGACAGCCAGGGCCCTTAGATTTTTGAAAGAAGTTGATCCTGGTTAGAATGGAGAGAGTTTAGCAAGCAACCTTTGCCCTTGAACTCTGCAGTTCCTGGGTCAAGCCCATTCCCCTCTGCAGCCCAGCCTCACCACCTCTGAGTGGGCTGTCCTGGAATCCCTTCTCATCTCTCCCAACAGGCAATTTCTAAACCGGGATGACATCGGCATTATCCTTATCAACCAGTACATCGCAGAGATGGTGCGGCATGCGCTCGACGCCCACCAGCGCTCCATTCCAGCCGTCCTGGAGATCCCGTCCAAGGAGCACCCCTATGATGCCGCCAAGGACTCCATCCTGCGCAGGGCCAGGGGCATGTTCACGGCCGAGGACCTGCGCTAGGGCCCTCCCCACAGCCTTGCAGCCTCTCCCCAGGCTTGCCATCGGCCCTTCTCTAAGTTGTGAGCCTCCGATTTCCAGTTCCAGCCCGCTGCCCCTTCCCACTCCACTGAGAGGCTAGCTGAGGTGCTTCCAGGTTGCTGGGGCTCTGCCATTAAAGTCAAGGCTCGTTAGGGAACAGGAAGCTTGAGTGTCTTCTCTCCACTACCTCTTCCCTGTACTGTTACACAGTGTCATTGTTGATGTTAAATTAAAGTGACGTTCTTGTTTCTGTCCAAACTGAGGCTGGGTGCTACAAAGGACTCGCATGGGATGAGGCCGTTGGGATTAGATTGGCGGGGCTGGGAAAGGTTCTGCCAAAGATACAGGCATAGAAAAGCTGGACCAGGAAGATGGTGCCAGCAGGTCGTAACTCAGGGATGGGTTCTTTGAATCAACAGTGACCAGCCCTGGTCGGGAGGAGTGCGAGGAAGCTTGTGCCCAGGCCCTTGGCTCCCCCCACTTCAGTTTCTCTTGGGCTGGGAAGGGACCTGACCCCAACGGGTGGAAGCAGAAACACAGGAAACCTAGAAGCCTGTGATAACGGACCAAGCCTGGGTCCTGCAAGAGGTTTGGAGATCAAGGTTCTCAGCCGGTGGGCCCTGGCCTGAGGTTGCCCCTGGATCAAGGCATGTGAGGTCTGCTAAAGGCATGGCAAGTAGAACCCTGGCCCTGTGTGAGGTGAGGCTTGGTTGCCAGGTGACTGTCCGTGGCAGCCCCCTGCTGTCGGAAGGACTCTGCCTGCTGTTGCTTACCCCTCAGCTGCGGCAACCCTGGCACCGCTCCTTCCCTTGCTACCATGTCGCGGCAACTCAACATGGATACGCTGCGGCAGAACTTCTGGAAGGAGGAATATCTGCGGGAGAAGATGTTGCGCTGTGAATGGCATCGCAAGTATGGGTCGATGGTGAAGGCCAAGCAGAAGGCTAAGGCTGCAGCGCGCCTGCCCCTCAAACTGCCCACCCTGCACCCCAAAGCCCCACTCTCATCCCCACCTGCCCCCAAAGCAGTGCCTACCAAGGCCCCCAGCCCTGCCCCGGAGACTCCTATTCAGTCAGACATGTACCCGGTCCCACCTGCCACCCGGGCCCTGCTGTATGAAGGCATCTCCCACGACTTCCAGGGGCGCTACCGCTACCTCAGCACCCGAAAACTGGATATGCCAGAGATGCGCTACGTCTTCCCCATCACCACCAGCTTCACATATGGCTGGCAGCTGGGTGAGCCCCAACCTCTCAGAAATTATTCACCTCACGAACACGGAGCCCCTGCCCTGAGCCAGGCCATGCTGTCAGCACTAGGCACACAAGACACGGATGGGGGTGTCCATTCCAGTGGGGGGGCCAGGCCGTAAACATAAGAGAAAGGACCCGTCTGAGAAGGACAAGTTCCATGATGAGACTAGGGAGTGATGGGGGAGGTGGGCAAGGGACGTGTGAGGCTTTAGATTGGGCTGTCAGGAAAGGCCTCTCTGAGGACCCAACAGTTGGAAGCTAACAGGAGTTTGGATTTTATTCCCAGCGGGAGAAGCAGCCGTGGAGGGTTGTAAGTGGGTGAATGGTACCGCTAGGGTACTATTCCGCAAGTAACGGCTTCTTCCAGAAAGAGCTCTGGCAGCTGAGGTCTGCATCTATGTTGAGTCATCCTGGCGGGAGAGGACGATGGCTTGGGCTCGGGTGATTAGCAGTAGAGCCGAGGGAGATTCAGGCTACATTTTGGAGGAGAAATCAATGAAGCCTACTGATGAAGTGAATGACAGAAGGGGAAAGAAGGCCGTGGCGAAGCCCGGGCGTTTGGCTCGAGCACCCGGACAAGGAAGGTGGAGAGGAGCGGGACTGGAGGGTGTGTGAAGACAGGTCAGCCCCGGCCATGCTGGGGGAGCCAGCGAGGTGGCTGTGTATGGAGGTCCCCCTCCGGAGTGAGGTCCGAGCTGAAGATGCAGATTTGGGGGTCATCAGAATGTAGGTGCTATTTAAAGCCTGAGGTTGGGTGAACTCACCCAGGGAGCTCCAGATGCTGGAATCTGACAGGAGAGGCAGGGGGCACAGAGAGGGGTAGGGAGATGGTGTTGGTGGGAAGGCTCTCCATCTGGACCGAGTCTGCTTTTTCTGCGAGGCTGAGAGTCGAGGTCATCCTCTGGGAGGAGAGGGGGGAGGCCGTGGTAGTTGGAGGTGCAGAGTTTAACGGCCTAGGAAAGGGAACATGCCTGGGAGTATTGCGGGACTGCTGGGTGATGCTGTGTCCCTTGCTCTTTGTGGTCATGAATTGCAAACGAGGCTGCTCAGTCATGGGTTTTTCTCCCCACGCTTGAGTGCCTGGGCGGAAAAGGTGGATGGTTGGGGATAAACACAGTTGACGTTTTGCCTAAAAATTTCCCCCACTTTCCCCAGGGGCCTAAAGGAAAGGGAAAAGAGGAATTTTCCCACAAAAGCAGGAAGCAAGTCCCAGGAGAACAGGAGGTAGAAGGAAGCCCTCTCTCTCCCAGAGACGTCTAGCTCTGTCTGTCCCTGTGACAAGCAGTGCTGGGTGTCCCACCACCTGGTCTGTGGAGGAGCCTGAGGCGGGGGAAACAATGGTACATGGCAGACTGACCAGTTCTGCCCTCACTGCTGGTCTGGACCCCCAGCCGGTGTTCCTCAGAAGCACCTTTTATTCCTTCACGCTTCCAAAGTGGGTACAATACAGGCAGATTCCCAGGGCTCTGTAGGCTGGGCTCCCATGCTCCGCAAGTTCCCTTTCCCAGGGCCCATTCCTGGCTTCTGACATCTTTTCGCAGGCCCCCCAGTGAAGCAAGAACTGGTCTCCTGTAAGATGTGCCGCATTGAATCGTTCTTCCGAAAGAATGGGGCCTTCTTGCTGCTTGACCCTCAGGACCTGGCTCTCTGACATTGGCCAGGCAGTGGACTCAGGGGAGGGAAGAAGAAATAACACGCCTCCTGGTGGCGCTGAAGCTGCTGCGTGTGTCTGTGTGTCCGGCCTCCCAGGGCCCGAGGCAAAGTTCTGGGCCTTTCTTGGAACTACCTCTGTTCTGCGCTTGCTGGCCTGCGGGTTGCCAGCTTGCTTTTCCTTAATCCTCGTCTCTGTAATCGTGCCTTTGAGGATTCAGCAAGGACTGGAGGGGGCCGGGAAGGGTGAGCGCGCCTCTCCAGCCGAAGGCTCCTCAGCGCCGGGGGGCCACAGTAGCTGCTGGAAGTTCTGGGTGTTCCTGGGAGGGAGTGGCCTGTCATCCCAGAGGCCAGGGAGAGGGCGCCACTACCGCCCCATCAGCCTCCCCGCCCCCGCCTCACCTGGCCCCGAGGGCCCGCAGCCGCCCGGTCCTCTCCCGGAGCCCTCGCTGCAGCTGCTCCCGCAGGGCGCGCCGCCGCCCCGCCGCGTCCTCCTGGGGCGGGCGCAGCGCTGAGGCCCCGGCCGCCCACCCCGCGGGCCGGAGGGAGCCGGCAGGGGGCAGCACCCGGGCAGACGCGCCCCCCCGCCCTCTTTCGGCGTCCGAGCCGCTGCGCGGGGCTCGCGCTCGGAAGGGACCCGGGAGGCGCCCCGCCCCCGCCCGGGCAGGATCGCCGCCGCCCCGCCGCCTTCTCCCGGGAGGCTTGCCTGTGGCGGGAGCGGGGCCGGGCCGGGTGGGGGCCCCAGAGGGTGCACCCGGCAGTGGCGGTTCCTGGCGAGGCGGAGGCGTTCCAAGACCTGGGGGAGGCGGCGGTCAGCGGCCGGCCGGCCCTCGTGCCCCTCGTGCCCCCCGTGCCCCCGGCCCGGCCCGGCGCGGCGCGGCGCGGGTGCGCACCCGGAGCCGCTGCTGCTCGCGGTCCTGCCGCCGCCGGCGCCTGGCCGCGCGGTGCAGCTCCAGCAGCCGCTGCAGAGCCGTCTCCTGCTGCGCGGCGCTCACGCCCGCCGACGCCTGCTCCCCGCCCGGGAGCCCGGGCCACGCGGCCTTTGGGGCCTCGGGGGCCTCGGCGCCGCCCCTCCGCGCCCCGACGGTGCCCGGGAGCCTAGCGGAGCCGCCGGGCACCTGCTCCGCCGGGCCCGGGCTTCCTTCCGGGTCCTGAAGCCCGTGCGGCTCACGCACCAGCCCCGGGCGCCCCGGGAGAGCGGCGGGCTGCTCCCGCTGCCCCGAGCGCCCAGTGCCTGGGGCTGCTAGCGGCTCGGCCCCTGGGCCTGGGAGCGGCGGCCCGGCCGGGAGCCTCGGGCGTGGAAGGGGAGGCCGCGCCCCCTGCCGGGCGGCCCTCTGCTCTCCTGCGGCCGGTGCGGACGCCCGGCTCTGGCCGTCAGTTTCGTCCTGCGGCAGCTGGGTGGTCCTTTCCCCGGAGCCAGGGCTCTCCCTTCCCCCAGGCTGCGGCATCTGTTCTCCCAGGGGCCTGCAGAAATCCCCAGAAATCCCCAGGGAGCCGCCTTCCGCCGGGGGCTGTGTAGGCGCCTCTCCCTGAGGCACCTCCCAGGCTTGTGAGAGGCAGCCGGGGGAAGTTTGAGGGCTCTTCCCTTCCCGGCCCTGAGGAGTCTCCTTCCTCGGCTCCCGGAGGACCTCTTTTCTCTGCCCCTCAGGGCTGTTTCCTCTTTGACGTTGAGGAGACTCTCTCCTCTCACCCTCGGGAGCCTGCCCCCTGGGATCCACAGAGACTTCCTCCCTCAGAGCCTGAGTAGCCTCCCCCCTCTGGCCCTGCTGTATCTTCTCTGTGGGTCTCTTAGGAACTTCCTTGCTCTCCCCCCTGCGGACCTCCCCCCTCTGAACCCCGGGGCGCTCTTTCTGCTCTTGAGGAGCCTCCTCTCTCTGCCTCTGAGGAATCCCTAGCCTCAGCAGTTTCTGAAGTTCTGCTCTCTCCTGGCCCAGGCTCCAGCTCAGCCCCTCGGGGGGATCGTGGGGTTCTGACAGGCCCTGGGAGGGCAGGCCTGAGGGCCTCGGGGCTCCCTGAGCGAGCTTCCTCCCCCATAGGCTAGTGGATGGCCTCTGGGTTGTAGGTGCTGCTTGTCTCCTCTCTTCCCTCTGGGCCAAGTCCTGGGAAGGAAGAGCATTTGGGCCCAGGCTTGTGAGGGAATCCCCACGCCAGGGCCACTTTCCCCAAGGGACCCTGGGGACCTCAGTGGCTGTCCCAGTGGACCTCATTTCCATTACAGCCCTTGCCCGATTCCTGAACGCGGTAGGCCTACTTTATGTAGTGTAAAAGGTGCTTCAGTGAGGGTCCCTTCGTCCCCCTGGCTATAGGAGGTGACATCACCTCCCGCTAGGAGCCTCCTCCCCGGCAGACCCCACCCCTGCTATCCCCAATCTGAGAGGGCCTTTGCCCAGAACACTTTGACTCTTTCACCTTGAACTCAGAGCCTCCTAGATCCCCAAAGCTACTGCCGGTGGTGGGGTTCAGCTCTTGTAAGCAACCTGAGGGAGAAAGACCAATGTCAGGAACCCTCGCTCATGTCCCAGCCCCTCACACACATTCCACCTGAATTAGAAGCAAGAAGCCTAGGGAGTCCCCAGCACATAAGTGGAAGGGGACACCCCGAGGACCGATGTTTGGCCTTCAAGGCTGTCACAGTTCGTCAGTCCACCTTTATTCAGACCACTTGCCATGTGCCGACCACACCGTCCTCATCCTCCCAGCCAAGGCAGAGGACTTCAGAGGAAGCTGCACAGCCTCGTCCTCAAAACCACCAGGGGATGCCTGGGGGCAGGAAGGGCCTATTGGCCAACCTTGTCAGTCCCTTATAAGGACACCCCACTTCCTCCTGGTGGACCCATCTAGGCCCGTAAAGAAACCCATCGTATGCACCTTATTTTACTGTTCCTAAGAGAAATCCTCCTTAGGTCTTTCTCGGGTGCTGACAGTAAAATCAAACGAAACTCAAGAAATGCAGTTTCAGGCTGGAGCGGCCCTAGAAACTGCAAGCTTCGTAACTGACGAAAGAAATCTAAAAAAGCAATGAAATGTCTCTGCTCCCTTGCAGCTGTGGGGGAAGGAGAGCCATTCTGCATCCATAAAACTAGTTAAAAGAACTTGATTTCGTCAGACCCTAAATGGAGAACTTTCCCAACAACATCCATCTTTATGTAATGTGGCTGTGTGAATATTCACAACAGTAACCGAAGGGGTATGTTCTTTGTGAAAATGTCTTTTGAACAAAGGAGTCTGATAAGACTCCCAAGCCTTTAGAAATGATTGCCCTCAACAGTGAACATAACCCCCAAGCCCTGTCCCCTCACGATTCTGATCTGTTGTCTTACTGGATAACTTACTTCTCTGGTTATAATGTAACTGAGACCTCTGTATTCCCAAGAGATCTTTTACTTGTAAACATTTCTGCCAGTCCGAAAAACAAGCATTGGCTCTTTGCTTTTCTCTCACGTGCATGACGAACAATTGGAGGCTTACGGCTCAACTAGGTTTATTTAACAAATAATTTGAGAGTCTCTTTCATTTAAATTAATAGGCCCAGGGTTCACAGCATCTATCCCATGGAATTCTAATTGCCTGTTTATGATCACGCTGTCACTAAGCTGTGATCTCCTCAGTGACAGGGACCAAGTATTGGGGCCAAGTCTGTCTTGTACTCTGTATGTTCCCAGTGCCCGGCGTGAGGGGGGCAAATAGGTGACAGGTGCTGCTGTTCCAGTCCCTCCTCCCTGGGCCACCGCGCACAGTCATTCCCAGCACTCCCTCCCTGAGCCCTAGTTTAGTTTCAGAATCCTGGACCCAGTGCCTGAGACAGCTGGTACCCAACAGGTGGAACTGGGACATAAAATAAAACCTACTTCTTGTCCCTGGGTGCTCCTTGGTGCCCAAAAAAAGTATGAGATGAAGAATAAGTGAGAAGAGGACTGGAATCCTGGCATTTGGGATGAGGGCTTCCCCCCTCCTCCCGATCTAGTCTGGCCACCCAGCCAGGGTGTCAGCATACCGCATGTGGGCCCTGCAGGCGTAGCAGGGCTCTTCCACCTTGGGTCTCGGTCACTCCTGGCTTCATCCAGATCTGGGGCTGATGATGGGTCTACAGCCTGCCCCCTGCAGGAGTCAAAGGTTGCCTCAGAATCACCTCTTGCAGCCCATGGGCTCTGGAAGGGGGAGGCAGCCTGTCTGCCAGTCTCCCCACCCCAATGCCTGAGCCCAGTCCAGGGTGGCCTCTCCCAGCCCCTGCACGCAGCACCCTGGATCCCAGGAGCTGGAACTTGGGAGTCACCCTTTCCAGGGGCTGTGGGGAACCACATATGGGTACAACTGAGAACCCCAAGAGGAGCCTTGGGCATAAGGAAGAGGTACTAAGCAGGACGGTAGAAGGAGATGGGAAAAAGGTCCAGTACTTGGCCCTTTTGTGTGGTAGTACAAAATGGACAGAATTTCCTGGAAGAAAGACTCACCCTTCTGGAAGCTGATGGTTCTGGCTCAGAGAGTCCCCAGCCCGGGCCAATGGGCACAGCCTGGAACTCTGGAAAATTAGAAGGTGCCCTAGTCCACAGGGCATCATCCCCCAGTGTGGTGAGCAGCCTTTAAGATGGCCCCCAATCATCCTCCTCCTGGTATCCATGCTCACGTATGACCCTGCTCTCTTCCCCTCCTTGTGAGGAAATGGATCGCTCTTGCCCATTCGAGCCTTCAGATGAGACTGCAGTTCTGGCCAACAATGTCAGCTGGACCCTCCCTTAGCGGTCACCACTCACCCCCTCTTGCTACAGCTGAGGATGCCTCAGCTCTCAGAGAGGGCTGCGAACCTGCCCAAAGTGCCTCGGACGATTGGTGATTGAGACGGGACTGGGAGACACAGTCCCCCTCACCATAGCACACTCCCTCCTAGAGGCGCCAGCCCAGCCACCAGCCCTGGGGGGAGGGGTCCGTGGACCCTGGACATCAGTGCCTCTACCCTCAGGAGCCATGCCAGGCTTGCTTTCTTCCCATGTTGCAGCCATGCTTAAAGCCTTCGAGGGGCACCTGGGTGGCTCTGTCGTTAAGCGTCTGCCTTCAGCTCAGGGCGTGATCCCGGTGTTATGGGATCGAGCCCCACATCAGGCTCCTCTGCTGGGAACCTGCTTCTTCCTCTCCCACTCCCCCTGCTTGTGTTCCCCTCTCTTGCTGGCTGTCTCTCTCTCTGTCAAATAAATAAATAAAATCTTTTAAAAAAATTCACCAAATAAATAAATAAATAAAAATAAAGCCTTTGAGATGTCCCCATGCCATTGATTTGACCAAGATCGTCATTACTCGTGGAACGGTAACAGCAGCCTGTATGTAATGAGCAGGTCCCGTGCGCCAGGCACCGGGCTAAACCCTTTACAGGGGTGAGTTCACTAGTGCTCCCTTTGAGTAAGATCGATTATCTTCCCCATTTTGCAGTTGAGGGAACAGAGGCTTACGGTCCCCAGCGAGCATCAGAACAGAGACAGAACCCAGGCCCACCTGGGTCCGAAGCCCATACTCCTTCCGCTTCCCTTGCCACCACCGTCACCCCGACGTCACATGGACCGCCCTTGCCTTCAGCCAAGCCCCTGCTCACCCAGGTGGTCAGCTGCTCAGGGCCCCCGCCCATCCTACCGTGGGGCTGGCCGCGCTGGCTCCATGCACACTGGGCCTGGTCCCTCAGACCGCAGCACTGGGCCCAGGGGGGCCAGAAGAGCCTCAGCCCTGCCCCAGTCAGCAGCTCCAAGTCCCACAGGAGCTACAGAAAGATGGGGTGTCAGGGCATGAAGGGGTGACCACTCTGCCCTCTGCCATGCCCTTCAGCCAGCCCCTACCTGCTCCTGGGCCCGCCGGCTCCGCTCCATCTCCAGCAACACAGCGGGCAGCTCCAGTCCTGAGCGACAGGCCCGACTCTCTTGCACCTGAGGGGATGAGATGGAGTCAGGCCTTGGCCTTGCCCTTCCGTGGCATTGCCCTACCTCCCTCACCTGCCGCAGCGCAGCCTGGAGCTGGCCCAGGCCTGCAGGGCATCCAAAGAGGTGCTGGTAGAGGGCCAGGGCCTGCCTGTGGCTACAGGGGAGCCCTGGGCCCCCAGGTGTGGCTGTCTGCTCCATGGCGAGGGGGAGCCAGAGCAGACGCCCCCTCCCTCCTCTCCTCTGCTGCTGGAGCCGGGAGAGGGGAGGACCAGGAATGAAGAGGAGACAAAGGCTCCCCGGCTCAATAATGCAGGGATCTGCTATCTGAGCTAGGGCCTGGACCCCAGCCAAGCCTCGGAGAGACCCGGCCTGCCTCTGACCTGGGTTTCTTGGCTGTGGGGGGCAGGAGTGTGTAGGGCGAGGACCGGGGCCACGCTAGCGCTGTGTGCGTATGCTTGTCCGCAAGCCTGAGAGCAAGTGTTTTGTGTGCACGTAGGACGCTGGCAATGCCATTATGAACGCATGACACGTGCCCCAAGCGGGCAGCAGCCCCCAACGCTCACTGACTGTGTGCCAGGACGCAAAATGCTCCACACGTGTGACCCGTCCCTGACGCAAGTCCGTGAGGGCGTGCTAGCATCCTCTGTCCAGTGCTGCAGACAGCAGGCGGCCCTAGGGAGGTCAGCAGCCCCAGCTCATGTGGGGCAGTGTCTCCCTCACCTGGAGGCAAGTGGCCGTGATGAACGGGCTGGTGGGGGGCACGAGGAGCCCCCGCAGGCAGGACCAGGGCCAGCACTTCCCAGGTGCCTGCTCCACGCTGCCCACGTGCAAAGTGCTGGCCCCGGGTCACTCTGTTTACTCGTCGCCACACCCGAGATACAGCAGGTGAGGGCATGGTTTGTGTTGGTTGTGACGAGGGCAGGGACGGGCGCACGAGCTGGTCTGGCGTTCCCACATTCCCACATTCCCTGCTGTCTGGAGCAGCCCCGTGGGCCTGCTGCTTCGTAACTGCTCCCCGAGAGCACGGCCGACTCTGCTCCGTGGGCCACAGCGCAAGTGGGCTGAGCGAGCTGTCTTCGGGTCAGCCCCACACTCCCTTCACTCCTGCCGCAAGGTTAGGGAGCTAGCTGTGAGAATGCAGTACCCCCTCATCTTTTACCCAAGGCCCCTACAACACCAAGGTCACAGCCAATAGCAAAAACAGAGTCCTTTTTGCAAAGAGACTCTTCAAAGAAATAGACTTTTTTCCTATTTCCGAACCCATGTTCTTTCCCCTACAAGGAAGTCCCCTGCTCACATGTCCATCCAGGGTTGGCGTGGCTGTGAACGCACACATGGGCCCGTCTGTGTGCCACACATGTTTACCTGGGATTCTGAGGGGGGGTATGTGCGTGTGTGTATGTGTGCATGTATGTGTGTGCACGCGTGTATGTGTTCGTATGTGTGCAAGTGTGTGCACGTGTGCAAGTGTGTGTGTGTGTGCGTGTATCCATATTTCATCGTGGTCTATTGTGTCTCCTGTTCCCCACCCCAGGCACAGACTCCCTGTCACCAGCTCTTAGAGCGGCCCTGGAGGCGCCTAGCACTTGGTATCCCCCAAGTCAAGGGGAAAGGGAATGCCGTGCGGGGGCTGAGCCCCTTTTCTGTGCTCCTCAGCCGCCACAGGATTCCACATAAACCACAGAGGGACCAACATGGGGACCGTGGGCCATGCTTGCAACATAGTGTGAGCACAGAGCTGTGATAAAGACACCTAGGTGCTCCTTCTGTCCAGTGCAGGGTTTCCCAGGCGACCCCAGGTAGGGCAGGTGGGGGCAGCCCAGGCAGGTGCAAGAAATGAGCAAGATGCAGGGCTCAGCTCCCATGGCTGCCACCTCTCAGGTTCCGGGGACATGGGCCACTGAACCCCATGTTCCAAGCAGCCCATGCCACCATTGCAGCACCAGGAGAAAACACACATACACACAAGTACGCCTGAGGAGAGCCCCAATTTTACTTCTTCTGACTGAACATGCCGAGGTCTCTGTGCAACACAGGCCCAGGCTCCTGGTGCCTGCGCGGGGCACTCTTTCCATGGCTCTGGCCATGGTGGGAGCCGTTCTCCAAGGGGAGGGTTTGGACCTGATGAGTCCTGGTGTCATCCTGGCTCAGGGTGCCCCGTGGGGCTACTGGCTGGGGCTGGGCAGAGGTCTGGGGGGCCGGTCCCCAGTGAGTTGGACGGGGGGGCAGGCCTCGGGGGAGATACAATGGGCCTCGTGCTCCACCAGGCCTGCGGGGCACTGGCAGCCGGGGACGCAGGGCCTCACACAGTGGGCTGCCAGCTCCCCCAGGGGGACGTGCTGGTTGAAGCAGGTGCGGGGACAGGGTGGGCCACACTCATCGAACACGAAGCCGCGGTCCAGGGGACAGCCCACCACTGCAGGTGGAGTGGAAGGCAAGGTCACGGGGACACCCGGGCGGTGCGGTCCTCCCGCCACCTACCCCGTCCAGAGCCGAGCCCTCTGTGCCACCCTCTTCCCCAACTCGCACTGGGCATTGCCCCCTCACCGCAGAGTGTGGGGCCCCGCCAGGCAGGCGTCACCCCCGCCTGGCGGCAGTGACTGGCATAGGCTTCCAGGGCGTCACAGAGGCAGGCATCGGCCAAAGAGCCGGGGCCACAGGCACATAGGTCATACACACAGGCAGCAAAGAAGGGCTCCGGCGGCACCACAGCGTGGCAGCGACTGAACGGGGAGGACTTCAGCACCCCACACCGGGCATTGGCCTCACGCCTGGCTCGGAAACCTGCTGCCCTGCACGGATCCACCTCGCGGCCCTTAGAACATGGCCGGCTAGGTCCCGGCCCTTCTGGGACCTAGGCGGGAAGAGTGACCCTGATGTGACAGCATCCACAGGCAGCTGACCTTGGTGTGTTACGTTCTTCAAAACACTTTCCACCAAATATTTTGGTTTAGCTTCAAAAACCTCCCTACAAGAACAGCAAAGGAAGCAACAGCCACTTTCTCCTTGTCCCCATTTTACAGATGGACAAGCCAAGGCCCAGAGCAGGTAAGGGACTTAACCAAGGTCACACGGCCAGTGAACGGCCAGGCAGGGCTTGTGGATTTAGAGGGTGCCTCTTTCAACAGGCCATCCTGCCTCCCCCAGCACCATGACAGGCAAGAAGCCCCCAAATCATCCTGACGCTGCAAAGGCCATTGGTGTCCCCCCGCTCTCCCTATAAGCAGGCTGTTCTAAGACTCCTACTCAACTGTGCCCCCCTCAGCCACCCAGCTCCTGTGCCACTCACCTGCCAGCTATTCCCAAACGCAGCCTCTGTGGGCAGGAGCAACCCCTCAGGGCCCTGCAGATCATCCTGGGCAAAGCCATTGAAGTTCCCGCAGAGCCCACACATCCGGCCCTGGTAGGAGCCAGGCACGCTCACCTCCACCTGAGACTGCCCATCCCACAGCACCTGTGCAGAGAGGCTGGGACTGGGGAGTGGGGAAAGGTAGGGACCCCATCCTGGCCCCAGGCACTGTCCCTGCTGTAGGGGAGAAGAATGGGTGGATAGAGGCCCCCCACGGAGAGGAGGCGGCTCTGGCCAAAGCCAAGTTGGCCCATGCTGTGTGAGTCCTGGGCGAAGACAAGAGCTGCCCACAGCTCTGGCAGGAGGGGACCTTCTCCCGCTGGCGTCCCTGAGCTGGGCCCCTGGTGAAACGCAAACCCACTTCCAGAGATTCACTTTCTTGTGGGCATTAGGGCCTTACAGAGGATAAAGCACACTTGGTGTCCCGATCCGAAGTGTAGACAAGCCTTATATCATGAATTTACAAACTGTACTTCTTGCCAAAGGCAGGGAGACGCTTACTCTCTGACATGGGAGTTGGAAGGAATCTCAGAAGCCACCTAGGAGACTTTAGTTGACATCTCTGCAACCGTTCCCCCTTTTTACTAATGAGAAAACAGGCCTCGAGGGGGTTGGTACTGGCCTAAGAGTCCCACTGTGTCGGTGGCTGAACCAAGATTAGAAACTAGGCTCAGCACTCCTTTCACTGCACCCAAGGTGTCTGACCATGACTCCTCTCCTCCCCTCGGAATCCGGCAGAACTGTCTCACCTCCCTGGCCTGATCTGGCCCCGGACCTACCGGTATTCCCACTCCCTCTCCAGATACAGACGCCCGAACACGCGCCCTGGCCCTGTAGGCCGCACCTGGAGCCCAGGCTGCGCATGCAGGATCACGGCGCGTCTCTGCAGCTCCACGTACAGCAGGGGCTCCAGCAGGAAGGGCAAGGCCACCGGGCGCCCGTCCACCTGGAGGAGGGGGGCAGGAGGAAGGGCGACCTCGGGACTGACGAGTGGGCAGCGGACAGCACGGGACCGACCTTCCCCGGGTCCTCAGCTCTGCTCACCGTGACAGCTCTGTCCTGCAGCAGCCGCACGGCCACGTCTCCGAGCAGCACCGCCACCTCCCGGGTCCAGGCCACACCCCTCCGGCCCCGGTTATCGTTGGTCACGTGCACGCTGTGGCGGCAGAGACCCAGGTGCGGAGTCAGCGGGGACAGGTGTAGGGAGTTAGGGCGGAGGCAGAGGGGGCTGCGCACCTGAAGTCCCCTCCGCGGCAGTCCTTGGCCAGCACGTAGCTGCAGCTGCCTTGGAAGTGCAGCAGGCGGCCATCGAAGGTGCGGTAATGAGGGTCTCCGAAGGCCATGCAGGAGGCGGGTCGAGGCAGGCAACGGGGGCAGCAGCTGCCGGGACTCAGGGCGGGGGCCTCGTCCTGGCCTCAGCCCCAGACCCCGTCAGACACATCGCCCTCCCCGCTGTGCCCCCGCAGAGACTCCCGGGGCTGAGAATCGCCCGGGAGTCTCCGGGGACTCCGGCTCCCGCTTTGGGGCTCACCGCGAGCGGGCTCAGGGCACCGCCTTGTGGCCGCGCCTGGAACTGCACGGCCTCGGGTACCCCCGCCCAACTGCGCGGCGGCCGCGACCCAAGCCCTGCCTCCTTCCTCCCGCCTGGTCTCAGCGGGGACAGCGGTGCCACGTGCCCACTCACCTTACCGCCCACCCAGCCCGACCGCAGCACTCACGGGGCCACAGGAGAGCGGCGGGCAGCGCTGGCTCTGGCAGCGCACCGTGCCGGCCACGCAGGAGCAGGTGGTGCAAACGTCCACGGCCCAGCGCTCCCCGGAGGCCACTGCCCGGCCCTGGTGCGCGCACGACTGGGCGGGCGCTGAGGAGACAGGAGCGGGGTAGGGTCAACTGCCCGTCCCTCGCAGTGGGTGTCACTGGTCCCCAACCCCCATCATTCTGGCTGGCACCTTGGCATCGCTCACAGCAGTGGCCGGCCTCTCGCACCTTCGCCCAGCCATGGGGGCAGGAGAGGGCAGCACACTCCTCCAGGTCACACTCCACGTGGCCCAGCTGAGGACAGATGTCATTGCTCTAGGGACCTCCTGCAGGGCCTGGGGGCCCTCTGGGTCACAGTCTGAGGCAGCAGCCCCTTCTCTCTGCCCCTGCCCCACAAGAACACCCATGTCCCGTTCAAGTGGGGGATGAAATCCAGCCCTTAGTCCCTTGCCCCAGCACATGGATGCCGCTGCCCGCTCTCACTCAGAGGGGGCACCTTTTTCTAATTACCTCAAAGCTCCCACATTCACTGATCCAGTGTCCTGAGACTCCTCTATCCATCCATCTGTAGGGCCCTCCACCCCAGCCCATGCCCGCCCTGTGACCCCCAGCTCACTTGGCAGGTGCAGGTAATGCACGCGTTGCTGGGGTCCTGCCAGCTCTCTCCATCTGCCACTCTCCGGCCCTCGGCCTCCACCATACATTCTGAGGAGGAAGAAATGAGGAACGGGGAGCACAGTGCTTCCAACTGCATCCTCCCCTCTGGGGCTCACCCCGAAGGCCCACGGCAGGGGAGTGCCCACACCATTCCACAAGCACCCTGATGGTGTTGATTTCTTCAACCAGTGTCCAGATGACCTATTAGACGGCAGGCCCTACACCAGGGCTCAGGAAGTGGAGAGGGTCCTGGAAGCCCAAAGAGCCAGAGGCTGGAACCTTCCCATGGGCTGGCTGCCAGCTCGGTGAAATGCCTGGCCAGTGGGCCTGCAGTCCCTGGGCCCACCGACAAGCCTCAGGCGAGGCCTTGAGAATCCAGACTTCATTCCCTGCTTTCCCCTGCCCTCTGCACCCCAATGAGTAACCATTCATTTCTACAAAAGAATGAAGCCTGCATTTGGAGTATAGACCCCAGGTTGCCCACATAGCCTTTGGACGCCACTCGTCCTATCTCCCCGCTGGGCTCATGCTCGGAGGACACAGGTCAAGGCTGGCACTTACCTCGGCACACAGGGCAGCAGCTCCCAGGGGGGGTATGGCGCTCTGATGGGGGACAGCTGAGCTCGGGACAGGCCCGGTGAATGCAGAGCCATGTCAGGTCCTGTGGAAGGGCATGTGGACACCGCGGGTAGAGACTAGCAGGGAGGGAGCAGGGTGTAGTTGGGAGTAGGCCTCGGCCAGATATGATATCCAAGGTAAGTGGGTGGGTGTCCGGGTGAGTGGGGAGCCTGGAGCTGCTGCAGGAGAGGAGTTGCTGCCACAGCCTACAGAGGAGGAAGAGAGGGCTTTGGGAGTCCCCGAGGCAGAAGGGCTCACCTGGCACTGGCAGGTGTAGCAAGGGTCCGGCGGGGCCAGCTCAGAGCCCAGCAAGCCTTCTGTGCAGTTACTCAGAGCCTCTGTGAAGACAAGAACTCCTTGTTGGGCGGAAAGGGGGAAGCAGGGGGCAAAAGCCCACTTACCCACTGTGTCCCCAGACTTCTTAGGCCTAGGGCATACTCATATCCCCAGCACCTTGATTCCAAGAGGAGAAGTCCTCTTTCTCCTGGGGTCAGCAAAGAAAATTTGGACTTTTTAAAAAGCCCTTTGCAGATTACTAGGGTGGAGGGCCTGGACATGGACAGGGGGTGGCTTCCCTAGCCTGAAGGCACTGAGGACCATCAGGATGCCTCCTCTGCTCCCTGTACTACTTCTTTTTACATCACCTGGCTAAAACGGCACAAGGAAGCACAGAGAGCCAGGTAGGTACTCCAGGTTCTGTGCCATTTTGGGCAGACTAACCAACCGCTCTGAACCTCAGTTTTCTCATCTGTAAAAGGGAACAATAATACCCCTCACTGGGCAACTGAGAATTAAATGGGATACTGTTAATTAAAAGCACCAAGTATAGTGTCTAGCATGCAGAAGATGCATAATAAATGTTAGTCTTCTCTTTCCCTGAAGCACATCCTAGCAAGTGTTGGTAAGAACAGCTCCCCACCTCTGTAGCCCCTCTGTTCTCCCTTTACCGCTCTCAAGAAGCCAGGGGCCAGCAAAACTCCTGCCCCGCAGCGCCACCTGCTGGGAAAGATGCTCCACAAACTGCGCCTGGCTTCAGTGTCAAGGATCCCCAGTTCTCCCTGGGGGCGTGCAGGCCCTCCCCTGCCAGGGCATGGGCTTCCAGAATAGTCCATCAGACTCAAGAAAGGGTGAGGGCTGGGGCTGCAGAGGAGAGCTGGCTGGCTCTCCCAGTGTCACTTTGGGGATGGCCGTCCTACCCTCTTTTCTACCCCCATATCCAGGGACTCACGGGCACAGGTGGGGCAGCAGTGCTGGGGCCCAGGAGGCAGGAGCTGGCTGATGGGACAGCCCACCAGACTGGGACACTGCCGCCGGTGACACTGAATGCTGGGGGGTCCCTCAGGCTGCAGCTACAAAAATGAGTGAGCAAAGGGGGTGGGTTCCAGGCCTTGGAAGCCAAGAGACATCCTCTTTCTCGGGATTCCAGGCCCTTCCATCTGTCTGCTGCACCTCCCCCTGGATATGTCTTGGGCAGGTTAAACTCCAGGTTGCAGAGACTCACCGTCTCCCCAGGTTGCTTCTCACCCTATGCCCTAATTACCAGAGGTGATGTCCCCTTCTCTTTCTAGTTACTCGGGCCTGACTCTCATGTGACCGCTGATCCACCTGTACTCTCATGCCATCCTCCCCCCTCCCTGCCAAGTCTCCGGACGCGGGACATCATACATCTGCTTACCATTACCTTCACATGGAATTCCCTAACATGCCCCCGCAGCTGCTTCCCAGGTGCATCCCCACTGCGCCCCATCCTCACAACCCCCACTCAGCTCCCATCCCACCCCACACCTCCTGGCCCTGCTTAGCTCTTCACCCCAAGTCCTGCCTCACCTCCTGACCACAGAGGCACATTCCTCTCTCTGACCCTCACAGTGCATGCCCCGCACGGGGTCCAGGCTGCCCCCTTTACAGCAGCCCACCCCTCAGCATTGCCGTCACCCACCTCACAGATGCATACTTCACACGGGTCTGCCCCCGGCTGGAAGCTCTCCCCTGGTTCATACTTGTGGCCCTCATGCTCACAGTCTTGGGGCAGCGTGGGGGGGGGGTAGGAGAAGAACAGGACCACGGAGTCTTTAGGCTGGCAGGAATGCCAGGGGTTGAGGTTCTGTATCCCCGCAGCGCCCCCCCTCCCAGCTCCAGGGATTGGGATGTGTGCAAGAATAGGGGTCACTTCTAGAACAGCCCGACTCTGCTGCCCAGCCCAGTACAAGGAGGGAGATGTGGCCCAGGTGCTGCCTCCCCACCTTCCCAGCCGGCCCAGGCTCCCAGTACCAGAGCATCGAGGGCAGCAGTCGCTGAGGCCTTGGTGGGGCCGGGCACAGGAGCTGACACACTGGACGCGGGCACAGGTCACGACGCCCTCATGGCATGTGCAGGAGGAGCAGCGGCTTTGGGGGCGCACCCAGCTACTGCCTTCAGGGTGCTCCTCCCCATCAGCCAGGCAGCCTGTGTCCCAGGTGGGCAGGGATGAGCTCTGAGTCTTGGTTCTGCCTCTATGGCCCTGTCCCCCCAACCCTGGGTGCTCGGCAGGGGGATTGGCAGGGAGGTGGTGGGAAGGTGGCCTGGGGCAGAGCTCCGGTGTGTGGTGGAGGGGAAGGACCCTGGGTAAGGGTCGGAACACCTGGGTTCTTATCCCATTCCATGCCTGCTTGCTTGCTAGACCAAGGGCTACAACAAACAGCAGCCCAGTACCAGCAACGGTAGCTGGCATGCAGTAGGTGTGTAATAAATGCATGCAGAAAGAATAGAAGACTCCATCACTAAGCAAGTGCCCAAGGTAACAATCTAGAACCAGATGGCTAAGATGCAAATTCTGACTGCCACCAACTAGCTGCATGATCACAGGCAAGTTATGTTACCTCTCTGTACCTTGGTTTTCTCATCTGTAAAATGGGAATAATAATAGTACCTATGTGATCGTGTGTGGGTTAAATGAGATGTGTCAAGTGCTGAGCTCAGATGGGACGTGCTCAATAAACGTGAATTGTCATTATTATGACAATGAACAGAGCGTGGTTAGGAAGGGGGCATTTTTGAGGGGGTGATGGTCTGGGCAGGCCAGGGGCAGGGAGAGGTAGGAAGAGCTGAAGACTAGCAAGGAGGAGCGCTCAAGGGCCAAGGGGTGGGAGGGCCAAGTGGCAGACGGAGCAGGAGGCTGGGGGAGAGCTGGGAAAGGGAGGTGGGGCAGGTACGGGGCACTGGGCTGGGGGCAGGGGGCAAAAGCAAGGGCTCAGCCACATGGGGCCAGGCATACCTCTGCAGCGAGGGCAGCAGCTGCCTGGCTCCGTGACCTGGAGCGGGCAGGACAGAGGAGGGCACGGCCGCCGCACACAGCTGACCTGGCCAGCCTGCAGGAGAGGCACATTCCCAGACTTGCCCTTTAGGCCAGTGCCCCAGAAGCATTGTGGCCCTGCCCCCACCCCACCCCACTCTGCCCCCTCCCTACCATACCTGACAACGACACCACTCACAGCTGCCTGGGGGCCCCTCAAACTCTTCCCCATCCTGGTGCTCCTGGCCCTGGGAGAGGCAGCCTGAGGGAAACACGTTTCCTGGGTGAGGCGCTGTGCCTGCCACCTTGCCCTGTCCAACCTCAGGCCTGGCCGATGGGGGGGGGGGGCNGGGATAAGCATGGGGTGTAGGGGACACATGGAAGGCAGCTCACTGTGGCAAACAGGGCAGAAGCAGGGTCCTGGAGAGGGGTGGGGGCAGGGAGCTGGAGGACAAGGCTTCTTCTGGCAGTGCATGGAACCTTCCTGGGGGAGAGAGGTCACACTGCCACTTCTTGACTCCATCTTGTCACAGCCTCAAAACAGGCTACACACTGCCCCAGGGTGGGGTGTCCCTACTGAGCCTGTCAGGCTCCAACCCCCCTCCCTTGGCCCGGGATAACCCAAATCCAATCCTCTTCCAGCAGATGGTACCCTGGGAGATGGGGAGGTGGAGGAAACAAGGTCTTCCTGGCCAGGGAGGACAACCCAAAGATGAAAGGTTACCAAGTTTCCAAAAGGCCACCTCACCTGGCAGGTGCAGAGGGAGCAGCCGGGGTCAAGTGGGTCAGGAAGGGTCTCTCCAGGGGCTGCCGTGACCCCATGATAGAGGCATCCTGGCAGAGCAGGAAATGCAATCAAAGAGCAGCCATCAGCGCAGCCCTGCACGGCCACGCACAGCTGCGCCGGGGGGCCGCTACAAAGCTGGGGGAGACATTCAGTGCGGCCTGCCGTGGCCAGTACGGTGAGGGTGGGACAGTCTCCGGCCGGCTGTGAGTGGGGAGATCAGCGGGCATGAAGGGAGTGAGGACCGGAGCTGGGATCGAGGACTGCTGGCAAGTCTGTGTCTGTGGGGCCTGTGGAGGAGGTGAGGAACGGGCGCTCCTGGAAATGAAGGCTAGACATGGGCCAGGTTCAGGACTGTGGGCAAAAGAAGCCAGGAGGGAAGGAAGCTGCCACTCGTGACTGCTGACTCAAGGGCATGGGAGCCATGGAATGGGTTTGAGTCTGGTGATGCGACATGTTAGGAAGGTGACGAGACAGTTTAAGAGCAGGAAGTTCTGGAAGCATGAGGCCCAGTGACTTGATGAGCACAACTGTGAGTCTGGGGTGACAGCAGGGACAGACAGGAGGGCACGGGTGCAGTGTGAGGAAAGCACAGGGTGCGGGTTTCCTGTGTGGCTCCCTCAGGGGAAGGGTGACCGTGGTGAGGCCAGGTGACTCCCTGGGAGCTCCAGAAGGGGCAGGAAGGGCAGGTGCTGTCCTACCCTGGCAGGTCGGGCAGCAGTGTCCAGCCGGGGTGAGCGGGTGGCTGCAGCCCAGTGGCTCGCAGGGCCGGCGGCGGCATGTCACGAAGCCTCCGAGGCAGGTACACAGACCGCAGGGCTCTCGGGGGTCCGGGAACTCCTGGCTGCTCAGGTAGGGCTCCCCTAGATACTCACAGCCTTCGAGAGGGGACAGGGAGGGGCAGGGCAGAGGGCAGAAAGGGTGAGAGGTGAGCAGTAGTCAGGTTCTCAGCTTGGGCCTGAGCTGGGGCCTCAAAGACACAGCAACTGGGGGGAGGGGGGGCTCGAGCCAGGCAGGGGAAGTGGGGGTCAGAGGAAAGGCGGGGTGGAGGGGGCTGGCCGAAGGACGGACTTCCTCCCTTTCAGCCTGCAATCTATCAGGAAAGCCCACATAAGATCTGTCCCTAGAGTTAAATACTCGGCAGCAGGCCACTGCCCGGGCAGACAGCCCCACGGTCCCCAAGCTGAGGAGAGCTGGAGATAGCCCGAGATGGCTTAGGAGACCAGGTTCAAGGTATCCTCTTTCCAGTACTCTCTCCAGCCCTCTGAGTAATCCGGCACCGGGAGGGGGTCCCAGAGCGGTGGCAGCCTGACCCGAGCAGGTCTCTCTTGCTGACCTCCTTTTTTTTAAAAAGAGAGGGCGCTTCGGGTGATAATGATGTGTCAGTGTTAGCTTGTCAAATGCACCCCCCCCCCCGTGGGGGTGTTGACGACGAGGGAGGCTGTGCAGGTGTGGGGACAGGGAGTACGTGGGAAATCTCTGTACCCTCGTCTCGCTTTTGCTGTCAACCTAAAACTGCCATAAAGAAAAAAATAAAGCCTTGACAGGAAAAAAGAAAAAAGAAAAAGAAAAGAGAGGGCGAGTCTGAGTCTCAAAGCCTTGGCAGGCAAAAGCGTCTGACTCAAATTCAATGTTTTATTTTTAACTGTATTAATATTTATGGTAATCTTCATTCCTGGCAAATTGAATTCATTTACGGTACGATATAACGACTCCTTTCTAAAAAGATTTAAATTTAAAAGTTAATTTGAAGAAAAATCGTTAACTAAATAAAATTGTAGGTGGTAGAGAGTAGGTAGCAATATCGCTCAGATAGTACAAGGGTGACCAAAGACTGGGGAACTGGGTCTTGTTCAACCCTCTCTTGTTTACAGGAGCTAAAGTTAGAGTTACATTTAAAAATGGTTAAGGTAGTGAATTTTATGTGTATTTTACAGAAATATGCATTTTTAAAATGTATTTTATGTTATGTGTATTTCACAAAAATACTCTCATTTTTAAAATGTATTTTTTAATTAAAAAAAAAAAAGAGGCCCAGAGAGGTTATGTAACTTGTCCAAGGTCACATAGCCAAATAGCATCCCGGCAGGAGCGACTCCAGGTTTTAGTCCCGTGTTTGTTCCTACGTGACAGATGTTGTGGACCCACTCTAGGGCAGTAGAGGCGATGCTGACCCAGCCCTCCCAGCCCCTCATCCCCACAGTCCCCTGCCCCTCACCGTCACAGGCAGGGCAGCAGTCACCCCTGGCAGGGAAGGGGCACTGAGCAGGGGCACAGGCCTGAGGTTCGCAGCTGACGCTGCCCTCCCAGCAGAGGCAGACATGGCACGCGACACTGGGCGAAGGGAAGCGCGCCCCGCTGGCAAACTCCGTCCCCTGGTATAGGCAGCCTGGGGGGGCAGGCGAGGAGGGCAGGAGCCGGGGCTGTCTGCCAGGCCCACAGCCTCCCAGGCCCTGCAGACTGGGCACCGTCCCCCCACATTCTTAGTGAGAACCCCGACGTGGGAGTGGTGGGCTCGGAGGGAGGGGGATACTGGGATGGCGCAGCGTCAGGGGCTGGAGAAAGGGAGACACGGAATAACAGGGCACCAGGTAGGGCTAGGCTGTGGGGCCGAGTTGGAGGGAGCAGGGGGCGGGGGTGGTGGGGGTGCCGCCCAGGCGTTACCGTCGCAGGAGGGGCAGCAGGGCCCCTGGCGCGGGTGGGCGCAGGGCGCAGGCGGGCAGGGCAGCCGCTGGCAGGACACGGAGCCGTCGAGGCAGAGGCAGCGGCGGCAGGGGTCGTCCGGCAGGGGGAAATGCTCCAGGTGCCGGGCCGGAACCCCGCCCCCCGGCCGCGGGCAGCCCGAGGCGGCGGCTGCAGAGAGAGCGCGCGTCAGGGGTCCCGCAAGAGGCTGCGGAGGCTCCCCGCTCTCTCCCGGGTGGATCTGCCCGAGGGCTGCGCCTCCTACCGGGGCACTGCGGGCAGCACTCTTCGGGCAGCAGCACCGGCTCTGGACAGGGCAGCGGCGGGCAGCGGCGGGCGAGGCACTGCACGCTGCCGCTCTGCAACAGGGAGACCACGCCAGGCCCGGTTAGCGGTGGGAGGCAGAGGGAATCCCCGCTCCTTCTGACGGCCACCTTGGGGGACCGCTGCTGGTCTCCCGAGTCCCGCCCCTCCTCGCCTGGACGCCTCCTCCCACGGGGGGTGGGGGAGGGGCGGACTCACCAGACAGCTACACTGCCGGCAGGGGTCGGAGGGGTGAGGGAAGTCGGCTCCGTTGGGGTACTCTTTCCCACCAAAGGCACAGCCTGGGGGATCAGACATCTTAGGCCCGGGAGGGGCCCTACTCCCTCCTAGATATGCTGCCCTTCCAGCCCTAAAAGCCATAGGTGGGACCAAGCCATTCCAGGAGACACCCCCTCCTTCCCTATCCCATCCACCTTACCGTTGCAGACGTTCTGGCAGCAGGGACCAGGCAGCGGATGGGCACAGAGGGCCCTGGGGCAGGCCCGACGCTGGCAACGGGCATGGCCTTCCTGACATTGGCACTCCTGGCAGGGGTCTCGGGGGTGGGAGAAGTTCTCGCCGTCCACAAATACTTGTTCCTCCAGGATACAGTCTGAGCATTGGGGCAGGGGGAGGGGCAGGAGTGGCAGCAGGCCTGACAGTTCTAGGGCTGGGCGGGCAGAGCCACTGAGGAAAGGCCAGAGGAAGCACCATGGAGAGAGTGGAGGAGGGTTCTGCGTAGGCAGGCGTGGCTATCTCTCCAGCACAAGCGCGCATGCGCGTGTGCGTGTGCGTGTGCGTGTGTGTGTTTGAGCCCATTTACCTGCAGGCACGTGTGTCTGCCTCTGAGATTGAAAAGGCAGGGAGCTCATGCGTGCAGGTGTGTGTGTTTGTGACGGGTACCCACCCCGGCACAGACTCTCCACCAGGGCAGGACTCAGGTCACACTGCATGCCAGCACGCAGTCTCTGCATGCCAGACCCAAATGTTGTTGCACGAAGCTGCTTTATACAGAAAGATATGCAAATATATGCGGCTGGTGGGGGGATTGGAAGAGGAAAAATAGAATGGGAGGGAAGGGTCACAGAATAACGTGAAGGGATAAACAAATCTCTACTCTCCCTCCTGCCTATACTCTGTGAGTTCCAAGCTGTGTCTGACTGGAAACAATTTGGAAGACTGCTGCTTTCTAAGGTATCTGGGGAGCCCAGGGGGCCATGGGAGAGCTGGGTCTAGGGCCCCCAAGCCAGACAGGTGCAAGAAGCACATACCTGGGCACCTGGGACAGCACTGGCCAGGTTCACTCTGGGGCCTGGCACAAGTTGTGGGAGGGCAGTCAACCAAGGAGCACCTCACAGTCCCATCCTGGGAGCAGGGAAGAGGGCAATGGGGGTGGGCCCCACAAGGGGCTCAGCAGGGCAGCGGCAAGCCAGGGGAGGTACCTCGCAGCTGCAGGCGTGGCAAGGGCTATCTGCGTCTGTGAAGTTCTGTCCATTGGCATACACTTGGCCATGGTAGGTGCAGCTCTCACAGATGGGGCAGCAGGTGCCTGGGCGGGGCAGACTGATCAGAGCCCAGCTAACCAGTGGGGGCTGGACAGATCCGGGGAAGAAAGCCAGATCGGGGTGGAGCACTCACCAGGGGGCTGGGTAGGGTGCTGGCAGGGGGCCGGGGAGCAGAGCACAGCCCCACACGTGGGCACGCCATCATGACAGGAGCAGGCCATGCAGGGCTGACCATCAGGCTCCCACTGGACGCCCTCGGCGAACTCCTCTCCCTCGAGCACACAGGCTACAGCAAGGGGGGGCTGTCACCATGGCAACCTGGACACCTCCAGCCATCCCTGACCTTCCCAGACCACGGGACCCTGGCTTCGCCATCCCCACGGTGGCCTCTGAACACATACCAGCGTGGTTGGTGGGCCTGGCAATGCCCCCCCTCCCTGGGAAGGGACCCCTTCCATTGGCAGCGGCTGGACACAGCTCTCTTTGAAGCTGTTCCTCCCTCTCCCCCTCCCCACACATACCTGGGCAGAGCGGGGGGCCAGAGTCAGGCAGTGTGCAGGGGGCAAGCGGGCACTGCTGCTCCTCACAGGAGACCTCGCCGGCCTAGGAGGGACGCTGGCTGAGGGTCCTCAAGGGCCGGGACAGATGTGGGGCGTGAGAGGGCGGGACCGGCTACCTGGCAGGAGCAGCGGAGGCAGTGCCCACTCTCGCGGAGGCTAAAGGTCTCCTCACTCTGATACTGGTGTCCCTGGTACTCACAGCCTGGATAGGAGGACCAGGGGGACAGAGCTGGAGGCTGACAGCGAAGCCTCACACCACCTCGAGGCATCCACCGCCCGCCCCGAGGCACCAACTTTCCCTCCCTCCAGGATCCAGGGCCCCACCCCAGGGCCCCGTCTGCCATGAGAAGGTGAGGTGAGAAGGTGACCCTCACCCGTGGGGACAGGCGTTTAGGCTTATCAAGGACGTCTCCCATACTATAGTCCGAGGGGTCTTCCTACAGGCCCAAACACCTGCGCCCACCCCTGGAGCCTCTCTGGGGCCAGAGCTCGCCCCTCTCCAGGTGACTCAAGTCCCCAGCTCACCGTCACACACTGGGCAGCACTGCCCAGGGATCCTGCCTGGGTGTCTGCAGGGCACAGGCGGGCAGGGCAGAGGCTCACACTGGACGCTCCCGTTCTGCCAATAGGGCCTGGTCAGCGTTCAAGAGGCAGGCCCGGGAGCCAGGCCCTCCCTGCCAGGCAGCCACACTCACAGCGCAGTGGCAGTGCGAGCAGGGGTCCCCAGAGCCCACCGACTCTCCGCTGCGGTACTCCCGCCCATTTAGGAAACAGCCTGTTGGGAAAAAGGGTGCCTCAGACCCTTCTCAGGGTCCCACCGCTGCATGTCCTGGTCCTGGCCTTCGTGGGAGACTGAGCTGGGCCGTCCGTGAGCTTTCGGAACCCCCGCTCCAGGCGCCACTCACCGACTCACCATCACACAGTGGGCAGCAGGTGCCTGGCAGCGGCCGCGCAGGGTACGGGCACAAGCTGGCACACTCTCGCTGGCGGCACTGAATGTGGCCCTCCTGGGAGAGGGCAGAGTGGACAGGGGAAGGGGCCATCAGAGCTCCGTCAGTTGGCAGAAACAGCAATCGAGTCCCTGCGATCCACTTACTAGAAATCGTTATGGGTTGAACTGTGTCCCCCCAAATTCGTATGTTTAAGTCCTAACCCCCAGCACCTCTGAACGTGGCCTATCAGGAAATAGGGTCATTGCAGATGTCATTAGTTAAGATGAGGTCATCCTGGAGTGGGGCGGCCCCTCCAGTAACTGTGTCCTTGTAAAGAGGGGAAATTTGAATACACACACAGAGCAACATGTGAAGATGAAGGGAGACACCAAGGGATGCCAAGGATTGCCAGCAAACCACCAGAAGCTAAGAGAGAGGCCTAGAACAGATTTCCCGGCACAGCCCTCAGAAGGAACCCATCCTGCTGACACCTTGATCTTGGACTTCTGATCTCGGGAACCACAAGATGATACATTTCTATTGTTTAAGCCAATCCGTTTGTGCTACTTTGTTATGGTGGCCCTAGGAAACTAATACAGATGTATAACCCAGAATGTTACTGAAGCACTCGGTGACTCAGTTTACCCATCTGAAAAAAGACAATAATAGTCCTGTCCTCAGGCACCTGGGTGGTTCAGTCGGTTAAAGGTCCTGGGATCGAGCCCTGCATTGGGCTCCCTGCTCAGTGGAGAGCCTGCTTCTCCCTCTCCCTCTGCCCTGCCCCCTGCTCATGTTCTCTCTCTCAAATAAATGAATAAACTCTTAAAAAAAAAATAGTCCTGTCCTCATAGCCTGTTATGGGAATGCAATGAGATGCGGTGCCTGGTGTGACACCAGCCTCTGGACTTGGCAAGCAAACAGTAGCTGCTGCTACTCCCCACGGCCCTTCCCAGACAGACCCCACCCCCTGAGCTCACACCTGCATCGGGGCTCCCTACAGCCAGTCCCATACGTGACAGCCAGTCACTCTTCTCACAGGTGTTGGGGAGGGTGGTCGGTGTGAACAGGGATGGGGAGCACATGGTTGCAGAGGGGATGGGGCTGTAGTGAAATCCCATAGGCCGGGGGGCTTATAAACAACAGAAATTTAGTTCTCATCATTCTGGAGGCTGGGAAGTCCAAGACCAACGTGCCAGAAGTGTCTGGTTAGGACCTGCTCCCAGGTTCCTGGACACCTGTCTTTTCACTGTGTCTTCACATGGCTGAAGAGGGAAAGAGCTAGCTCTCTGGGGTCCCTTCTGCAAGGACACTAACCCCATTCGTGAAGGCTCCACCCTTGTGACCTAAATACCTTCCAAAGGCCCCACCTCCTAATACCATCACCTTGGGGGTTAAGATTTTAACATATGAATTTGGGGGGGGGGACACATTCAGTCTATAGCCCCTGGAATGTCCTTCCTCATTTCTCCCTGCTTAAATTCTACTCACCCTTTAAGACCTAAACCCACCCCCTCCCATGAAGATTCTCTAGGTCTGTGCTGTCCAATAGAAACATAACACAAGTCACAAATCACTTTAAATTCTCTAGCAGTCAAATTTCAAAACGTACGAAGAAGCAGATAAAACTAAATTTTAAGATATTCCATTCAACTCAATATACCCAAAAGTTATTTCAACATATAATCAACATAGAGTATTAATGAGATATTTTATATCCCTTTCTTTCATACCAAGTCTTTAATTTTAAAATCCCATGTGTATTTTACACCCAGCCCATCTCAGATTGGGCGGCCCCATCTCCAGGGCTCAGCGGCCACACACAGTAGTGGTTACAGATTGGACAGCCCAGTTCTACGTGTCTCGAGGAAATCTACGTTACTCTCTCCCGGAGCTGTTGCTGTCATATCCTGTCCTGTCTCACTCCTGGAGCTTGCAAGCTCTTTGAATTCATTCACATATCCATGCTGCACACCTGCTGTGCTCAGAACTTGGTACACAGACAGGCACAGCCCTGTCCCCCCTGCCCCACAGCGCCCAGAATCAGTTCTTCTCCACCTCTGTCCCCTCGCAGTGCCTATGGGGTGAGCACTGAGAAATGAAGGAATGACTGTGGTGGGCCTGGGCTGTGGGAGCAGCAGCGGGGCTCACCAGGCACTGGCAGATCCGGCAAGGGTCCCCGGGGGCAGTCCACTCTTGGCCATGCTCCCAGTGAGAGCCACCTTCCGTGCAGCCTGGGGTGGGGGTGAAGATGGGCAGAAAGGAAGCCTGGTGGGAGCCAGCCTGGCTGCCAGCTTCAGCCTGCCCCTACCGTCCTCCACATGGCCTCCTGGGGGCTCTCTCCTGAGCCCAAACCAGACCCCGTCATGCCTCTGCCTAGACTCCTGGGGGCTCCCAGGGCCCCACACAGGGAAGACCCAAGCTCCTTAGCCTGCCCTTCCAGGCCTCCCAGGACCCAGCGCAGCCACGCCCACCTCCCCCTGCTCTCGGGCCCCCCCTCATCTCTCACTGCAGGCTTTGGCCATTCGTGCGGCCACTTGCACCTACCCGCCTAACACACGCCCCCCTCACACGGTCAGTCCCACACCTTTGTGCAAGCTGTCCTCTCTTCCTGGAATGCCCTCTGCCTTATTCCGCCCTTCACCGAGCTAACTGCTCTTTATCCTGAGGGTTCGCTCAGGACACGCTGTCTCCAGGACACTCTCCTTCCCGTGTCCAGGCTGGATTAGGTCTCCTCCCGCCCAGTTTCCTCAGTACCTGGCACCTGGCCCCATCCTGCCTTTGCCGCAGTATCGGGGTGTGACTCAGCATCACCCTCTAGTGGTCCGCACCCGTGTCTTCGTGCACAGAGCAGGTAATAACGGTCAACATTTATCAGGGTACAGAATGTCATCATCCACACCTCACACATGGGGAACTGAGGCACAGAGTATCTCTCTCAGAGGCACGCAGCCATGATGTGGCGAGGGCAGAATTTGAGCCCAGGCACCTCAGCTCCAGAGCAGGCTTGACTGGGCATCGCTCCACCACTGACCAAAGCCCCCAGGTCAGAGCCCAGCAGAATGGGCTCTGGAGTGGAAGAAATGGGGGGACAGCCCCGCCTGGGCCTCCACCAGGGAAGGGTCGGGCTCTTACCTCGGCAGGTCGGGCAGCAGCGCCCAGGCCTCAGGACCGGCTCAGGGCAGGGGCTGGGTGGACACTTCATGGGCACACAGCGAACCAGGCTGCTCTGTAATGCACCGAGAGCTGCAAAGTCACCGGGGCTGGCTCCCAGAAAGGGCAGGGTGGGCAAGTGTCCGACACCCTTGTGGGGGTGGGGCACAGGGCCCGGATGGAGGGGAACCTCACTGGCCCTAGGTCTTGGAAGGTACATGAGAAGATGAAAGAGATGTGGCCCAAGGTAGGGCAGGGAGTGAATAAGAAGGAGCAGGGCCTGGACAAAGTGGGGGGTGGGGACTCACCAGGCAGGAGCATTGGAGACAAGGGTTGGAGCTGGACAGGAAGTTGGCCCCCTCTTCGTAAGACTGCCCCTCATACTCACAGCCTGGGGAGGGTTGCCAGGATGACAGGCTGGTCAGCAGAGAGCAGAGTGAGTGGACATCACCCAAGGGAGGGCATGACCCCAAGTAGGCACTGGGTGCTCCAGGGCAGAGGGGATGGCGGGGCAGGGTGGGTGGTCACCTGGCCGGCAGACGGGGCAGCACTCCCCAGGCGGGGTGTAGCTCTCCAGGCAGTTGAGCTCTGAGCATGAGGGCCCCTGGCACCGCACGGTCCCTGCCTGCAGGGCAGACACTGAGCCCTCCCTCCCTCTCCACTGCCCAAGCTGAGTTACTCTGCTGGCCCAGTGGGCCTAGCAGGCTGCAGGGGGCGCGGCAGCAGCTCTGTCTGGCCCCCAGATTGGGCTTGGCACTGCTAGGCCGGGGGTGTGCCCAGCATCAGGGATGGGCGTGGTGGCTGGGGCTGATTCCCTTACCTGGCAGGTGCAGATGACACAGGGCTCTGGATGCCACGTTTCCCCAGCTCTGTGGCCGCCAGGGCAGCCTGCAAAACCGGGGCCAGGCCCGCACGTAAGAGACCCGCAGCACTGGAGCAAAAGCACCCACAAAGGTACCGCATCAAAGGGCACCATTCTGGCGATAACCAGAGATTTTTATATTTACAACTTTCCAGCAGAAAGGTCAAATGTCTGACTCAAACATAATCAGTAGATTTCCATTATTTTACGAGAGAAGTGTTGAGGAAAGGGTGCCTTTTCAAAAAATTTCACCAAAGATATATGATCTAGCCATGGCCTTGAGGCACCACGTATCCTGAAAGCTCTGTCTGTGCGTGCATGTGCGCATGCGTGTGCGTGCGTGTGTGTGTCCCTTTTCTTTGAGATCCCTCAGCTCCAGACACTCCACTCTTCATCTCAGGCCAAGACTCCCAGGTTCCGTTTCCAGACCCCTCTGGTCGCCTGAGCCCCTGACCCAGCCTTCACACTACCAGCTGATAGTTTGCCAGATGAAATACAGGGTGCTCAGCTGAATTTGAATTCCATATAGACAACCTATACTTTTTTAGTATAAGTATGTTCCAAATGTTGCGTGAGACATATTTGCACTAAAAAAGTATGTGCTGTTTACGTGCAATTCAAACTTCACAAGGCCTCCCATGTTTTCTTTGCTAACTCTGACAACGCTATTCCCTGACTATGGGCTAGGAGCCCCCCACCCCCCGCCCACCGCAGCAGAGCCACTGCCTCCACCTCCCCCCAACTTCTCTGTACGTCACTGGCACCGCTGCCTTCCTAGCTTCCCACTATTCCATGGGATCTGACCAGTCACCAGCTCTTGCCCGTTCTCTAGAAACACCCCTCCCTCTGCAGCCACTGGCATCCCTGGCTCCCTGGCTGGATGACAACTACGCCAGCCCACTCACTGGTCTCTCGCATCTGGCCCGAACAGATGGATTTTCCTACAATGCTCCTTTGAACAAGCCACATTCTGGCTCTGCAGCCTTCAATGGCTCCCCATTGCCCACAGAAGAAAGTCCAAACTGTAAGGCTTACAGCAGACTGTTCCCACTGGGCCTTTCCAGACTGATTTCTTACAACACACCTCTCCCCACCCTGTTCTTGTGCCCAAAGGGCCATTGAGTACTGTCCCCTTCTGGTGAAATCTCACTTTCCTTTGAAGATGCGACTCGGATGACCCACTGTCTGTAAAGCCCCGCCTGACACAGTCTTGAGTGGTTCCCCTGCCTTCGCGCCGTCTCCTCAGGCAGCTAACCACAGCCTGCCTTCCTATAGTTCTTTAATCTGGTCATTGGATCTCTAATCTTGTATTAGCTTTCAGTTCAACTTCTCGACTAGACTAGAAGCTCCCTGAGGGGGGCGCCTGGGTGGCACAGCGGTTGGGCGTCTGCCTTCGGCTCAGGGCGTGATCCCGGCGTTATCCCTCTGCTGGGAGCCTGCTTCTTCCTCTCCCACTCCCCTGTTCCCTCTCTTACTGGCTGTTTCTCTCTCTGTCAAATAAATAAATAAAATCTTTAAAAAAAAAAAAAAAAAAAAAAGCTCCCTGAGGGCAGCGATGACTCAGAGGCTCTGACTCAGTCCCAGGCCAGAGTCCGTATTTGCAGGCTGTGCTTCAGCTCTGAATTCCCCGAACCCCTGCCAGAGGGAGTGGGCAGGCACCCTCTGGGCACGCGGTGGGGGCACACAACGGCTCTGGGGCCCAGAACGAGTGCGGGAGGTGGGGCCGGGGCTGGGGGGGACTGACCTGGCTCACAGTGCGGACAGCATGCTCCCGGCTCCGGGCACGGTCCCTTCGGGCACGGCTTCTGGGTACAGGTTATGGCTCCCTCCTGTGGGGAGGCAGACAGAGCGGCTGCACAGGCCTCAGAACGCTGGAGGGCCCAGCCTCGGGATCCCAAAGCTCCCCCTAGGCCATGACACAGTGGAGGAGCAAGAGGCCTAGGCAGCTCAGGGTACATGGGCCACCCTTGGTCCGAGGGCAGAAGAGACATCCTACCGCCACCCCCATCATCTCCTGCTGCTCTTGAGCCCCAGAAACCATATCTTCCGGGTACCAGCAAGTTCCCCAGCATGGAGAGATCCCAGGGAGGAAACTGAGAGCTTCCTCGATGGAGGAGCAAGGAAGGAAAGGCTGGAAGAAGGTGGAAGTGGAGCCAAGTGAGGGCAACTAGGCGGGTAGATGACAGGGACAGATGGATGAACAGGGACAGGGAGGCCCCACAGGTGAGGGGGCGATGTAGGAAGACAGCAGCTCCATCCCCTCTGCTCTCCTTGCCACTGTTTGCCAGGCCCAAATCAGAGGGGTGTGGGGGCCCCCACCATGTGTATGGGGGGGGTTGAGCTCCAGAAAATAGAGCCACTTTCAATCAGCTGGAGCCATTGATGGCAAGGCTTTGGGGGAAGGGAGGGTAGACCCCATTCCTCAACTTCCAGCACACTAGGGCGCAGTGACTGGTAACTTAAGTGAGGCAGGTGAGGCGACAGGTATGGGATATCCAGGTGGGCCACAGGAACTCACCAAGCAGCGGCAGGTGGTACAGGCGTCTGGGGAGAAGATCTCCCCGTGGCCATAGGCCTCACCGTTGTGGCTGCAGCCTGGGGAGGAGAGAGTGCCGTCACTCAGGCACTCACGGCCATCCCTAGGTGCCGAGGTGGTCCTGGCCGGCAGACAGGGTGGCACTCACCACGGCAATGGGCCAGGCCGGCCTTGGGCTCACAGTGCACAGCCCCATCCAGGCAGACACAGGCTGTGCAGGTGTCGGGCTCCCAGCGAGCACCCTCGGGCCAGGCCCGCCCCAGTCCCCAGCACTGGGCAGAAGCTGGGCGGCATTCACAGGACTCCAGCTGCCTCACCCTCACCCGCAGCTCCTTGTTCTGGGGGAAAGAGGCGGAGGGGAAGGCAGGAGGTGCTGGCTCAGCCCCGGCCCATCCAACATACCCGGCAGATTTGGGGAGTGTGAAGACTGAGCAGGGCGAGAAGGAAATCTGACTGTTCCAGGGCACAGGTGGCTCCCCTCCAGACAGCACCCAGCTGAGCCACAGTTCTCAAGATTCGGAGTTTGGACAGGCTCCCAGGGGGCGCACGGGGCCCCCAGACCTCTCCTTTGGACAGAAGCGGACGCAATCCCCTCTCCCCATTAAAGACCTTCATCCATCCAGAATCTTTTCTGATGATGCCTTATGTATATTAGGTGCTCTATACTATTGGCCAAATACATGAAAACATGAACATCTAAACTGATAAAACAAATACTCTGGAGGTTCTTCATCTGTATGAAAGAATCAATATTAAGAACCATTCATATAAGAACTTCTCCATGTGCATTTAAAACCAAACTCTATTTTACAGTTCCCACACCCCCCCAGCCCAACCCTTCTTTCCTCTAACAATGCAAGGCCCGCCCTACCCCGCACACACCCACTGGACTCCCGCACAACCTGCTCTCTGAGCTCCATCATCTGGGCTTCCAGCCTTCCCAGCCGTTCCTCCAGGGGGCGCCCCTGCTCCTGCGGGGCCCCGGCAGGGGCAGAGGCGTGGGCTGGCTCCTGCTGCTGGTAGTGGTGGATGTCCACAAGCTCAGGGGAATCCCTGAGGATGACCCCACCTGAAGGGGACAAGAATCCAAGGTGGGCCTGTGGGTGAGGGGCTCACAGGTTTCCTGAGTCCTGTCTTCCAAACCCTGTAGGGGAGGAGGGGAACCCTGGGCCTCACCCCTGTCCACCTGCCCACTCACCTTCCCGAAAAGGAGATTTGGTCTGTGAGGGTGCTGGAGTAAAAGCACGGAAGGAGAAGGGAGAAGGTGGACAAAAGGGACCCAGACCAGCTTTCCCAAGTAGCAAGGACCTCTGTCAGGTATCAGCCCCAGGACCCTGCCCTGCTGGGGCCACGGGAAGAGCATCCAGACCAGGGCCTCCCTGCAGCCTCCCATAAGCTGCAGGGGTCCCCAGCCATGGGGAGCAGGTCCGGGTCACCCATCTTTACGTGGGCCAGGGTCTTGGCCAGGGTTAGCCTGGGGAGCTGACCAGTGAGGCTGGGAGCAGCCGGTGTAGGCTACAGTGCAGGGGAGGGAGCTGGCCATGTGACCTGCAGGCCCAATGTGAGCACACCTGGCCCTCCAACTGCCTGTCCTCACCTGTCAGCAAGGTCACTGTTTCCGGAGCATGTGCACAGGAAGGGGCAGACGCTCCCTCTGCTCCAGCCCCACCCAGCCCCCAGCCTTGCCACTATTTCCAGGCCCGTGGTGGAGGGCGGGGAGGGGGTCCCCACATCGGGACGCACATTCTATATCTGACAGAAGTTTCTGCTACTTGGGAAAGCTGGTCTGGGCCCCTTTTGTCCTCCTTCTCCCTTCTCCTCCTTCCACGCTTTCACTCCAGCACCGTCCCAGACCAAATCTCCTTCCTTGAAAGGGCGGTGGGTGGTGGGCAGGGGTGGGGCCCAGGGTGACCCTCCTCCCCTGCATGGTTTGGAAGACAGGACCCCACACTGGGCAGGGAGAGCTCCAGAAGGTGGAACTTGGCTGCATTTCTTGAAGGGTTTGGGGAAGGAGTCAGCAGGGCCCCCCTGGCTTTCAAGGCACCAGACTGAACAAAGACAGCCTAACCCTGGTTTCTGATGACACTATGTCAGGGAAGGGGGTTCCTCTGAGTTCAGGCCTGGGGTGAGACAGCCATTTCCACCTCACTTGAATCCCTCCCCTCTAGTCAGGAAAGTAAAAACCGAGGAGGGGGGTGCAGGGGTAGACTGGCTCCACAGACATCCCATAGACCAGATTCCTCCTTCGGGTGGGGGTGGGCAGTGGAAGAGGAAGAGGAGGAAGGAGAGGGGAGTGTCTTCCCCACAGAGGCAGGTCATTATGAGGCCAGGTCTGGGGTGGCTAAAAGGGTTTGTCGCAGACACTAGTCCTGTGAGGCAGGGGACCGTGTCACCCATTCCCTGCCTCCACTCCCCCAAGCGGAGATTAGAGAGCCTCATTGGAAACCTCAATTGTCTTCTTTCTCCCAAACCTGCTTTGACCCGAGTTCCTTGCCTTGGTTCCTCCCATCCCCACGGACTCAGAAATCTGGGGCTCGGTTTCCCTCTTTTGTGCTCTCCAACCCATCAGCCTCTGCTCTCAGTTGTCCCCAGCCCACTCTCCCCTCTCTCCACTCAGGAGGCTGAAGTCAGAGCCGTCCTCCCTGCCTCCACCCTCCCTGCCTCCACCTGCTCGCCTCTGGAACATCTGAAGGTTCCCAGCGGCAATTCCAAATGTGACCTTTTGCAAACACCACCCATCTTCTCAGCCTGCCCCGCTACTCCCCGCATCCAGGTTCTAACGCCCCAACAAATGGCGGCACCCAAGCCTTTGGCGCCTATTCCCATCCCCTCCCTTGCGGGGTACCCTCTCACCTGAAACTGGGTATGGCTCCTGTAGGTGGCGCTCCTCCCCGCCCTCTGCAGATGAGGGCTCCGCAGCTTAAACCCTCCGTCCCAGCTTGACACCCCCACCCGCACGGTCCCTCCTCTCAGGCCACGCCCCCAGGTCGGCTTCAGCAGGCTCAATAAGGGCGTCAGGGAGAGCGTGAGGGTCCTATGGGACCCTCAGGGAAGACAGGGCCAGTCCCTTGCCTGGAGAGACCAGCAGAAAGAGCTCCAGATTGTTTCACAGAGCCTGATCGCTCCCCATGGAACTGTCCTCGGCTCCCCTCTCTCCAGCCGGCTGCCAAGTCCTTGCACTGACCCCTCTATTCCTGCCTGCCCCCCCCCCCCCGCCTCCCAGGAGAAGGCTAGACACAGACTCAAAGTCAGCTCCCATAGCGGGCCTCCTCCCCGCCTTTCTCAAGACAGATAATTAACTTCAGACTCCCAGATTCCAGGGCAGCCTCTCCCCCACCGCCGCCTGCAGGAATTCCTCCCGAGCCATTGCAGGCAGCCCCCCTCTGCTGGGCCCCGGGCCTCAGCCTCCTGCGCGCCCCCACGCGGGCTCCTCCTCCGACGGGGAGGACTGAAGCTGGCCCGGGAGGCGCTCGCACCCGCCGGGGCGGGAGGTCGGGGGGAGGCAGTCTGGCCCCAGCTCTTTCCCTCGGGCTGGGCTGAGTGAGAGACAGGGTCCGGCCGGGCCGCCCGCGAGCCTCCGGCGCCCCGACTTACCTCCGCCGGTCACCGAGACCAGGGCCAGGCTCGTGAGCTGCAGGACGAGGGGCAGCAGAGCGGCCCGGAGCCCCGCCATGCTCGCTCCGCCTCGCTGTCTGTGGTCGGTCGCGGCTCAGCAGGCGCTGGGGGAGGCGGGGTGGGGACACACCAGGCCGCCTCCCACCCAGTCTTTGTTCAGGGAGGGCTTCTGGAGTCTGTCATCCTGCCTGGTGGCGCCCGTCTCCCTGATGGGCACCTGGAGGCCTGGACCCCAGCTCCGTCCTGACGCCAGCCCCGCGTCAGAGGGGCAGCGGCTGGAGAGCGGCCCCAGCCGGGCAGGAAGCTGGGACCCACTCCTGCATATGGTCCCTGGTGGTGACGCTGACAATAAACACAAATCGATGGCGCCGAGGCCGGCGACGCTGTCTTTCCTGCACTACCCCCTCCTTGGGGTCAGTTCATTCGCCCTGGGGCTCCCAGTTCAGCTGCTTTCTTGCTTACAGGAGAGGATGGGCCTGGGTTCAAAACCCTATTTAGCCAAATCCATGTGCCCTTAGGCAGACCCCTAACGGTACCTCAGTCTCCCTGTTTGCAGAGTGGGGGTTCTAGTATCTCCTTCACAGACTGGCGGAGAGAGTATGTAAATAGGGCAGCGGCTGGCACATGCTGAGTGCTCAGTAAATAACAAATCACAGCAAGGGTGCCGCTCCAGGCCTCTGAGACCATGGCCTCCTGCTTTCTTCTTCCGTTGTCCACCTCTACATTTCCTTCCTGGACTCTACTCACCACCCCATCCACCCCAGTAACCCCAGGCTTGGCCCCAAATGCCAAGGCCTCCCTTTGCTGGCTGGTTCCAGCCCATTTGCCAGTTCCTAAACTCAGGCCTGGGGGCGGGGGCAGCCGGGACTGGGGGCAGGGCTGGGCAGTGGGCTCAGCAGGCAGAGGGGGCCAAAGGCAGGAAGTGAGGAAAGCTGGCCACGAACTCCTCAGTGCAGCTGGGAAGCAGGGGGAGGTGGGGATGGGCCCCTGAGCTCACACACAGGCAAAGGGACATAGAGGGTGGAGCCATGAGTCCTGCCAAAGCAGTCTCCCTCCCAGCTGTAAAGGCCAGCAAGTCAGAAGTCACCCTTCCCCCCAGCCCAGGCAGGGGCTGAAGTTCCCCCTCCCCTACCGGCCCACTCTCCATGCACCTTAAGAGAGGGCAGCATCTCTCCCAGGAGTCTGGGCCCCATAAAAGGGCCTGAGCAGTTAGCTGTAGGGGGAGGGGCGGCGGTGAGCCAGGGCTGAGACGGAGCCTCTGCCGGCCTGGAACTAGACTCACAGGAGCAGGGGAAAGCTAGGCCCGCAGGCCAGGGAAGAAACAAGGAAGTGGCAGCTCTCGTCCCACCAGGGTTAAAGAAAATGGTGCCTGTTATAAGGCAGGTCCCCTGGGAGACTGGGTGGAGCAGAGGCTAAGAGCAGACTCTGGTGAGAGCTGCCAGACCAAACCCTGGGTCTGAGGATACTTTCTACTGGTGACCTCGGGCAAGTCATTTAACTTCCAGTGGCTAATTTTTCTTAGCTGTGACATGTCACTCTAATAGCACTCCTATAGAGTGTTTTGTGACGCTGAATGGCTGAAAAGAGCACTCAGCACATTCTTCATCTGCAATAGAAGGTAAAGAAGCTTCTGGAAAACTCACTCTATGAAATAAAAACCCATGGCCCGGAGGAAAGGGCATTTGAGAGGCATTTGAGTTCCACTGTGAGTGATTACTGTGAGTGTCTTTTGTGCCGGGCATCGAGGCCGATACAGGAATATAGCAATAAACGAAACCTCGTCCTGTGGAATGCCCCTGTGCAGGCCAAGGGAAGGGGGAACGGGGTCCCTGACGGAGGGGGCGTGTGAGCATGGGATCGTAAGTGCACGCAAGCGTCAGGCTTGGAATACAGGGCTCACGTTTCTCTGCCAGATGCAGCTGTCCCGACCAACACCCAGCCCATTCTTTAGAAGAGGGCATTCCGGCTAGAGAAAGCAGAAAAGACTCAGGCTTGAGTCCTTATTGGCAGGATGGCCCCACATACAGCGTGGTGTGTGGGAGCCAGGGCATGTGTGCGCAGCAGCAGGACTCTAGGGTTCAGAGTCGGTGAGTTCTGAGTTCAACTCCTGCTTCACGCCATGGTCTGAGCTAGTGGTTCTGCATTTCTCCCCATCCCCATTCACCCTCCCCCCCTCAGCCCCTACGCACTGAACCCCCCTCACTTCCTTTTGGGTCAGCCGATGAGAGGCACAAAAGCAGGAGAGGAGAGTGGTTGGGGGTATTTCTTCCCTCCTTCTGCTCATCTGGGCTCTGGTAACACTATTCCTTCCCCTTGTCCTCTCTGCCCCCCCCCCACACTCCTGGGGGGGAGGGGGTGCTGGCTTCCTGCTATTGTTAATCCCCCGGTCTTCAACATCCCATGTGGATTCTCTTAACACTGAGTCTGCAGGTCTGTAAATAGTCCCTTCTTTAAGTTCTCCTGAGCTAGGGGTACCTGGGTGGCTCAGTCGGTTAAGTGTCTACCTTCAGCTCAGTTCATGATCTTAGGGTCCTGGGATCGAGCCCCATGTCAGGCTCTCTGTTCAGCAGGGAGTCTGCTTCTCCCTCTCCCTTTGTCCTATCCCTCCTCTCCCCCCACCCTTGTGCGTGCACGCGCTCACGCGTGCTCTCTCTCTCTCAAATAAATAAATAAAATATAAAAAAATAAGTTCTCCTGAGCTAAACCCTTTTGAAGGGAATTCTGTTTTCTCCTGGGTCTTCACTCAAAACGGGAAACTTACAAATTATTCCACGAAATTACTCTGCCTTCCTAAGCCGACATCTTTCATCTGTAAGTACTAACCCTACTGCAGGTGGAGAAGGTTCGGTGAGGATGTGTGCCTGACATATGCGAGGCTCCCAGCACACAGAAGACCCCAACATAAGTTACCTCCTGGACGTTACCCGCTTCAGGCTGTACTGCCGATAGCAGCAGGTTGGTTTCCTCTTTGGATTTGCAGGCTGGAAGCAAAAGGCCGCTGTGGGGAGGGAGGGACAGAGAGAATTAGTAAATGATTAATTTTTTGTACGTCTTTTGCTATCTTTCAAATCACACCAGTTGTAACAAATGCAGTGAGATACTACAAAGGTTTGCAGACCGAGCGCATCATTACATCTGCTCCGGCGCCTTGCCTTGCCCAGCTCCTCCCACCGCACAGGACCAAGGGTAACACGGGTCTGATCTTCCACACCCTTCACCTGGCTCACACAACCGTACGCGAGCACGCGTACACCACGTGATTTCGTTTGGAGCTGGCATTTTGCAACAGGCGGTGCAGGATCTCAGCGCCCCCGCCCCACCCCGACAACCCTTGCCAGCTTGCCCCTGAGTCAGCAATCTCAGTGGCTCCTGTCTCAGCCTCCCAATGCCCCTGGGACCCTCCCTCCACACTCACAACGTCATGTCCACCCCAGGCAAAGGTCACCCCTGGCTGAGCAGCTGAGCGGCTGAAGCACGTGGGGGATGTGTTGTTGGTCACAGATCTGAGATTCAAATCCCACAACTGTATCCCACAGTGTTGCTGCCCCTCCCCCAGATGCAGAGTAAGTAGCCCACCAGTTGCCCTCCAGGAAGGTCATCCTTTGCCTGTCCTTAAAATGCCAACAAAGGCCGCCTCCCGACGTTCCAGGCTCTATGCCAAGCTGCAGCGTGTCTACTCGGTACGGAATGCCAGTCCACACACTGACCAACACTGCTCGCAGATTACTACTCACAGGCGGAATACTTCCTTGTTGGACTGAACCTGCTGGGATTTTAGGAGTGTGTGTGCATTTTTTGGTTTTGTTTTTGGCATAGAGAGGCTGATGCCATCAGATTGCATATCTGAACCCTGCAGAGCAGAGCAAGAACCTAGGGGATGGGCAGAAGGGGTCCAGGTGCCCACACGGGGACCACCAAGCCTTGAAGTTCTGCAGCCAGGAGGGGAGCTTGCCCATCATACTTGCCCATCATACTATTCCCACCTAGGGTCTCTCCAATCTCTTTGTGACTTTCTTTTCTCAAGGACTGACCCCTGGGGATCCCATGAGGGCTTGGAGAAGCTAAGAGGATGGGGGAAGAGAGGACGAGATACATAGGGGTAGCTTCCTGCTGAATCCCCTCTTCTCCTATCCGCCCATTTCTCTTCTTCCTATCTCTCATGGCCCTGACAGGCAAGGAAACTGAGGCTTGCAGAGTTTAAGCGCCTAAGCGAGCTCACTCAGCTGGAGAACGGCTCGGCTCTCCACCCCAGCTCTGACGCCTAACCCCAGTGGAGATGTCTGCTGGCTCTTCTCCCACCGCCCATGACTTCTGCACACGGGGAACTTCTGCTTCTTGTCAGTTCTGCCGCAGCACTGGGAATTCATGCAGTTACAAGATTCAGGTGTATTCTCCCTTGCAGAGAGGGCTGGGAGCACCCCTTGGGCAGGTCTGCTTTGCCAACTCTGCCCCTCATCTGCTTGAATCCCAGGGTATGGGCAGGGGGGTTGCTTGGCAGGTACCGGTGGATGGGCACACTGACAGGGGTCTCTCTTTCCACCGCCTCAATCCCATTATAAAATCCAAGGATTGGGTTGGGGGTACTGAGTCTCAGTACCTATTCCTGTGATCCTGGGTCAGGGCCCCAGAATTCAGATCCGAAACAAAGGCAAGGCCTATCGTTAACAGCCTGCCTCAGAATGGACGCAACTCAGTTTGTGGCTCTGAGGAGCCAGGGGGAGGCTGGTGAGTGCGGGGCAGTGTCTACACTTGCCCAGGGCCCTCTGCTTTGGGTTAGCTCAGAACCCCTTGGCAGTCGGGCGCTGAGAGGCCCATGCTTGCCTTCCCACATGGGCTGCACAGAGGAGACACTGGCTCACTGGAGTTTGGGCCAAGACTGGCCAAAGGGGCTCTAGTCAAGCAACAGGTCTCCCCCAGCCCCAGCCCCCAGTTTTAGAGAAAAAGCAGACGTAGGACAGGGACTGAGGGAAGGGGAATAGCAGCTCTTCCTTCCAGCTAATGCGAAGAGAGGGGTCAGATGACAAGGGGGAGAGACCAGCAGATCAAAGCCACAGCTGGGCTCTCTTGCGCAGGAGATGTCCTGGCGCCCAGTACTAACCTCACCTTCCCTTTTTATGTTTTTTGCTTTGGCAACAGCGTTATTGAGATACGATTCACATGTCATAGATTTACCCGTTTACAGGTACCATTCAGAGCTCGCAAGATGGTGGGGCCGGTGACCTTCCCGGGCCGCTGGGCCTGAGCGGGGCCGAGGTGCAGAGGCACTGAGCCTGCCCCCCTCTCCCCCCATCTGTGAAGACGGCGCACACCGGCCAGGTGCAGGATGAAGACTACAGGAAAACTCGATTTGTAGGTCGTCAGAAGGACGTGAATGAAAACTTTGCCATTGGTTTGATAGCTGAACAGCCCCTGACTGAAGCTGAAAGTCCGGAGGTCGTGTGTGACAGCAGCGGGGTGGCTCTTGGCCCCCCGGAAGTGTATATAAACCGGGACAAAGAAGCAAAAACTGGGACCTGCGCCCCAGGGGACTGCAGGTCAGACAGCACCATCACCAGAGCGGGCCGTGCACCTCGGTCCCGGGCAGTCCACGCGAGCATCTCAGTGTCAACAGAAAACAGGCGGGGGCACCTGGGTGGGTCCGTCGCTGGAGCATCCATTCGATCTCAGGGTCGTGAGTTCAAGCCCCACATTGGGCTCCACGCTGGGTGTGGAGCCTACCTAATTAATTAATTACGAACATTGCTGGTGCCGAATAAAGGGTGCTGCTATCAAGGGGGGGAGAAAAGAGTACAATTCAGTGGTGTAGGATATTCACAGAGTTGTGTAA
Source organism: Ursus maritimus (assembly GCF_017311325.1). NCBI lineage: Eukaryota > Metazoa > Chordata > Mammalia > Carnivora > Ursidae > Ursus > Ursus maritimus. The sequence goes on along the minus strand of NW_024425563.1, from coordinate 22,960,040 downwards.
CCTCAGCACAGTCAACTTTAGAACATTTCATCACCCTCAAAAGAATCCCTGTCCTCGTCTGCGGTCACCCCCTGTTCCCACCACCACCCATCCCCCAGCTCTGGGCAACCACTCATTTACCCTTGCTTTTTAAACTCCTTTTTTAAAGATTTTATTTATTTATTTGAGAACGAGAGTGAGAGAGAAAGAACGTGAGCAGGGATAGAGAGAGAGAGAAGCAGAGGGAGAGGGGAACCAGACTCCCTGAGCCCCTGATGCGGGGCTCGATCCCAAGACCCTGAGATCATGACCCGAGCCCAAGGCAGACACTTAACCAACTGAGTGACCCAGGCGCCCCTACACTTTTTCTCTGTAGACTTATTTGCCTATTCGGGACATGTCACCTAAGTACATTTTACAATATGTGGTCCTTTGTGTCTGACTTCCTTCACTGAGCATATTTTCAAGGATCTTCCATGTCATGACATGTATCGGTACCTCATTCCTTTGTCCTGCCAAATAATATTCCACTGTAGGATATACTATATTTTATTCATCCACTTATCAGTCGATGGCCATTTGGGTTGTTTCCACTTTGGGGCTATTATGAATAATGCTGCTATGAATATTCATGTGCAAGTTTTTGTGTGGACATATGCATTAATTTATCTTGGGTGCAGGCCAAGGAGTGGGATTGTTGCATCATGTGATAACTCTATCTTTAACTTTTGAGGACTTGCCAAATTCTTCTCCTAAGTGGCTGCACCATTTTACATTCCCACCAGCAATATATGAGGGTTCCAATTTCTCCACATCCTCTACAACACTTATCATTATCTGACTTTTTTATTGTACCCATCCTAGTGGGTGTAGAGCGGTATCTCATCGTGGCTTGGATTTGCATTTCCCTCGTGACTCATGACATTGAACATCTTTACATGTGCTTAGTAGTCATTTATATAACTTCTCTGGAGAAGTGTCTATTCAAATCCTTATCCCAGGTTTCATTGAATTGTCTTTTTATTATTTAGTTCCAAGCGTTCTTTATATATTATAGATAGAAGTCGCTTATCCAGTATATGCCTAGCCAGTATTTTCTTCCATTCTGTGGGTTGTCTCTTTTTGGGTATGTCCTTTGCAGCACAAAAATTTTTAATTTTGATGAAGTCCAATGTATCTTTTTTTTCTTTTGTGGCTTGTACTTTAGGTGTCAGAGTTAGGAAACCATTGCCTAATCCAAAGTTAGGAAGATTTATCCCTCTATTTTCTTATAAGGCTTTTATGGTATTCGCTCTCCCATATAGGTCTTAGATCCATTTCGAGTTAGTTTTTGTATACAGTGTGAAGTGTAACTGTTGTTAGGTGTGTGTGTGTTTATAATTGTCAGCTCTTAGACAGATTACACTTTCATCATTATAAAAAGTACTTCTTTATCTTTAGTAACTTCCTCTACTGGGTCTGGTATAACAGGCGAATGTAGTCAATAATATTGTAACAACTTTGTACGTTGACAGATGGTAACTAGACTTATTGCAGTGACCATCCTGTAATGTATATAAATATGGAATCACTGTGTTTTACACCTGAAACTAATATTGTGTTCCAATTATTCTTTTTCAGTTAAAAAATAATATGATGATGGCATATACCAGAAATCCACTGGTTAATTTAAATTCACATTTATTATATATATTAAACATAAATAAAAATGGACTGGGTCTCATATTAGTATAGCCTCTCCAGTTTTCTTCCGGTCGCTATTTACATGATACACCTTTTTCTGTCCTTTTACTTTACATCTATTTGTATATCGTTACATCTAAAATGCATCTCCAATAGATAGCATACTGTTGGATCTTGTTTTTTAATTTGGTTTGATGATCTCTGCCTTTTGATTGGATTGTTTAATCCATTCATATTATTGATATAGTTGTATTTACCTTTTTACTAGTGTTCTAAATATCTCATGTCTTTTTTGTTCCTCTATTTCTCCCAGACTGCTTTCTTTTACATTGTGAATATTTTCTAGTATAAAATTTAAATTATTCCTTGAATGATTTTTTAAATTATTTTTTTAAAGATTTTATTTATTTATTTTGAGAGAGAGTGAGACCAAGCAGGGTGAGGGGGAAGGGCAGAGGGATGGGGAGGGGCAGAGGGAGAGGAACAAACAGACTCCCCACTGAGCAGGGAGCCTGACCTGAGGCTCGGTCCCAGGACCCTGAGATCATGACCTGAGCTGAAGTCAGATACTTAACTGACTGAGCCACCCAGGCGCCCGTTACTATTTTTTAAGTTATTTTCTTAGTGGTTCCTCTAGGCTAAGCTGTGGGCAGCTTACTATCCTGTCTTCCTGTCCCATCCAGGTAAGCTGTCCCCAGGAAAGTTCCTGGACAGAGTGTGTGGGCAGGAAAGTTACCTAAGGAAGGATGGCCTGGAACAAGGGATGCCACCTGAAGAAGGACCGAGGTCCTAAGATGGCCACACGGTGGCCTCAGTGAGCGATACAGAGGATGCGGCTTTGACAGAGCGTTGTGGGGGTGGGGGGGGGGTAGGGGAGATTTTATGAGTCCGATGTTCAGGCCCAGGAAAGCACATCTCCTAAGGTCTGGGCACAGCCCATCGGTAGCCCTGTGGTCAGGCTCCCTCCCGGGCTCCTTCCTGCACCTCGAATACGTCCCAGTCTAACCCCTGAGCTGGCCTACATTCCCTTCTGCCCCCAGGAACCAACAGGCTGTGAGAGCAGGGCTCAGTGGAAATGGTAGCTACCCCCTGCACTTTCCCTAGAGTATCCTAAAATTCGAAGCCTGAGCTGAGCCGGGCTGGGGGGCAGACACAGGGATGAAGGGTGGAGTGGGGGGATCTGAATGCGAGGAAGTGTGAGGAATGGACAGCTGAGGAAGGCTTCTGCCTTTCTGGTACAACCAGCCGCCCTGCTAAGAAAGCAAAGCATCCCTGTCAGTGCTTCTGGAAATCTTTGGGAATAGACCTGGGAGCAGGGGGCAGGTGAAGCACAGGACAGGTGAAGACCAGGGTCACCCACGTGCCAGGAATCAGTTCACTCACGGGGGTTAGGGCTCCCTGCTACCTCCTCACACTGCCGTAGGGACCCAGACCTAGGGCTTTGGGCGCCAGAATTCAGCTCCTGGCTGGGGCAGGGGCAAAGCTGAAGCATAATGAGGAGTGCTCTGCCCTTGAACCCTCACCCCAGGCCCCCGCCCTCATCCCAGGTAATGCCCAGTATCAGGATTTGCTGCCTTCCCAGGTCCAGTCCAAGGAAGAAGGAGGGGACATGATGTCTGAGGACCTCCAGGAGAGACTTCTCAGAAGGGAACCTGCCCTGGGCCCCCCTGCGGCCCACCCTAACCCTCACCCCAACCTTAGAGCTGATGCTTGGACCCCAGAGACTGAGCCCTCATGGGGTCTTCCCCATAAGATTTGGGGCTCCCCACCTCTCTGTCTCTGCACCCTTGGACCCACAATAGCCTTCACCAAACGCCCAGCCCAACTGAAGGAGGCGCAGGGTGCGTGCGGGAGGGGTGGTTTACAACCTGACTAGGCCGCTTGGGGTGAAGCAGCTAGGACACAGAAGGCACACGTACAAGTGTGCACGTGCCCAGCATGGTGCCAGGCCCCTCCTGGCACTGCCAGGGGCTGAAGGGAAAGCCTCCCCCTCCCCATCAACTGCCACCGGCCCTACCTCCCAGGGCACTCAGAACATTAGGCCAAGCTCTGCTTCTCCCATCAGGAGGCTTGCACTGGGGAGCATGGTACCAGCTCTCCAGTCATTCACATTATGGTCATCAGGGTGACAGGTCCCTCGGTCTCCACCTTGCTGTCCCTCCCCTCCCCTGCAGCATCTACACCTAACTGAGCCCTGTGAACCCAGCCCCGAGTGGCCCAGATGGAAAAGGTGGGGGGCGGGGGGCAGGGGTGGGCAGCTCGTGAGTGTGTTTCCAGTGAGAGAGAGGAGCAAGGCCTCACCCGCAGGACCCTGCAGTCCCCCTAGTTAGTGCCTGATGGCACCCCCTGCCTCTGCCGTGGCCTCTGCTTCTCTGACTCAGGGTCCTTTCCTGGTCTCGAAGTGGGTACTTAGGAAACATTCCTTAAAGGTCTAGGAGGGTGGAAATCCTGGGGAAAATGATCCACCTTGATCTCAGTGCCAGTAGAAACTGGCCTTCTCCCATTCTATCCGTCATTCTTTCATTCTCAAATTCATCATTCATTCATCCATTCATGAGCTCCCAGCCTGGAAGAGGAACTGAGGTGCTTGACTGTCCCCTGGGGAGAAGCCCGAGGTAACTTGGCGGCTGATAATGGTTGCCCCCGGATGCTAGGCCCTGGGTGCCTGGACATGCCCCCTGGCTTTCATAACCCTGTTCACACCTCTGTGAACCTGCCTGCATTATTGGCACCTGTGTCCTGCAGGACTCTGATGTGTGCACCTGTCACCTGGAGCCACTCATACTGCGGGTGGGCCCTTTATCCTGTGCCCTGGGACAGTCAGGGAGCTTGATAGCAGCCAATGGTCAGTGTCCTGAGAGCTGAGAAGAGGTCAGGCAAGGGGTGGCAGGGCCCCAAAGTGCTGGGCTGGAGGGAGGGAGAAACAGAGAGGGTGGGGGCAAGGCGCCGCCCCTGCCTGTCTAGGAAGGATGTGTTCTTTTTCTTTGCTTTGCTTATTTTAATTACTTAGAATTTTTATGTTAGATTTATTTAAAGAGCTTTCTAAGACATATTTATCACATATCAGTCTTTTGCTTGCATAAAAACTCAATAAATTTGTTAAGATATCCCCAAAACTTCTTGACATTTAGTATGTGGCTCTTCTGAATCACTTTTTAAATTTTTATTTGTCATTTCCATACAATAAAACTCCCTCTTTTTAGTGTACCGACCACTGTTAGTCTTTCCACCACTACCAGCTGCTCCTTTTGTGGTCAGCCCCTCCCTGCACCCCACCTCCTGGTCTGTTTTCTGATCCTACAGTTTTTAAGATTCATTTGTTTATTTGAGAGAGAGAGGGAGCACGAGCTGGGGTGCAGAGGGAGAGGGAGAAAGAGACCCTCAAGCAGACTTTGTGCTGAGTTGGGAGCCCCACTGAGATCACGACCGGAGCCGAAACCACGAGTTGGACGCACTCCACCAACGACAGCACCCAGGCACCCCGATCCTACAGTTTCTCATGACTGTCCCTGAGGGAGAGGGGTAAGGCAGCTGGGGAGTGGGCAGCCTCTCTCAGGGGCACCTTTTCCACACAGACAACACCCTGGGGCCTGAGCATGAGAAAGGAGGCCCCCAGGTGCGGACTCCTTCTACCTTCCCCCTCACCTCGCATCTGGCAGGTGTGGTGGGTGCAGCTTAGAATGGGGGATAGCCCCGGGGAGCTCTGGGTGGCCAGAGTGCAGGGATCTGTGTGCTCCCCCAGCTCTGCCAGCCCCAGGAACTCCGAGAGCACAGGTGGTCACAGTGAGGCAGCCCCCCGGAACCGACAGAACACAGGACATGCTCTACCGAACCACTGATGTTACGGTTATGTGATTATCACTTCTGCTGTGCGTCGGTCCCTGGGCTAGACCTCATCCTCACCACTGAAAAACAGTACTTTGTTGCTGACGGGACAGTACTGACCCTATTTTATAAACGACGACACTGAGGGTCAGAGAGGCTGCTCCCCAGGTCACACAGCTAGGACCTGGACCCAGGTCTGTCCGACTCCAGAGTGATCTGATGTCACTCATGGTTCAGTTTGGTTCAAATCCCAGCCTAGCTGCTGTGCGCCTTCGGGGGTAACTGCTTAACCTCTCTGAATTGCAGGCTCTTCATCTATAAAACGAAGGGATGCATACTCCTGCCTTCTATGGTTGTCACGAAAGTGAAACGGGACCCCGGCGCTTGGTGCAAAGGAGGCTCCATGTCAAATATTGTTCGGGGTTGAGTTGTGTTCCCTCACATTCCTATGTTGAAGTCCTAACCCCCAGTACCTCAGAATGTTGCCTCATTTGGACGTAGGATCTTGGCAGATGTAATTCTTCAAGTTAAGTTGAAGGCATTAGTGCGGGCTCTAGTCCAATATGACTGATGTCCTCATAAAAAGGGGAAATTTGGACACAGAGCTACAAGCCAGGGAAAGCAGCATGTGAGGGCGAAGGCAGAGATCAGGGTGGTGCTTCTACAGGCCAAGGATAACACTAAGACCACAAAGAAGTAAGCAGAGTAACTTGTTGAGGTTCACCAGGTTAGCAAGTTTCTTAGCTTGCTTCTTTGTAAAGGGGGTCACTACGGAGGCCCTCTCCATGGTGCTGGGCGTGGCAATCAAATGCAGCCCCGTGAAGCGTGCTTAGTAGTGTCCAGCACATATTAAGGACTCATTAGCATTATCTGATTGTATCCGCTCCTCAGGTCAGCCCAGCACGTGGCCTGCCCCCTCCACACCACATGCGTTGCCAACACGGCCTTGAACCAGCATGCCCCTTCAGCCATGAGCTGCAGTGGGGCCAGTGGTGACCACTCCTGGCTCTTCTCCAGAGCTTGGGACAGGCCGTTCCTTTGCCAGGTGCCTGCTGTCCTACTCTCTCTGCCCTGAGCCCCGGGACCCAAACTGCAGTGAGGACGCAGGATTGAGCGCACTTGCTCTCTGGATGGCCAAGCTCCAGGTGGGACCCAGGGTCCCTGGGCTCACCGTCCCCTTGCCCCATTCTTCTGGGCGCTCTGTGACCTGCTCCTGCAAAGCGAAGCCTTCACGGTGAGGTGGGGGGTGGCGGCAATGAGGAAGCCCTGTGAGCTCTTTCCTGCTGATCACGTACCTCTTTCGTCTTCCTGTTCCCACTGTGGAGCCATGTCAGCCTCCCTGCAGCTTTGGAAGTTCTGCCCCAGGAAAGAGGGAGGAGGATAGAGAGAAACAGGATATACATGGCCCTCGAGACTGCCCCAGACCCATAGAGACTCCTGGATCCCACAGGCCCACCAGCACCCCTATGGCTCCAGTTGGCCTGGCACGGGGACTTGGGTGGGCATCAGCGTTCGCATCTGGCTCCTGGCTTGGAGAGCCGTGAAACAGCGGGGTTCTACAACTCTGGCTTGGTAAGAACCAGCCCCCAGATTCCCCTCCAGAGAGGCCTGGCAGCCGGCCTCCTCTTCTCTGGGAGGGCCTAAGAGAGCAGAGCGGGCCTGCCCTAGGAGCTTCCCAGGACCCTTCAGCCCCTAGAGCATTCTGCTTTCTTGACTTTCCACTCCTGGCATCAGAAGCTACCAGAGCACTAGAGCAGCCTGGGGGACGCCCCACCCAGGGGCCCCCAGAGGCCTGACCTCCCCGCCACGGGAAATAGTAGCCCAGGACTACCTGGTTGGCAGGAGCCAAACACCTGTTCCTAGAGCTCTGTTGGTTACTCCCAGCCTCCAAGAGCCCCCACTCCTCCCTCCACCCCAAGTGGGAAATGCTCAGCCCACAACCCCCACCCAGCCTGCCCCTGAGAAGGCCAAAGAGGGGCAGGGACTTCCACCTTCCACGGTGAAGTGTTGAGAGGCCATGTAGGGTCTTGCCCCTGTGCCCCCTCCCAGGACTTCACGCTTCAGTTGCTCCAGGCCAGAGAGCAGCTCTTCCGGAGTCCCAGAGCCAACCCTGGGCCCTCCGTCTTCTCCCCAGCAGCCTGAGGTCCAGATGTGAGCTGAGGAGCACCCCCTCTGCCTTTGGGCTGACCCTGACATCCCAGACAGAACTGGCTCCTCCTCAGTGTCTCCCCTCAAAGGACCACAGTCCTGCCCCAGGTGGGATCCCAAGCACCGGTTCCAAGCTGCAGGGGCTTGAGATGGGTCTGGCTGGTAAGCACCTTGGCGCCTGTGACCTCAGGGCCTCCTGCACCCCAACGAATGATGGGTGGGCCTCATGCACCTGGATGGGACCCCTGTCCCTGGTGGGAACATCTACAGACTCTGGGCATCAAGCAGCTCTGCCTGAGACAAGAGAGGACACTGAGGTCCACAGCTCAGTCCTGTCTCTGTCCCCATAAGGCATCCATTCACAGTGCAGGAGCCTGGAAGGCTTGAGTTACCTGCTCTTTCTTTGCCTTCTTGTCCAGGTGCCTCGTGCTCTTCAGGCAGGCAGGAAGGACGGGAGTTCTGATCCCTTCTGTGACAGAGCCCAGTCCTGGGGAGGGAAGTGGTTTGAGTGAAATGCTGAAGTCAGCAGATTTTCGGAGTGCTTGAATCATCGCATGTAGGGGTGGAGGGGTATCAGGATGTCTGGGCGAGGCATCCTGACAGTCTAGAAGGAGGATGTGAGTGGGGGAGGGGTGAGCAGAAGGACCAGAGATGAATGCACCGAGAGGCAGGGCAGCGCCGGGGTGCGGGGACAACACTAAGGCACTGAGCTGATCTGGGAGACTCTCCACCACCTTTATTTCAAGGACCAATGAGAGGGGCGCCTGGGTGGCTCAGTCGGTTAAGCATCTGACTCTTGATCTGGGCTCAGGTCACGATCTCAGGGTTGTGAGTTGGAGCCCCAAGTCAGGCTAGGCATGGAGGCTGCTTAAGATTCTCTCTCGCCCTCTCTTTAAATAAGTAAGTAAATAAATAAATAGATAGCGCCAATGAGAAATCCAGGCAGTAGTGCTACCCTGGGATCTGAGTTTATATGAGAAAGAGACGCAGAGACTGGATTTTCTGAGGAGTTCCTGGGAGCTCCAGAGCCTGCTGGCGCTGTGAGACAGAGGTCCAGAACAGAATTCATGGAAAAGAGGTAGAAGCCAGGTTGCGGGGCAGGGGGGGTGGGGTGGGGGGTCAGGGCGAGGAAAGGTGCTGACCACAAACAAAAAGGAAGTACCCTTTGTTCTTAAAAGGGTCAAGGGAGCAGAGAGCCAGGGCCGGGGATGGATGCGGGCGACAGCACAAGCCCTTGGGCCTCCGGCCACGTGAAGAGGAAAAGGGAGCTGCAGATGAGGGACGTGGGGACGTGAGGGCTGGAGGCGTGCATGTGACAGTGCTGGCCAAGTGGGGGACTTCCAGGTCATGCCCTGGAAAGCTCTGACGGGGTGTCAGTTGGTAGGAAATGGAGAGGAAGCCCCAGGGTCTGGGCATTGTCATCATAAAGCTACCACTTATATGTTCTCAGGGGCCGAGAGGGGCCGAGTTAAACCCTGGCTCAGATCGTGTCTCTGCTCAGCCTGAACAATGACCCACAAAACCCCTCATTTTGTGACGTAAGCATTTACTATCTCCCACCAAAGAATGGAAGTTCCAGGAGGGTAGGGGGTTTAGGCAAAATAGACTTTTGTTCGCTGTTTTACCCTGGCACGTAGAAGGGGCTCACTGAGCGCTTGTTGAATTTAGGCCTCGAAGCCAACCTGTGACAGTGATGCTATCCTCATTTTGCAGATGGGAAATGGGGGTTCCAAGAGAGTCTGCGGTTTGCTCAGGGTCACACAATACCTCTGTGGTAGAGCCAGGGGCTGACTCAGGCCTGTTAGACTCCAGGGCCCGGTGTCTAACCAACAAGCTCCCAGAAATAGGTACATGGGCGACAGGTGAGCCTGGGGAATCTCAAGGGCTGGGCCTGAGGGGGTGGGTTTCCTGGAGGGGAGGTAAAGGCAGCTGTCATTCGCACAGGCAGGTGAAAGGGGCAGGTCCAGAGTTGGGGGGGGTTCTTGTCCCACTGTACCTTGCACCTCTGTCCTCTCTCCCTACCACTCACACTAGGCTTCTTTCAGTTCCCTTTGGTGACACGGCTCCCCCCACCCACACACTCATGCATCCTGGCCTCTACCGGAATTAGGCCTCTCACCACACCCTCAATCTGTCACCCCAGTCAGGGGAAGTGGGGGCAGAAGCTAGCTCACCGTTGGGAGTGAGGGGCTCGGACACACATCTGGGGCTGTGGAGGCCAAGTCTCCCTGCTCCCATGTGGCCAGGCCCTGCTGGGGGCATGGGGGTGGGGTGGGGGGCTGGGAGTGACTGCAAGGAGGTTGGGTGTAACCTCACTTCTCCTTTGCTTTTGCTTCACCATAGACAGCATAGGAGGCAAGGAGACCCTGCTGTTTTGGAAGAGCCTGAATGATGCTCTCTGCCCCTGCCCCTTCCTCCCTATGCCTGTCTCTGGCCCAGAGTGGTTTTGGTTTAGGTTCCCCTGGTCTGGGCAAGGCACTGCTGTGTAGCCCCTATCACGGCAATGCTGTGAGCTCAGTAACTTCTCCCCTTTACAGACAGAGACTGCGATTCATAGGACCCGCCTAAGGTCACATAGCACAAGAGACGGATGCCAGCCCCTGCATGGTTCTTAACAAAGTTCAGAGTCTCTACAAGTAGGGATCTCACCTGAGCAAGAGGGACAGTGGGTAAGGGGCAGGGGACAGCATCCTAGAGTCTCACGGTCCCTCACACTATATGTGGGACATCTGAAATAAAAGAAGTCTCTTGGTGGCTATTGCTCCAGATATATTTTCTGGATCAACATAGAATATTTTTTCTACCGAGCGTAACGGATCTCTGGTGGAAAAGGGTTCCCATTTTGTGGTGGCCACTTTCTATTTAATGGCAGTTTCGTTTTTACAGAAGGAAAATATGAAACAATCTACCTATCCACATTTTCCCCAAACACACTCTAAATTTTTAAAAATATGAAATAGTGAAATAGCAGATACAAATTATGAAATACTTGTACATAATTATATTTCCATTTTACATGAGGGCTGGGGGTTGGGGGAGAGGGAAAGAGATGCAGACAAGAAGAAAAAAGACACACATAGTAAGTGATGATACAGATTAGTAGTGACGAGTAACCCAGGCGTTCCTAGAGGGAAAAGGAGAGGAGGGAAAGGTCAAAGTTCTGATTCATCAACCGATAACTGGATTCGCGAAAAACACAGGAGCCTCTAAACTTTAAAGGGCAAATAATACTATCAAAAACGTGTATATTTTAGTTGCTATCTCAAATTTAATCAAGTAACTTGAGAAATTTCATTTAAAAATATTTTTATTAAAAATTACTATAGAAAACAATGAAAAGACCAAAATAGTCCCCTAGTAAGCTGATTCCAGTGGGGATCAGACATGAAAATAAAAATTTCATAAGTGAAGCCAACGAGGATGAGTTTGGGGCTCAGAAACCTGACCAAGGGGAGGAAGTCAAGACAGGCTTTCCAGAGGGGATGATCTTGACAAAATTCGGAGAGCAGTCTTTATCAAGCAAAGATGCTTCAGGAGAAGAAACAGGACGTATGAAGGTTGAGTCCGGTGAGACCCATTTATGGAACCGAAAAAACATTCAGAACAGCAGGTGGACGGACGGTCAAAGTAGAGGTAAGTGTGATAGGCAGGGCAAGAGACCACGCACTGACCCAGAGAGGTCCCGAGGGCGACCAGGGAGGGACAGCAGGGGCAGGCAGTTGCGAAGGCTGAGACTTAGAAAGGGACACAGTGGCTTGAGGAGCCCTGCCTGCAAGCACGTCGAGGAGTGGGTGTCCAGATCCAGATGCCAGGGGGTTGGCCCTGGAGCGACCCTCGAAGGAGCACGGGCGGGCAGAGCGAGGACCCACGAGCTGTCAGTCGGCCCTACGGCGCCCCCATATGCACTCTCTTGACTGCCCGTGTCTGCCCCGATTTTGAGCTCCCGGGGAACGCGGGCTGGGGAAGTTCCCGGGCTCCGCCGAGCACTTCGGCATCACTGGGGGGAGGGGGGTCTGGGGTTGTCAAATGACTGTTCTGCAGTTCCAGATTGCCGAAGGAGCCCGGGTAGTCTGCCTGGCGTCTCCCCGGAGGCCTTGAGATGCATGGGGGCCCGGCCGGGCCCGATGCTCAGGGGCCCTCGGTCGCCGGGTCAGTGCGGGGCGGGGGGGGAGAAGGAGGCAGGGTGGTCCCGAGGGGCAGGGCAGGGCGGGGCGCTGCGGGCGCTCCCGGGCTCTGCAGCTGCGGCCCAGGGGCGGGGGCGGGCGATGCGGAAGTGCCAGGCGGGCGGGAGGCGCAGCTCCGGGAGAGCGCAGCTCGGCCCCGCCGCCCGGCCCCTGCTCCCGGGCGCAGCCACGCGGGCGCACCGTAGACAGGTAGGTCCCGGCCGCCCGCGCTCTTCTCCGCGCCCTCCGGGCACCTGCCGGCGGCGGGAGGCGGACTGGGGCAGGGCGGGAGCGCGGGAGGTGTCCGCGTCCGGCTCCGCCTGGAGCCGGGGCGCCGGCGGTGGGAGGTGGGGGAGTGCGCCTACTGCAGGGCGCGCCCCTCGGGTTTGGCGGCCTCCGAGGTGCTTCCCACGACCGGATCAGCGCGGGATGCCCCGCGCCGGCAGCCTCCGTCCGGCAGGCGCCCGGAGAGCCGGGAGGCCCGGGCGGCGGAGCGGTCACCAATGCCAGCTCTGCTCTTCTCTCCCTCCGTCTCGCCAAGCCGTCTCAAGGATGGGGAGCGCCCGGGCGCCGGCCGGCGGTCCGGCTTGGCTCTTAGAGAGGCGAGCCCCTATTCCCCCTTTCTGCGCGCTTCGCATCCCTCTTCTCCCGGCACCCCTCACCCTTTCTGTTAAGAGGATGAGGCTTAAAGGGCTCGTCTTCCCAGGACCTTAAGGCCCACGGCAGGAATTCGGGCAGAGCCTGTGGGCAGATGGTGTCGGGTAGGGGCGCCGTCTTTTGACTCGCGACGGATCAGGGGCAATGACCCTCCTAGCAGAGAAGAACCGCAGGGAGCAACTCGTGGACTAGTTTCTTTACGTGCTTCCCTCGAACTTCAACACAAAACCAGTTCGAGTCTAAAAGTAGAGGGAAAGCGAGATGGCTGTGGCCAGGACGCGGGTAGAAGGTGTTCCCCGCCCCTGCCCCCCGCCCCCCAACGCGCAGGTGTCTCTGGGCAGTCAGGGGAGGGGCACTAAAGGGTGGAAGAGACAGGGGGCGCCGTCCGCTGGAGGAGCGCTCGGAGAGGCAGAACCCGAACCCAAGCCCGCGCCCTGGAGGTGGTTCCGCAGGACCGGCTTGGGCTCCCCGCGCGCCCAGGGCGAGAAGTGACCGGCACCGGCCAGGACGCAGGCGGGGCCGATGGAGAAGGCCAGAGGGGCAGCGGGGGTCAGAGGTAGAGTCCCCGCCCTCCCTTGAACTACTTCTGTCAAGTCTGGGGAGGCACTAGGAAACCACTCTTTTTTACCTAAAGGCCTTCCTTTGGGGTTTCCCCCTGCACCTTAGCCTTCCCCCTGAAGGAAGCGGAGAGAGGCATCAGCTGCCTCACAGCCTCAGCTTGTCTCAGGATGTGGTCATCTCACCTGGAGGGTGTGGGATTAGGGTCATACCAGGTGCGGGGAACGCGTTGCCTTCTCCCCGAGCTTAGCGTGGGGTTTGCGGGGGGCAGTGTGACTCGGACAATCTCCAGAGGTGACAAGGGGCTTGGTGTTCCTCCCACTAGGGGCTGCGAGCTTCCTCCCCTCTGGGTCCCTGGTGCCCACAGGGTTCCATGCTCCGCAGGTGGTTGGCTCCTGGAACTTTAGGGCCCTGGGGTGAACTGTGGGGCTTCCGCACCCCAGCAGGAGTTCCTGAGCTGCCCCTCGAGATGCCTCACTTTCATTCACCCAGGAGGACTTCCTCAGGTGCTCAGCAGCCCACTCCTCTCTTCCTCATTTCCACGGAAACTGTTGCAGGTTTTCTGGCTTTGCCCACTCTCCAGGGCTCAAATCCTAGGTCTGGGGGCTGCAGAAATGTCACCCCAAGTCTACAGACCCCTGAGAAGGCAGGCCTGGTCAGGCCTGCCCTCAATTGAAAAATCAAGTCCCCACAGCAACGGGGTGGAATGGGGGATGCACTTTCTGAGGTTGTGCGATAGCTTTGGAGGTCCCCTGGGAGTGTGGGTGACTACTTCTACCTGGAGGGAAAGTAGGGATGGGGCACAAATGCATTGAAATTCAGAACTCGTTGCATTAGGATAGTCTGAGATCTAAGTCCACCTCTCGGCAGGAGGAAGCCTCCTTGGGAAACACACTGAGCCTAGTCCTGGGGCACCTGAGGCTGAAGACCTTTCTTTGCCCTGCTGGACACCCTCCTTTGGCCCTGGCTGGACACATTATGAGAGCCTCCTCTCCATACTCCGCTCCTTAGACCACCCAAAGTGATTGTACGTTACTGACCTGAGTAATTTCAAAATCTTTCTCCCGAACAGCACTGCTGAGCCAGGCTAGGCTGCAGGACTCACCCTGACTTCCTCCTTGTCCTGGGCAGAGGAGGAGGGCTCTGTGGTCTCCTAGCTCCACCACCCCACGCACAGCAGTGGGCCTGACCGTGTGGAGGGGTGGTCATCAGGGTAGCTTGCCTTCTCCTCTGGGTCGACAGAGCTTTCTTCCGTCCATGTCCACTTAGCCACAATTGGTAGCTACTGATGACTGTCACTGGTCTGTTCTAGAACCAAGGCCTCTAGGCAGAGGGTGCAGGTGGGAACTACAAATACCAGTGCGGTGGGTGAGGCTCTACCCAATGCTGTGAACCACACGCAATGTATAATGACCGCCGGCAAGGCCTGGGGACTGGGGAATGAGCTACAGGGTAGAGGATTGAGAACTTGGTCTTGGGGACACGAGTGTCAGTTTCCCCATGTACCTTCCCTCCCCCAGTTCACAGTGAGTCAGATTTCCGAGTTGTCTGGTCTGGCCACTTTCATTTCCCCTGGGGCTGGGCGGAGGTTGGTTCAGAAAGGGGAACTGAGCCTCCAGTCTTCCGAGGCCTGGGGACAGGCCTGGGGGCTCTCCCACTCTCCCTGTCCTAGCCCAGAGCTGGGCACTGCTCTGAGGAGAGGCCTGCAGATGGAGACTTCGTAGCAGCGTGGAGGTGGTACTTCACAACTCCAGCCCAAAAATGCACTGGGCGGGGAACTTCTGGGGAAACTGAGCCCCAAGCAAGCCTGGAACGATAGGGTCCACACCTGATCATCTTGTTCCAATCTCCCATCTAAGGCAGGTCAGGAAGTCCACCTGGGCTTGAATACCCCCAGAAGCCAGTTGCTCCCAGGCCTAGCCTATTTGTTGCATGGCTTTAGCTGTTAGAAAGTTCTTTTTCAACCTGGGGCTGGTTTGTCTCGGTGGAGGCTGTCCAGGTGTTGACTCAAACCCTAGTCCTTTTGTCACATGGTGGTACCACAAACGCTAAGGATAGCTCTTGTCCCTATCCACTGACCCAGATGTCCCATTTCTTTAGCCATTCCTTCCCTGACAGGCCTGCCCCACCACGAACCCTTCCTTGCCTATCACAGCCCCAGCGGCCTTCCTCTGACCTCTGGTCTCACCCCACTCTGAGTCAGAGGAGGATCCTGGAGAGAGCAGGGCTGGTGGGGGGAGAAAGAGCTGGAGGACAGAATTGTCAGCACTTGGGGTATATCAGTTGGCTGGTATTAAGTCCCACTTAAGGCTGCTGTCCTGGTGATGCAGGAGGTAGACCGAGGGGGCTGATGGGATTTCTCTCAAGATGTCCAGCTGTGGGGAAGCTTCATCCTTGAGGGAAACTGAGGAGGAAAGGAAGCTCTGAGGAACAGGTGGTGGGAACCCTCTCTCCATTCACATGCTGTGACTTGCTCTTCAGCCAGGTTTCCTAGAAGGTGATACAGTGAGGGAGTTCTTGGGACAAGGAGAGGGGGGCAGAAGGGGAGGAAGGGACGCAGGGTGGGGAGGAAGAAAGCTGAGCAAAGAGGTGGAATGGGCTGGAGACAGCCTCCAGCCTGACCCCACAGGGAACTCTGGAGTACACGTCACACCAGTTTGCTCCACCTGAAGCAAGGGGACTGGCTTTTTGTCCCCGCATGTCCGTCATTCATCGGCTGTGGGCTGCCTAACCCTGGAGTGAGGCAGCAGTGAGCAGCTCTGTAGCTTTGCACCCTGTTCCAGCCTCACAGCAGCTGGGGAGTCGCTGCCCCTTCTAATAAGGCACGTCTGGGTGGGGCACACATAGCATCCACTCTATCTGTAAGCCCCCCCTTCTTCCCCCACCCCCAAACACAAGGCACAGAGTGACTCTGTGACAAGAAGGCTGATGGTTGGAAAAGGGAATTGGCTGTGAGCATCTGGGCAGACCAGAGACACTCCAGCCCCCAGTGCTGGGAGGAAGAAAAAGCCATACTGTCCCTGGCTTGGTCCCCTGGGTAGCCCCCCCGCCCTGATCCTCCCGCTGCAGGGAGCGTCTATCTGCAAATCTTCTGATAACCCCCCTCTTTGCCCACAGACCCCTTTGCCATGAACCAACCTGCCCCCAGGGCACCCCCTCCGCCCCGCCGCGTGCGACTGAAGCCCTGGCTGGTGGCCCAGGTGAACAGCTGCCAGTACCCAGGGCTGCAGTGGGTCAATGGGGAGAGGAAATTCTTCTGCATCCCCTGGCGCCATGCCACGCGGCATGGCCCCAGCCAGGATGGAGACAATACCATCTTCAAGGTAAGCTCTGGATGGGGGTTACTGCCTGGACTTCCTGGGCACCCCCGCCCTAGAAGAGGGTCCCCGTACATCTCCAGCTGACCACTCTCCCAGCTGCCTGGCTGCAGGCGACCCCAGGCTTGGACCAAGGGGACGCAGGCATACCCCCAGCTGTGCCTTTTTTGACCTCTTGCCCAGAGCGAGGTGGGCACTCCCCCAAGGAGAGCTTCCTCCTCCTCCCTTTTCTTGTCTCGTTCTCATCACCCACAGGTGCGTGTGCAGTGTGCGTGTTTGGTGTGTACAGTCTCTAAAAGGAGACCACAGAATGTCCCACTGATGTGAACACTAGGAGCTAACTACTACGGATATATATAATATCATATATATATATATGGTATATATATATATGTATTTTTTTGCTTATATTTTCAGTTTTCTGTATGTGTGTCTATAAAATTAAAAAATGAAATCAACCGTATGTCTTGTATCCTGCATTTTCCACCCAACATCAGAACCAGCTTTCCTCTGCCACAAATGCCACGTCATTTTCAGTGACCGCTGGAGGGGTTAGCAGTTTAGCTATCCAAACCCGGCTTTTGGACACTTCACGTTGCTTCTAGTGTTCCAGTATTGAAGACCCATTGCCATGTACCCCCTCCAAACTCTTACCCTTTGTGTAACTCAAATGATTTTCTTTGGGGTTAGTTCCTAGAGTTCAACATTGCTGGGTCAAAGAGAATTTTTTTTTTTTTAAAGATTTGGATATGCTTTCCTTAGTCTTTGCAGGTTGATATTTACCCTTTGAAGGTTCTTTTCAAATCTGTTTCTTATTTTTGAATAGGTAACGCAATTCAAAATTTAAAAAGTGTAGAATGGTTTGTAGCCAAAAGTCTCCCTCCCACCCCTGTCTTCAGCCACCCCTCCCCTCCCTGGGGGCAATTAGTATTGTCAGTTTCCTGTTCATCCTTCCTGAGAGATTTTTGTGTATACATGCAAATGGGTACCTATCTTCCCCCCACTTTTCACAAAATGATAGATGTAGACGTACCCTTCTGTACCTCATATTTCTTGAAGATTGTAACATGTCAGGATATCAAAAGCTTCTTCCTTTTTTTTTTTCCTTGCTTCCCCGTATTCCATTCTAAGGATTGGCTGTAATTTAACCAGTTCCGGTTGATGGACCTTTATTCAGATCTTCTGCTTTTACAGATAGTGCTGCCACGAAAAGCCTTGTAGGTGCAGAATCTTGTGTGGTTGCTTCTGTATCCCTAGGATAAATTCCTAGAAGTCGAATCCCTAGGTTAAAGGGAAGAAATCTTTGTAATCCTGCTATCAGCCAATTTACCCTCAAAAATAATACCAACAGCTCAATTGTATGGAGCCCATCCGAAGTGCAGGCACAGTTCTGGAAGCTCTGTGGTCTTCACTACCACCCTGTGTGGTGGGCACTATGATGGGGATGTTACAGCAATAAAGAGGCAAAGTGACATGCCCCTGGCCCACAGCTGGTGGGTGGCCGTTTCCAGATTCAAACCCAAGCCCACTCCAGATCCCATGCTCTTGTCCACCGTGTGACACCATCCTCCTTAGAGATTGCACCTATATTTACCCTCGCAAGAGCAGTGAATGAACTGGCTTTCAAAGCACTTACGTTTCCTTTCGTTTGTTGGAGCCCCAAGGGCTGGGAAGGACTGGTGTCCTATCTCCCACCTTGCAGAGGGACACTCAGGTCGGGCTCTGAGTGTCCCTCAAGTTCTCATTGCTCGGCAGTGACTCCCGTTGGCCATCAGGGGCTGGGGCTTTGGTGAGGGCGGAGGTTCTCTGTGGTGGCCTATCTTTTCTTCCTGCCTCAGGCCTGGGCCAAGGAGACAGGAAAGTACACCGAGGGGGTGGACGAGGCGGACCCGGCTAAGTGGAAGGCCAACCTGCGCTGTGCCCTTAACAAGAGCCGTGACTTCCGCCTCATCTATGACGGACCCCGGGACATGCCACCTCAGCCCTACAAGATCTACGAGGTCTGCTCTAACGGCTCCGCTCCCGCAGGTATCAGGCCTGGCCCTATGTGGGCTACCTTGGAGGCTGTTCTGGAAGGGCCAGGGCCCCTCCAGCGTGCAGTGGTCAGGGACATGCTTCAAAGTCGTAATACCCCAGGTTGCCGGGAGCGGCGTGCGATGGACCCTGTGAGGGGCCCGGAATGACTTGGCACAGACTAGGCCCCTTGTCTGTCTTCCTCTACTTGCCCCCGTTCTTGGCTCTTGGCTCCGGGGAGTGTAGGTCTAGTGACCTAAGGAGCTTAGTGCCATGTCGGGGAAGTCCCTAGCGATTCCCGGAGGCTGTGTGGCCTTTCACCTCACTGCTGGGGCAGCTCTGGGCAGGGAAGAAGCCACAGCAGGAGCTGCCGCACGGAGCCCTGGCGGCCTTCCTTCTCCTCCCCCATGGCCTCCCCTGCTTTGTTTTCTCTCCCTGCTTTGCAGAGTCACAGCCCAGTGAGG
The DNA here is from genome assembly GCF_017311325.1 of Ursus maritimus. NCBI lineage: Eukaryota > Metazoa > Chordata > Mammalia > Carnivora > Ursidae > Ursus > Ursus maritimus. The sequence goes on along the minus strand of NW_024425563.1, from coordinate 22,941,233 downwards.
ACTACACTTGCGGTGCAGGAGAGGAGGAGGAGGAGGAAGAGGAAAACGCAGGCTCGGGACCATTCTTGACAGCGTCTGCCTGCGCTGACGTGGTGGGTCTTGTCAGGGCCTTTCTGCTGTCCTGCTCTGCTTTAGGATGAAGCGGTCCCTTTCCTCCAAGGCCCTGCTGCCCTTTTCATAGCTCTTCTCTTGAGTTTCTTCTTGGGGTCCTGAGGCTAGGAACACAGTCACCACCCCGAACCTCCTTAGGGCTTTGTTGGTACAAAACATGCCCACACGTCGTCTGACACACCCTCGCAGGAGCTGGGGGTGAGTAGGTACTGCCACGTGTGGAAGGCAGATGAGGACACCGAGGCGCTGAGAGTTCACCGAGCCGCCTGGAGGGCAGAGCTGGGACCGAAGGCAGGGTCTGACTTGCAGAGTGAACACTGGGGGATTGCCTTTGTGGTTCTCATGGGTTATTTCTTTAGCATCAGATCAATTCATTAACCTGTCCTCCCCCCTCTCTCTCTCTGGCCTGTTCCCTCCTCCTTTGCCTGGGTCTTCCCTTCAGCTCCAGAGGATGTTACCAAGCCTGAGCATCACAGGTGGGGCCGGGAGGTGGGGTGTGGTTGGGGGCCTAGTATAAGAAGCTGCAGGTCCCCTAGGTACCTGGGAGGGGGCTGAAGGGAGGTTGACGGGGAGGCCCAGGGCTGAGAGTAGGTGGGCCTGGGGGAAGTTCCCAGAAGTGGCATTAAAGCCCTGCCTATCCCCACCCTGTGTAGAGGCGGTGCAGCCTGGCCCCCCCCTGGCACCCTATTCTTTACCCGAAGAGGATAAGTGGCCTCGCACTCTCCAGCCGCCTGTGGTGCTGGGCCCTCCTGCACCAGACCCCAGCCTCCTGGGCCCTGCCCCCGGCGACCCTGCTGGCTTTGGGGAGCTTCTCCCTGAGGTTCTGCCGAACCTGCAGCCTGGGCCCCTGGCTGCCAGCCTGCCCCCCACGGGCGAACAACTCCTGCCCGACCTGCTGATCAGCCCCCACATGCTGCCTCGTAAGGACCCACAGGAGGGCTGGGCCGGGTAAAGCAGTGCTGGGGGGTTGGTTTGCAAGAAGGGTGGAGGCTGGAGAGCAAAGATGTTCAAGCCAGGCCCTCCCCGGGTGGGGGATGGGGGAAAGGAAGTGGGAGAGCTGACGAGATGGCCTGGCTGCTGGGCAGAGAGGACAGAGCAAGTCAGTGGGCTGCAGAGCAAGGAGGCATGGGGCTCACAGACTGGCCGGGCCTGCCCTCTGCCCCACAGTGACTGACCTGGAGATCAAGTTCCAGTACCGGGGGCGGCCACCCCGGGCCCTCACCATCAGCAACCCACAGGGCTGCCGGCTCTTCTACAGTCAGCTGGAGGCCACCCAAGAGCAGGTAGAGCTCTTCGGCCCCGTGACCCTGGAGCAAGTGCGCTTCCCCAGCCCTGAGGACATCCCGAGCGACAAACAGCGCTTCTACACAAACCAGCTGCTGGATGTCCTCGACCGCGGGCTCATACTCCAGCTGCAAGGCCAAGATCTGTATGCCATCCGCCTGTGCCAGTGCAAGGTGTTCTGGAGCGGGCCCTGCGCTTTGGCCCACGGCTCACAGCCCAACCCCATCCAGCGTGAGGTCAAAACCAAGCTCTTCAGCCTGGAGCATTTTCTCAATGGTGAGGGACTAGCCTCATGTTCCTCCTGGCTTTCCCCTACCCAGGGGCAGGGTTCTAGCCTCTAAGGGTCTTGATGTTGCTGCAGAGCTCATCCTGTTCCAGAAAGGCCAGACTAACACTCCACCGCCATTTGAGATCTTCTTCTGCTTTGGGGAGGAGTGGCCCGACCGCAAACCCCGAGAGAAGAAGCTCATCACTGTACAGGTATACTACCGGCTCCTCCCCCTCAAGCCCCCACTCTGCTTTGGCTTGAATGTTGGGGGAATCGTGGTGCTCAGCCCTTGCCCCAGGGTGGAGGTTCCGGGCTGAGCAGTGTGAACTTGGCAGCCAGAGATAATCAAGGCCCAGGGCTGCCCACACGTTAAGTAGCCTTTGTATGAGGTAGAAACTGGTGCCCCTTCCTCCTGGTGGATGCAGCCCATCACCTGTCCCGTGGTGGATGCCTCACGCACAACTGGATTTGACAGTCCCGCCAAGGTTCTCCCTGTCCCTCTTTGCCCCCCAGGTGGTGCCTGTAGCAGCCCGGCTGTTGCTGGAGATGTTCTCGGGGGAGCTTTCTTGGTCAGCTGATAGTATCCGGCTCCAGATCTCAAACCCAGACCTCAAAGACCGCATGGTGGAGCAGTTCAAGGAGCTCCACCACATCTGGCAGTCCCAGCAGCGGCTGCAGCCTGTAGCCCAGGCCCCTCCTGTGGCAGGCCTCCGTGCCGGCCAGGGGGCCTGGCCCATGCACCCAGCTGGCATGCAACAATAGACTGCAGACAGTGACTGGTACAGGCTTCCCAGGTGGCTGTGTGGGCTCACGTGAAGGTATGATGGCCCCAGTGGGCACCTGACTGGCTGCAGGGCCCTCTGTCTGGGTCTCCTGGAAGAGGATTTGCACCAAGGCAAGGGGAAGAGGTCCAAGTTCCAGGCTCTCTCCTGTAGCACGAGGGAAGCCGGAAGCCAATTTTGCTTTGAGGGCTGTCTCCTTGTATGTGCCTCTCCTCTGCTCACTCTGGAGGAACTCAGCCATTAGCCACAGTGAGCAGAGAAATTAACTCCATCAACCCTGGGGGCCTAGTTGAGAGGGAATTGTCCCAGAGTGGCCCACTATTATGGTTGCCCCCAATTCCTAAGGCAAAAAGAACCAAGTGCTGTGGGCCATGCTCCCTCGCCAGGGCATGGGCCTGATCTGATTTTGGGGCTTCCTACTTTGAGCCTCACTTCCTCACATCTCTCTCCCTCCTGAGATAGACAGGCACTTAGGTATCACACCAGATCCTTAAGGCTGGCAGCTACCTCCTTCTTGAGAGTCTAAGAACGTGGGGTAGAAGTGGAATTTAATGTATTTTTCAATTAATAAATACTAAAAACAGATTCAGCTATTTACTTTTTCCGGTACCAGTTGCTTCCATGCTGGTCTACCAGACCCTATTTCTGGTTATCAGCTGGCCCTCTTTCCCCCAGCACCTGCCCTCCATCTCTGGGGCCACAAGAGGAGAGCCTGCCTTTCCAGGCTGATGAGTCAGTGGGGTTCCATAAGCACTCAACTGGCAGGCTTTGCTTTCTAGGAGGAAGCTAGCTGAAGCAAGGGCGTGGCTCTTTAAATGCATGCAGTCTAAAATCCTGACCAAGTCAAACTCTGAGTACAACTGACATTATGCACGAGGTTTGTTTCATTGATTCTAAATACTCTATAGAGCTCCACAGTCAAGCTTATTAGCTCAAAACCCAATACTTTAATATACTGTGTGATCCTATTTATATAAAACTAAAGAAAATGCAAACTACAGTGACAGAAAGCAGATCAGTGGCTACTGGAGGATGGTAAGAGGCATGAGGAAACTTTTGGGAGTAAAGGTATGTTCACTCTCTCGATTGTGTTAATGGTTTCATGGGTGTATCCGATGTCAGAGCTTATCAACTGTATAACTGAAATCTGTGCGGCTTATTCTATAGGTCAATGATACTGCAATATAGGTTTCTTTTTTTCAAAGACCAAATACTGTACTCAGTGGGTTAGGAATCAGTCTACTTGGATGGATCTTGTAGAAAGAATATACGTACCACATTTCTGTTTAACATGCTGAGGGACCCATTCTCTCCCCCACCGAGGCTATATGAAAGGATAAAAGCAGCATGAGGAGTTTTAGGGTGAACTAAAAGACGCAGGAGCCACTCCCCCGAAATATGAAGGGTCCGAGGCATCCAGAGCAGGGGACTGCCATTTAAGCTCCATCAGCAGCTGTCTCCCAGGTCAGAGCTAAGACCGCTCACTCACGCAGTCTAGCTGTACATTTCAGAGCTCTGAGGCAGTGAGAGGAAGGAAAAACAAACACTGATTAAATTTTAAAAATTTATTGTTTTCTTTTCTTTTTTTTTCTTTCTTTCTTTTTTTTTTTGTTGCTGTTGATTTGTTCTTGAGATGGCCACAACACCAGACAGAACAGTGCCCTCGTATCTAACGCCTGTGCAGGGCTGCAACTCCTTTAAAACATTAAGATCTGCTTTGGGTTTCCCTCTCCCGCCTCACCCCCCAACGAAATCAAATAATTTCCACATTTTTTTTAGTAAAATACAGTTAGCCCTGTAAACACTTTCCCCCATACTCCCACCCTCTTTTTTTGTCCTTTCTTATGTCTGTGGGTGAAAAATTAACTAAAAAACACAAAAATCTTAAAAAAACTAAAACTTAGAATATACATTTATATCCCACTCACCCTAATTTTGGCTCTTCTCTCCAAGGCTGATGACAACCCAGTGTGGATTGGAAACGGATTTAGAGACTGGATAGGGTCAGGGCTGGAAATATACATGAATTTTGGCCCTGGCAGGTCCTGGTATCACTGATGTGACCATGATATAAAACAAAGAAGCTCCTCCTTGTCGGAACAACTCTAAAGGTGGGAAGAAACGCCGGGGAGAGTGGGAGAAATTTCTACTCATTTTCATTAAAAGAGGACAGGAAAGGGAAAGAAGGGAGGGTGGGAGAGAGAAAGAGGAAAAACAACAGAAAACCTTAAGAGATGATCCTGACCCTTTACTTCCAATTGCAGCTATTTCGTCTGAATTCCCATTTTCCCTAAGTAAATGGTTTTTGTTTCACAAAAATCTGTACTTTTATTGTGTGTGCACTTGCGTGTTAGCATGTGTGTATAGGTACGTGTGTGTGCGTGCGTGTCACTGCTACCAAGTGAACGTTTCAGTTCTCGTCTCAGTTTAGTTTTCCTTTTTTTCCTTTTTTATTTCTTTAAAATTATTTTTCCTTTGAAACAAGTTCACCAGGAAACCAGCTCCCCTCCCACCACGCCGGACAGGCCGCAGCCATCTTTTTTTTAAACCGCGCTGATTTTCCCTCACACCCCCAAACAGGAACTCCTCAGGACGGCCTCTGAAGGCTGGAGTCTCTCCCTGTCTGGCGGGATGCCGTGGTGGCGGTGAAGGCCCCTCTGCCACAGTGGAGGTTTCTGATTGTGGGACACAGTCTGGTTTTTGTTTTCTTCCTGTCTTCTAATTAAAAAAGACATTCCTGACAAAAGAGAGAAGACAGTCAAAAACTGTGGTTATAATAAGCTTCTTACAAAGTCAAGGAAGAAGTTTTCGTATTTGCTCAGGTACCTCATTGTGGCCTCTGCCATAAGAACTCAGCAAAAAAAAAAGAAAAAAGAAAAAAAAAGAAAAAAGAAAAAACAAAAAAGAAGTTGGAAATTTTGTGATTTCAAGAGAGCTGCTGCTGTAATGGTACTGCCTGCAGTCCTCTTCTCAGTGCGCTGTGGGAACTAGGGATGGTGTGCTGGGAGTAAAGAGTGAGCCAGCAGGTCTGGCTGCCAACCCCAAACCAACCAGAAAGTCTCTACTTTAGTCTGCCTAAATACTGGGGTTTCGAGTTTATTCTGAAGGAAGACTTTGCCTACTAACAAAAGTGTACAAAACCACTGATTTTTTAAAAGGGTACTAATGAAAGTATGAAGCAGAGTGGTTGAGAGTAAGGACTCTGGCACCAGGATATGTGTGTTTGAACTGTGGCTCTATCAACTACCAACGGTGACATCAAGCAAGTCGCTTCACATCTTGGAACCATTATTCCCCTATACAATGGAAACAACAACGGTACCTAACCCAGACAGCCACCTGAGGATTCTCTTAGTGCATACAGACCAAGCACTCAGAACAGTACCTGACACACAGCGAGGGCTCCATCAATGTTAGCTGCGAGCAGCCCCAGCTGCCCACGAATAAGCCTATGTGTATCAACGTTAGCTATTACCGACACTGCAAAACTTGAGAATCCCAAAGGATATCACTGCTCACTAAAGAATAAAATTTAGAAATAATTTCTGGCGTGGTGAGGCACTGCTGGAGAGTGCTTTCATCTACTAATACATTAAATGACAGAAGCCACCAGTGACGTGCTGCACATTCATTGAGAACTGCCTCGTGGGAGAAGAAATTCTGCCCAAGACCTCAAAGGAGGGGTGTGGGTGCTTAAGAGCAGAGCTGCCTTTCTTCTCTCAGTCAAGAAATTGGAACCCCAATCCCACTACCCAGTTCTTTCTTCCCTCAGCTGAGATTCTTGCTTTGCCTCAGAACCAGGAGCCAAGAAGCACATGGAGAAACACTGGCGATCAGGAGCTAGACAAACATACTACCTCCTTTCCTCTACCTCTTGCCTTGGGCAGTACCTGGCATTTTCAGTGTTCGGAATAAGCATCTCTGCTCATTAAATCCGAAAGGCCAGTTTTAGGAGAACGGTGTCAACGTAATCATGGTCAACTGCAGGTCAGCACTGTTTTCACCAAAGCAGCCAGTTTAAAAAGTACTAGCTTGTTTGTTAACATACACACTTACCATCCTAAAGTGAGAGGAGGAATTTTTTTGTGGTCTCCTATAATAATAACTTTCCTATGGGGGTGAAGATGGTATCCAAAAGCAGCTGACAATTATCTGGCTGCCTTGACCCAAGCAAACCAGGGTCCTGCATTTTTTAACTGTTCAGTAGTGTTAAACTGTTAAGTCCTTCCCTAACCACCTACAGGACAAGTCTCATGATGGACATTAAAACCTACGCCATCCCCAAGTGCTCCTGACAGCCAGGGAAAAAGCCAGGAACCATAACCACTCACCTGGGTGACAGGCACAGTGCGGGAGTGTGAGCTATCGAAACAACCTGGTGAAGTCTCGCAAGGCCCAGCAAACCTGTTTACACTCCTCAGCACTGGAAAAGAAAAGGGAGGTTGGCCCCTGATGAGAAAGATGTAATATGCTGGAAACAACGACAACACTGAGGTCCACCGAGAACTATCTTAGCCCTGCTTGAAGCCCTCTCCATTGTCTCTTGATTCTGCTTCTGATCTTTCTGTAACTCAAGGGCAAATATTAACAGCTGCATGTGAGAATAATTATAAGCTGGATGGTCCCTAAAGAGTGGCTGTGGAGACAAAGTGCCTAGGTTTGAATCTTGGCTCCAGCACTCTTGGATGAGTTACCAACCTGCTTTGTGGCCACATCTGCTACCTAACCTTATAATGTTTGGAGGATTAAGTCAGTTCAACACTTCGTTGAAGTCCCTGACATAAATACAAGAAAGCCAGAACCCCCAAATAAAAAAAGCAAGCATATTCACCTAAGGCTGATAATTTTAACTCTATGAGCTGAGCTAACTTAGTAAGTACCCTGGTTTCCTCATTCTCTTCCAAAGGCAGATTTTGTTTACAAAGCCTATTCTGGCAACTAAGTCTCTATCAGTCATCGATTTTCTAGTTGGACAGGCTGCTCAGGGTTTCCTCCTGTGGGAGGAGAACGGAGAGGAGAGAGGAAAGGGTTAAAGCATGTAGACAGGGGGGAGGAAGCAGGACTTGGTCTTCAGGCAAGCACTGAGATGGGGCTTGAATAGCCCAATGTTCACCTGACCCTATTTTTTCAAAAGGCCTCCTTTGTCCAAAACTGTCACCGAGAAACCAGCTGATGCCCACTTCGTTCTTTTGTGTCAGTCTTCAGAACAGGTTTTGGTAACTGAACATGAAGCTAAGCTAAAAACAGTGGAAGAAGAACTTTCAAATATGCTCACTCTTCTGTGACCCTCTCTGGCTCAGAAAAACTCAGGGATCACAGCCTACCACCTAAGATGCAATGTTAGAAGAAAGAGCTTTCTCCTTCTCATAATGGTTAAACACCAGGGGAGGGAACTGCTAACAGTGGTTCCACAGAAAAGAAGGTGAAAGGAGAGCTATCTCCTTAGTGCCTACATCTGGACTTTCCCACCTATTTATTGTAAGGTCTGAAACCTCATTAAGAACCTTGATTCAGACCCCAAGATTTGATTCAACAGAATATTCTAGAAACTTTCTCCAGTCTCTCTCCATCCTAAAAATGTAATGAAAATGATGCAGTCTTCTGGTGTCACTGAAATTCTGCCATTTGTGAATTTAACATGCTTCAATATAACCATTACCTTCCCTCAGTCTATTTCCAAATCTACACTGACTATTAAGGAGGGAGCTGGCTGGAGAGCACTTATCACTCATGCTCCTACTGTCACAGAGGAAGAAGATATGTAACCCCAGAGAAGCCACCGTGTGGCATGTTATCATAAGGGACTACAACAGTAAGAAACAGTTAAATGTGAGGCAACAATGGAGATTTAAGATTCTTCTACCCTTCGTGTAATCCGGAAAAGAAACGATAACTCCATCCTTCACGTCTCTTGTGACACAGGAGAAAAAGTGTCAAAACCAGAATGCAAGTACAGAGAACTGTGTGAGTGAGCCAGGATGAAAGTGGCATAGGCCGGCACCTCGAGTCAGCTCAGCTCTGCTTCCAGTCCTGTGGGCAACTGCTCTGGCGTCCAGAGCCTCAGCCAAATGTTTAATGTGTCCTTGATTAGGCCCAAAGAAATGGATTAAAAAAACCCCACCAAACTTATAAACTACAACTATTTTGTTTTCCGCCTTAGTCCTTCTGGCATTTATTTCCTATTTCATCTCATTTCATTCATTTATTTAAAATGGCCACTATCAGGGCGCCTGGGTGGCTCAGTCTGTTGGGCATCTCTGCCTTCCACTCAGGTCACGATCCCAGGGTCCTGGGATCAAGCCCCACATTAGGCTCCCTGCTCACCAGGAGTCTGCTTCTCCCTCTCTCCCCTGCTCATGCTCTGTCTCGCGCTCTCTCTCTCTCAAATAAATTAATTAAATCTTTTTTTAAAAAAGTTCTAAAAAAAATTTAAAAAAGTAAAATGGCCACTATTTTCTAGCTGCTAGTCCCATATTCCTGATCCTTTCACCATACTTCTGAATACTTTAATGGTGACTGTTCCCCAAGTCCCGTAGTCCTAGTGGTGTGCTGAGAAATACAGCTCTTCTCACCTAATGTTCGTGGATAATGGAGAGTAACCAAGCTCTAACTAACGACTTGAGCAAGAAGACACCCCCATACTGGCTTCTAACTCTAGATCAATGCTTCCTTTATTCAACATCTTCTGACCCTGAGATTCTCATGCAAGTGTTTACAGTTAGAGAATAAATATCAATGGGGGAAAACACGGGAAATGGGAAATGATGGCAGGATTTCTTCTAGTCATAATTAGTGGTGTTTGGAGAGCAAGAATGATATTTCAGAATGGAAAAACCTCAGCTTTCTTCAAGCTGACCAACTAAAAATGTTAGGGAATTAATTACTAGTACCATTTGAAAAACAGGCTTGGACTTGCTGAAATGAAACTGAACCAGTTTACCCTCCCTGTTAGGATGCCAAACAAAGCAGCATGTTGAGACAGGAATTATAGGACCTTACAACCAAAAGGGAGACTGAGTCATGCATGGAACAGAAGGTTCAAGAGCAAAACGCATACTAGAGAAAGAGAATTACTACAAGGAGGTGAGCAATCTCAAACCTTTTCTCTAGTACCTCAACATTACCTCTCTTCTGTTCATTTCCCACCAGTGTGTCACAGCCTACTACAGAAGGAGCTGCAAAACTTGTTCCACAATGAGAGAGCAAGTAGGCCAGGCTGGTCGGGCACCTTATTTCCCCATATCACAGAGCAAATGTCACAGGTTTTTTTTTTTTTTTTTTTCGGTAGCATTGCACTATTTGGGTTCCTTTGCTGTGCCACTCAATTTTCCTTAAATGAGGGAATGTCCATGACTTTTCAGACTTATTCTATGGTTCTACCTATCACAGATTAGCCCAGATATGGGAATACAGGTTTGGTGGAGACTTATTCTAGAATGTGTGGGTGGTTGCCTTAGAGCTGGCAGGAGACATGCTCCAGCTAGCTTTGCAAGTGCATAACGACATTCCAGCAGGTTCTTTTCCAAGCAGAAAGTTAACATTCATTGATCACCTACTACATACCAAATCATTAGATTTCCACTTGATATCTCAATAACCCCTTACGAATAAGACAGGTATTACTAACCCTATTTTACAGATGAACAGGCCGAGGTTCAGTAAGTGGCAAGATTCATGCCAACATCCTTGACTCTAAGCCTAGTCCTCTGAGCGTTCTCTCTAGGCTCCCATTTGCTTTAAGGAAAGTAGAGCCAATATTATCCTGCCCTTCTACTGACCAATACGAGATGGAACAGAGCAAAACAGAAGCAGAAAGAAGCTATTACACTCTTTTCCTTGAGACTGCTTAGAGGTGGAATACTACTTCTACTAGGAAGATTCACAGTAAAAAGAAATAAAATAATTTTGTAAAGTCATCACAGTCAATATACACCTACTTAGAGGAAGGGAAATTCCCTTCTGGCAAAATATGTCACGAAGGTAGTCACATGCCATTTTTCGGTCATGCATGTCACTTGATCTATGGCCAAAAATCAGTTACTTCTGGGACATGAAGTTAAGCCACTTATGGTAAGCTACAAAATAGCAGCACTCATAGATTTGGAATTTTAACAAATGAGCAAAATTATTGGAGAAACTCCTGGAGATCAGAAAGTAAACCATTTTGGAAAGTAAGATTAAGAAATTAAGTCTCAGAAAAGAAGATTAGCTCTTGTACCACCACCTACAATTTATTTTCTCCCCTTTTATTTTTTTTAAAAGATTTTATTTATTTGAGAGAGAGAGCGAGCACGGGAGAAAGAGAAAGAAAGAGAGAGCGCGCACTCAGCACAGGCAGGGGGAAGGGCAGAGGAAGAGGGACAAGCAGGCTCCCCGCTGAGCACTGAAGCCTGAGGAGACTCCCAGAAGACTGGGAGATCATGATGAGCTGAAGTTAGACGCTTAACCGACTGAGCCACTCAGGCGCCCCTCTCCCCCTTTAAAAAACTAGATCTGGTTTTAATTATAAATGTATACCACATATTCATGAAAAAAATGAAAATAGTACAGAAAATTATGAAATAAAAAGTGAAAGTCTTTCTTCCCCTCCCATTCTGGTCCTAGCTGTCTATCTCTCCAGAAATTTACTATGCATATATATAACATATATAATAAAACAACTTTTAAAAGTGCAAGCTGGTTCACTTACAACAACATCAAAAAGAATGTAATACTTAAACTACAAAATGTTGCTGAAAGATACTAAAGACACCAATAAATGCAAAGCCATCTCCTGTTCATGGACTGGAAGATTTCATTTTGTTAGGATGTCAATACTACTCAAATTGATCTACAGATTTAATGTAATCCCTATCAAAAATCCTACCGACATTTTTTGTGAAAATAGAAAAAAATCTATCCTAAAATTCGTATGGAATCTCGAAAGGCCCCGAGTACTCCAAATAACCTTGGACAAAGAACAAGGTTGGGGGTCTCACACTTCCTAATTTCAAAATTATTACAAAGTCATGGTAATCAAAACAGTATTGTCCCGACATAAAGTCAGACACAGAGATCAATGGAATAGAACAGAGGGCCCCAAAATAAGTCCTTCGCATATATGGTAAAATGATTTTCAATAAGGGTGCCAAGACCATTCAGTGGGGAAAAGGACAGTGCTGGGAATTATTTTCAGTCCAAAGGAAGTGAAAGCAGGGTCTTTTTTTTTTTTTTTTTTTTTTAAAGCTGGGGAGGGGCAGAGAAGGAGAGAGAATCTTAAGCAGGTTCCATCCCCACCACAGAACCCAACCTCACAACCTTGAGATCATGACCTGACTAGAAATCAAGAGTTGGGACACTTAACTGACTGAGCCACCCAGGCACCCTGAAAGCAGGGTCTTGAAGATATATTTGTACACCCATGTTCACAGCAGCATTATTTACAATAGCCAAGAGGTAGAAGCAATCCAAATGTCCACCAATAGATGAATGACTAAAATGTAGTATATACAAAATATGGAATGTTATCCAAGCCTTAAAAAGGAAGGAAATTCTGACAAATGCTACAACATGGATGAACCTTGAGAACATTACAATGAGTCACAAAAGGAAAAATACTGTATGATTTCACTTGTATGAGGTGCCTAGAGTAGTCAAGTCATAAACAGAAAGTAGAGTGGTGGTTGCTGGGGGCTGGGGAATGGGAGAAGGGGGAGCTGCTGTTTTATGGGTATAGTTTCAGTTTTATAAGATGAACAAAATTCTGGAAATTGATTGCACAACAATGTAAATGTACTTAACACTACTGAACAGTATACTTGAGAATGGTTAAAATGATCAACTCTATGTGTATTTTATCATGATTAGAAATTTAAGAAATTGTCAGTACAAGTTGGGTTATAGGATACTGTTATTTTTTCCCTTTATAATATACCTTACATATATTTCTGTATCATGACATGCATATATTTTTGCTCCTTCTCTTTTAGTGCCTATTTATTTATATTCTGTTAATTATTTAACCATTCTCTATTAATGAACAATTAGAATATTTTCAGTGTTTTTTCATTATTACCAAACCTTACTGCAAGACTCATTCTCAGACCTGTAAATCATTTCCACTACTGTATGAATATAAGCCAATGCTTAACATGTAGGCAAAATTCTAGAGATTCTAGATCTATAAAAAAAGGTGTATCAGGGCAAGGTAGTACACAGTTAACAAAAGACACTTTAATTTGCTATCATTAACACTATCAAAAGCCATAAAAATCTCATAACCTTTGACTCAGTGATTGCATTTTAAGGAAAACAGTCAAAAGGAAAAGGCTAGAGCTTTAATATTACCTGTAATACTAAAAAATAATCCAAATGTCTACTAATAGAGGCACTGTATGGAAATAAAGCAACACCTTTTTGGCTATAAAGTAGTAATTAGAAAGACTACGTAGTGACGCTTAAAACGTTTACTATGTTCACAGTAAAAAAATACTCACGTATACTTAACATTTTACTAAGCTGTAAACAAGCAGCTCACGGGCCTAATGCATCTCAGAGAGGTATTTTGTTTGGCCTGCATGAAATTAGAATTTCAGGATCCTTAGATATAATGAAAATTTTCCAGTTCACTGCAGTTTACATCATCTCTGTTTTACAACTAATGCTTCGCTTATTCGCACCTGCATTCCTGACCCCTGAATACGGCTGAGAACAGAGGACTTCAGAAAGATAAAGACAGATCTTGTGAAGAGTAGTGGGCTGATGAATGCATTTTTCTTTTGGAAGAAATAACACTTCCACTTACCCATTAAGATCTTATACCAGTTAATAAACTTGTACAGTACAACTGCTGCCCACCTACACAGCATGGGGGTTATTTCCCTCAGATTGGCTTCTAATGTTGATTTGGGCAATTCAATGCTAAACAGATACTAAACTGTGAATTTACAAAGGTACACAAAAATCATACTCCTGGGTAAATCTGGCATAAGAAACAAAGACGTATTTTTTCTGCACACCCATTTCTGTTCTCATTTAAAAAACACAACAAAAACCCCCACATCACTCACCTAGTGACTTGTTTGTGGAAATCTGTAAGTTGTTTATGTGTCACTGTGACCGCTCCCACGGTTGTCTCCTTTGGCAAACCTTTCAAGGAGTTCTCTAACCATCGACAAAAAGTCTGTGCAGAGAGACAGTAAGAGTTTTAAGAGGAGACAGGACTTCCTCAACTGGACCCTATAAGTAATAACAAAACCTGCAGGGTTTTCTCAGCAGCCTCAGCTCTTCCAGACTTGGAAGTAAGTAAAGGAATTAACAAAAGCATTACTATCTTTAGGCCTTCCAACCCTCTGGGGTTTGGAATCGTCTACAAAGGCAAACCTAGACTTCCCTTCAAAGGTACAGCAGGCATCATTTCAGAAAGCCCAAGTCTCTTTTGGATGAGACTATTGTTCTGTTTCTGTCATTAAACTTCCGTAATATTTCAAAAATTAAACAGCTGCCAGAAAACTCTTGAGTGTAAAGATCGAAGGCAACCTACAGCAAAAGTTCAGTACCACAAAGAGCAAGGACAAAAAGTATAGTTAAGTAAACATGTCAAAGAATACATACATAATATGAATCCAGGGTCTAAAGGATTTTAAGGTCAACTCTCAGTAGAACAGTCATAACCAGTCAGCTCCTCTGTGATACCTGCCTTTCTTTGGGTCAGAAAATTTTGTTGCTTACTCTGGTTGCTACTTAAAAGAATGTTACTGGGGTGCCTCGGTGGCTCAGTGGGTTGAGCGTCCCACTCTTGGTTTCGGTTCAGGTTGTGATCTGATGGGCTGTGGGATCCACTGCTCAACAGGGAGTCTGCTTGGGATTCTCTCTGTCTCCCTTCTGTGCCTCCCCCACTTGTACACACTTTCACTCTCAAATAAATAAATAAATCTTTTTAAAAATGTTGTAAAAGAATATTATTTACATCTGAGCATAGTCTCTTTATACCTTTCATATGTACAAAAACTGTCTACCCCTACCCCCCTTCCTTCCTTCCTCTTCAAACTAAAAATCAAATTCTAGAGACTTCCTCTGGGTTATTTTCAGTTGAACTGTTCTTTGAGTTAGCTCTAACTTTCCATGCCTTTCTTAAGTAGGGTGTATACTCTGGTCATAGTTTTCAGCAATGAAATAACCTTTTGTAACAAAATTTTTCACATTATATATTCCCCCATTATGTTAATTCATGATAACCAACCAGAGCAAAAGTAAATATTACATTATAAATGCATAAGAAGTACTGCATAATTCTCCAAATGTTGCCCCCAAGGAAGGGGGGAATGTCTTCCCCAAGGAAGACAACACTCTACACTAAGACAAACAAGGAGGGGCAAGAGATTCAGGAAGAACCCTTAACTGATGAAGTTTTGGCATCCAAAAACAGCCTATGAGTTAAGTACAATACAGCCCTGAACAAGAACAATAAGAAACGAAACCAAAAAGCAAAACTAATCAGCTAGCACACAATGGGGCTCATCATCTTCGAATTAGGGAATCTGAGAAATCTGGATGAACACTCTGAATAAATTTGCCACAGATGTGTATCCAACAACGAAGGTAAGGGTTTAAATAGTATATTCAAATCACGCAACAAAGCTGGTATGCCATCTTCTATTAAAAAATCCCTGTTGAATTCTGAAAATGGTGTGATTGAGAAAGTGCTGAAAAATGCAGATTTTCTTTGGGCTTACATCCTTAGAATTTCAATCAGTTTACAGGGCGCGGACAACTGTATTTATGTTAAGAGTTCCTTTACAAAAACTCAGTAGTAAGCTGATGTTTACAGAAAACAATCACTTTAAATTGCTTGACACCATTCTGTGGGTATCTATCTATATAGCAAACTCTTATGAGCCCATGGCTATCTGGTTTCTGTTCCTGCCTCAACTTGCTGTTCTAATTTTCCTCCTGTTAGCACTTAACCATATGTTTACAAATCAAGAATGTTTTAATTTTTATTCATTTTTTTGAAGTTTTTTTTATCCATTTGAGAGAGAGAGAGAAAGAGAGAGAGGGAGAGAACAAGCAGGGGGAAAGGTCAGAGGGAGAAGCAAACTCCCCGCTGAGCAGGGAGCCCCACACAGGACTCGATCTCAGGACCCTGAGATCATGACCTGAGCCGAAGGCAGCTGCTTAACTGACCAAGTTACCCAGGTGCCCCACAAATGTTTTTATAAAGTTAAATTAACATACATTTTCTATTACCTGGGAACCAGGTATGTTTGTAAAAAGTAACAGTATGGAAATTTAATTTCTCATGTCAAGGACTTTTGTAATTAAACGTGTTGGCACTGAGGGGTTCATGGAGTACTTTCCTTAGGAAAACACAGAAATATAGCCGTATCAGACTGAAACAGAACATGCTGAACAACTAGCAACAGGAACTGTAGATGCTAGTCATTCCTGAAGCACTTGAGCTTACATGGAACAACCGCAGAGCTACCTGATGAAACCAAAGCCACATAGGAGCCTCGCGAGTTTGACATCTAAGAATTAGGGGCGCCTGGGCGGCACACTTTGTTAAGTGTCCAACTCTTGGTTGGGCTCAGGTCGTGAGATCAAGCCCGTGTTGGGCTCTGCCCTCAGCTCAGAGTCTGCTTGAGAATTCTCTCTCCCTCTCCCTCTGCCCTCCTATTTGTGCCCTCTCTCTCTCTCTCAAATACATCTTTTAAAAAAAAAAGTTCATGAGGCTGTTTTGGAAGATAAACCTGAAGAAAATGTTAGAAATTTATCAAGCCTACATGTGACCACCTTTTACTTCAGCCAAAGATCAGGTAAAGCATATGCTCACTAAGACAATATAAACTAATCACTGAATTTTGGAGAGGAACACACAAACCCAAGGCAGAACTTTTGGCTCAGTAACATCAGAATCCAACAGTAAAGGTGTACTCTGTTTCGTGAAACTGCTGAAGTTGAGGCTAACAACTGTCATCAATGATACAAAGCAAGAGACATTAAGATGTACATGGACTTAAAAGTTACAATAAACTTGTGCATCTGGATTTTTCTGTGGTTCTGGAAGATAGCTCACTTTAACTAGAACCAACTGTGTGCCTTCCTAAACTATTTTTATATTAATATTAAAAATTATAAATCCTATTTAAAAAATAACCTATAAGCTATATATACTTTACCACTATGCTCGAAACTTTCATGCAGTACACATAACCTGATTTATGATCATGTGGCCCAGCACTGGAATTACTTGGACATTACTGGAGAGCCTAAAAAAACTTCCACGCTCAGGTGATAAATGCCCTGGATCAAGAATTGAAACAAGATGCAAATTAATCCAAAGGAGAAATCCAAGTGTGTACTGTGAGCTTATTTTCTGCTTCTGTATCCCCAAATGCTCTGGCTAGATTTATTACCAAGGAAAACCATACAGTGCCATCTAAGGAGCTTGGACTGAACGCACTTCTTGAATAACCTGTACCACCATGTAACTGATACATGCGCATCTCTCACAAGCGAACAAATTTCTCACTGCCCAGCTACACAGTTCAATTCAATGCTTAGTATTCACTTTAGGTAAACAAACCCTGTGACAGTGACACCAACATGCTTTCAAAAACCTAACAATGAATTACTGGCCTTCTATGGGCCCCTTCATCCGATAATTACACTTAGCAATATGCCTAGATGAGGTTCCATGGATATACAACACAGCTGGTTTCAAAGTTATAGGCTGCCTCCAGGAACCAAAGTTTAAGGACTGTGCGAATGGGTTCTTCATGAAAACAATCTTACCGGTCTGTCAACCTGCATGATCTCCCAGAGCACTTCAGCCACATCGGGCAGGGTGTAGGGAGGGAGACAAAAGCAGCATGTGTGGAGCAGCTGGCTAACAAGCTGCTGTCCGAGCTGGTTCATCACCTGTCCAATCAGTTCCTTCCGTAATTCAAAGTCTTCTTCGTGCTATAAGGAAACAAGAGCGAAAGATGAATTCTTTTTTTTTTTTTTTTTAAGATTTTATTTATTTATTTGACAGAGATAGAGACAGCCAGCGAGAGAGGGAACACAAGCAGGGGGAGTGGGAGAGGAAGAAGCAGGCTCCCAGCAGAGGAGCCTGATGTGGGGCTCGATCCCATAACGCCGGGATCACGCCCTGAGCCGAAGGCAGATGTTTAACGACTGAGCCACCCAGGCGCCCCCAAAAGATGAATTCTAATTTCAACTCTCCACTCTAATAATTCCTCCTTCCTGGAAAAGGAATATACATAACAGCTAGATTCACAGACTTCACTAAAATGTTCTGTCCTGAGGAAGAAAACATTAAGAGTTTAGTATCAAGGAAATGGGCATGGATTTCAGCTGAGATTAACCGTAACCCTTAGATTTTTCATGACTAGAAAGCAGAAGAGAATAATGAGTGAAGGTTGCACGTGGCAATTTTAATTATTTTTCTGTGAAAAATAATTTAAAGTGTTCCTACTTCCTTTTTTAAAACCAACTGAATAAACAAAGACTTCTATCAGATACCTTATCTTTTCTATCAAAAAACCCTTATTTTCTTCCTTTCTATAGTCTCGAATATACATATATTTCTAATATCTTGAAAAGAATAACTTCTTACAAACTGCTTTTTCACATCTAGTTTTCTTTTTCTTTCTCCTTTTACGACCAAACTTCTTAAATAATTAGTCCATTCACGTAGTTGCTTATTTCTTCACTGTTCGCTATTACCTTAAATTCTATTCCACAACATTGAGCCATATCTAACTTTGAAAATTCTGTGAACCATTTTACTACTCCGGCCAAACAGGTCTCTTAATTGTCTAACATACTTGGTACTATCCTGACTTCCTCTATGATTTACGCCCCAGTTAACCCCAGTTAAGACTCTTCTCCCCTCTCTAATCCATCCAAATTCTACCTATATCTGATGGCCCCACTGAGGTCCCTCTTCTTCCAGAAATTAACCCCAACCCACTTCTGACCAAGGAGCTTTCCCTCCTCTGATCTCATAGCAGTCATGACTTTTATCACTCATCTGGCAATCAAATACTGCCTTCCTACTGTTACTTAAATCTCTATATCTGTTTATCTCTTCTACTAAACCCCGAATAACATGGGCGCAGAAATACTTTCAGACTGTTTTATATAGCTTACAGGCACTTACTAGAGGTGGTCTTAAATCTAAGAGTTAATGCTTTGGTTACTGAATGGCATGTACCTACCAATATAGATCAAATAAGGAGAATCTGGTTTTCCCCTAAGAAATGAGGAAGAGATATAAAAAGGTGATGGGCTGCAAAGTAGAAAGGTACAATGTTTATACTTACATCATTGGCTACCCCTGTATGAATAAGGTCTCGTAGGAACCTCATGACACTGCAATTTGCATCCCGGTGGTCCAGGGTAGTAGAGGCAATGGCCCACTGCAAGATAGGGATGACCACTTGGCTCCTCAGCAAGGTAACAGGGCTACGCTGAATAAACCTGGTGTGGAAAGATAGTGGAAAGAGAGGCTACGTATAAATGACAGGATTAGGCTCTGCAAGCAGCCAGAGCAAAAGGCAGAACTACAGATGGAGATGGTAAAAAGTTCAGTAGTTGCTAGCAGTTGGAGGGTGAGGGAGGGCTGAACAGGGGGAACACATGGAATTTCAGAGTATTAAAACTATTCTGTATGATATTATAATGGTAGATACATGTCATTATACATTTGTCCAAATCCATAGAAGGTACACCACCAAGAGTGAATCCTAACGTAAACTATGGACTTTGGGTGATAATGACCTATTAATATAGGTTTATCAACTCCAACGAACGGACCACTCTGGTGGGAGATGTTGATAGTGAGGGAGGCCGTGGGGTTTTGGGGGGGGTGGAACAGGGGTATATGGGAACTCTCTAAACTTTCCACTCAATGTCCCATAAGATTTCTCAGACCTTTTAACATACATGGAGAATCTCCACCAAAAGGATACAATATTTTCCAAATTTACTTCACAATGCTATTTGTGCAAACAGCATCTCTGTGAATCAGTTTTTCAAGGAACACACACTGGGAAAACAGAGACTAGAGAGTCTACCCAATGTTCTCATATCAACAACAACAAAGGTGTTTCTAACTTGTCCAAAAACTAACCAAAAAAGCATTCAATAGACAATCCTGAAACAGTCAATGCTACTTTGCATTTGTAAGTGATAAAATATACATTAAATGTATAATTACATATACGTGTTTTTCATAATTTTTAAATGCTTTTATGTTCATTAACTGATTTGGTTCAAATTCCTTAGCCAGGGACTAAAAAAGGAATTCAAAGGTTTGGCAATAATATAGTCAGTATTACTGGTAAAAGGAAATTTAGGCAATAATTGGGGTGGAAAGCTGGGGGTAGAACCAGGAAGTGCAGAACAAGACAACTTCTAAGGCACCTTAAAAACCTAAGAATTTTTTACTCTGAGATACGATCATATCTAAAGGATGCCAAGCTTTGTAAAGGAAAAAGCTGAAGTGCAACATGTCATCAGAGCAGGACAGAAAGTTAAAACTACAAGGGATTCTAGAGATTTTCTAGTCAAAAAATTTTTTTAAAGATTTTTTTTATTTATTTATGTGAGAGACAGCCAGCGGGAGAGGGAACACAGCAGGGGAGTGGGAGAGGAAGAAGCAGGCTCCCAGTGGAGGAGCCCGATGTGGGACTCGATCCCGGAACACTGGGATCACGCCCTGAGCCGAAGGCAGACGCCCAACGACTGCGCTACCCAGGCGCCCCTAGTCACATGTTTTTAACAAGCTGGTTTTAACTGTCTTGTGCATGATAGAAAACCCGGCTGCTTTACCCTGCTCCCATCCAACTCCTCTTCCTCACTGACAGGGCTACTCCAGTTGACAATTTAACTGTGGGCTATGGATCATTAACCTACCTATATTCCACGAACCTCCTTTTATAGAGAAGCAAACAGTCAAGTGTTACATGACAAGACGAAGCAGTGATGGGGATAAGCAATGAAAGAAAAGGTTGCTCTTCAGAAGGACTGACCTGGTGGCCAGCCTGAACAGGTCATCCACAGTGTCAGGGTGATTCTGCAGCCCATTCTGCTGTTCCAGCAGCTGAAAGGTAGGGATGCACAGTGCCTAAAACAGAATAGTGATTTTAAATAAACGCTAGCATACAAATCCAACAGCATTCAGACTTGCTAAATATCACAACATATACAAAAAGAACAAAGTGGGGGAAGCACAGATGGGAAAAGAAAAAGACTATGATGAGAATCAGATCAAGAAAAGGAAGGGAGAAATCTTTCTCAATTGATACAGTTTTCACATATGAAGTCCACATTTCAGAAAGGGTTGAGGGTATAAATTTTAGTTGATGCAACTGGACAGATGTCATCTCAAAGTTTTAGAAGTTTCTGGGGATGCCTAGGTGGCTCAGTTAAGCGTCCAACTCTTGATTTCGGCTCAGGTCATGATCTCAGGGAAATGAGAGTGAGCCCTGTGTCTGGAGCCTGCTTAAGATTCTCTCTCTCCATCTTCCCACGTTTCCCCCACAGCTCGCTCTCTCTCTTTCTCAGAAAAGAAAGTTTTAGAAGTTTCTGCAAGACCGCTTATGTACTAGATATGGTCAAGCCCACTAAAGGAGCAGATGAAGTTTTTAAGTTTTAATAATAATATGTCAAATTTATTTTATTTCCGAGTGAGCGTGAGTGGGCGGGGGGGGGGAGAGAATCTTAAGCAGGCTCCACGCCTAGCGCAGAGCCTGATGTGGGACTCGATCTCACAACCCTGAGATCATGGCCTGAGCCAAAATCAAGAGTCGGACACTTAACTGACTGAGCCACCCAGGTGTCCCATGAAATGTCAGTTTTAAAGGTAAAGACATCTTATGAAAAGGAGTATCATAAACTCTCTAATCTACTTTCCTCCTACGACTAGGAGGGGAAAAAAGCAGTGTATCAGGAGGCTTTTCCAATGCCTGCTATTTACCCTAAGACCATCCCTGCTAGTAAGTGCGCTAGTTCACTGGTTGTTCCAGGCAAGAAACTAAAAATAGAATCATGCTTGAGCTTAGAGATCTTTTGTTTTACATCCATTTGTTCCCTTCACCTCTCAAAAAACCATTATCTCTACAGAGCATAAATTTGGCAGTAATAACTGTAACAATCCTTACATTCATATGGTCAATCTCTCTCTCACTTTCCCAGACATGTCTGTCCAGAGAACAACTAGCAAGTTTCTACTATTATAGGAAATCAACATGCCTGGAGGATAAACAGAGAAGCAAGAGAATTCAAAACATGGTGAAGAATAAACTGCTAAGGCCTTTAGTGCCTCCAACATACTCCCCAGGGAAAACAGACCTGGAGCATGTCTAGTAGTCCCTGCCGACAGCCCTCTTCCATGCCATATTCATCCACAAGGATACTGCCAAGGTACAGGAAACAGGAATGCTGATGTACGTGGTACACATTCACCATCTGTCAAGGGAGAAACCAGGTGTTCGATTCTTTACCCCCCACAAAGTATAAACTTAGTAAACTGTCTGGAGGAAGAAATTCTGAAGGGCTGGTTTCTTCTCTTTAAGACAATACAGTAAAGCGTGTTGGCAACATTTTTTGAAACACAGGGCTCAATTCTTCAATAATTTTCAAGTACACTCTCTAGAGTCCTTTCAAGCCTTTGACCTTTTATCTTTTCAAAACAATACTGTAAGAGAGCTATATAATACTTCAAGCTGGAAGCCATTAGGATGCTATCAGCCAAGCTATTTGCAAAATCCTAGCATAAATCCTAATACCTAAAGGTTGTTCTTATTTGCATTAAAGATTAACTCTTAAAAAAAAAAAGCATATATAGCTATAGCAGGGCTAAAAATACCAAATACCCTTATCCTGAAAGAGACTGTGAAAGCACTGTTTAAATTTTGAGTTGCTTCTAAACCTCTCTATTTAAACTTTTAAGTAAAAAACAGCATTTCTAATCAAGATACTGGATCTCGAGAGAATAAAAATGTTAATATAC
This sequence comes from Ursus maritimus, assembly GCF_017311325.1. NCBI lineage: Eukaryota > Metazoa > Chordata > Mammalia > Carnivora > Ursidae > Ursus > Ursus maritimus. The sequence goes on along the minus strand of NW_024425563.1, from coordinate 22,918,786 downwards.
ATACTTGAATTAAATGATTTATTTAGGATTTTTCCCCTACTCTCCTCCAAAAATTAAGAGGCATCTGTACATTCATCTATTTAAAATGCCATCACATGTATTGATTTTTTTTTTCTTTCAAATGTAGGGCCTGAAGTCACGACCCTGAGAGCAAGACCTGAGCTGAAATCAAGAATCGGATGCTTAACCGAGTGTACCGATTTCATTATATAAATTCAATTCAATGAGTGTGGTGGGGGCTGAAAGACAAAGTGACTGACTCTTCATTATTAACACATACCATGGAATGGGCACGTGATGGGAGCTACGAATCTATTCGGTGTTGTATACTCAAAACTATATGCTCTACTTAATGAATGATTTAAGCTGGTGAACGTTTTCTTAAAGGACCAGACAGTAAAAAATTCTAGGCTTTACTGGCCATACGACCTGTCTATTCAACTTTGCCATCTTAGCAAATGGTCAATATACAATACTTAAATGAATAAGCATGGCAACCTCTTAGTAAAACTACATTTACAAAACTAGGTAATAGGCCCATTGGTTCTAGTTTGCTGACTTGCGATTTTTGGATTTTAAAAAATACTTTTCATTTTTTCACATATACTGACCTTAGAACACATTTTCTATACAAGGTGCTATTCAACTGGGTTGGGCCACATACTTAAATTAGCAGGAATAAAAAAAAATACCAAAGTCATGAGGGTATCCTCTAACACCAAAGGGGCATTAAATCAAGTTATGTTTGACCCAGAATGTATTACACTGAAGGGGACACATAACCAAAGGTGGAAACACATGCAGTACAAACATATGGTGTCCTCAGGGTACAGTAAACGTAAACTTTAATCAAATTCACAATATAAAGGAGGCAGGGCTGTGCATATGCCAACTGTGATACTGCACTAGCATGACCCTACTTGAGGGTGAGTTCCTCCTTAAGAATGAGGTGCCCAGGATAGACAGGCAGGGCAGGGTCACACCTCTGGGGGAAGTCACCACCAAACTTTGCTCTCCATCCTTGGGAGGCCAAACTGTAAATAAAACACAAGCTTCTGCTCACTGCTGTCTGTCCTCGCCCTGGCTGTTCTGGTCTCTCTGACCACTTTGCACAGAGCGAGCCCAGGTTCTGCTTTGCACACAGCTGTTCCTCTCCCCCGCTCGCCCCACTGGCCCGGCTGCCCTGCATCCCACCCGCCTCGGCTCTCAGTTGCCACCAAGGAACCGACGCCTCCAAGACCAGCCTCCCTTTGATCCTTCTCGGACGCAGAGTTGCCAGGAAGGAGCTAATACTGGCAAGAATAAAGGTGTCGTGAAAACATGTGCCTGATTCATAAAGAGATTCTGACCCAAACCCTACTATATATTGTACAAATGGACACTGCTCCTAATGGGAGGGGTGACTTATTTTCATCATTTTTTAAAATTTGTTTTTTTTTTTTTTTTTAAGATTTTATTTATTTATTTGACAGAGATAGAGACAGCCAGCGAGAGAGGGAACACAAGCAGGGGGAGTGGGAGAGGAAGAAGCAGGCTCCCAGCGGAGGAGCCTGACGTGGGGCCCGATCCCAGAACGCCGGGATCACGTGCTGAGCCGAAGGCAGACGCTCAACGACTGAGCCACCCAGGCGCCCCTCTAATTTGTTTTCTTATGGGTTTAGGATTTTGAATTTTTATTATTTGTTTGAAAGAAGAATTTAGATTATATCAAGCTAAGTGAGTTCAGCTTGTAAAAAGGATGTTAAGTTGTGGGTAAAATATGCAAATGAGAAGAAATATATTATACAAATTCTATATTTAAAAAGCCGGGGGGGGGGGAAGGCCTGGGTGGCTCATTCACTTAAGCGTCTGCCTTCAGCTCAGGTCATGATCCCAGGGTCGTGGGATTGAGCCCCGCATCGGGCTCCTTGCTCAGCAGAGAGCCTGCTTCTCCCTCTGCCTGCTGCTCCCCCTGCTTGTGCTCTCTCTCTGACAAATAAACAAATTAAAAAAAATAATAAACAAAAAAACCCCCAAAAACCTGGCTGGCTCAGTCAGTGGAGCACACAACTCTTCATCTCAGGTTTATGAGTTTGAGCCCCATGCTAGGTATAGTACTTAAAAAAAAAAAAAAAAAAGGATGAGGCACCTAGGAAGCAGAATTTAAGTGGGCACTCACTGTCAGGGGCAGCAACTCAGAGGGTCTGCCTCCTTAAAATCTACACCATGGATACACTGCCCAGGTAGGAAAAGGTCACTTCAGGCTGGGTGGGTGTGGCCCAGCCTGGAGCTGTGCATTTTCCCCTCAATGCATGGATGCAAAACTTAAGACACTGACTCCAAGTCCTGCAAATGTGAAGGCTGACACTTTGCCTTGCTTCAATCTAGTCCTGGCTTTGCTGTTAAGGTTAACATCAAATCACTTAGTGATCTAAGTCACTAGTTATAGGCATCTTATATAGAATAGTTCTTGATGTGAATGTGATCTTAGAGAACCTCGCACATTGAGTCACACCATCATAATTACATACCAATCTTGGTGATTATAAGAGAGTCAAACATTTCTTGACAAATTAACAGACTTATGTGACCAACTGTGGTCGAGATAGAAAAACATTCCTTTGGGCTAAGAAGCAGCAAAATTTGATGAGACACATTTTAAAAAGAAAAATTAGTATAAAAATGCTTAGCACTGGTATATGAGAGCTGAGCGTTAAAGTCATTCTCTTCTTAATTTCACAGTGGAATGTGTCACTATTTAGACTATCACTATACAGAATAGATTACAGGCATTTTCCCTCAGAGACAACATACCACAGGTACTACTTATCTTTTCAAATATTTTGGAGTTTGTATTTAATAAACACAAAAGTGTTTCATTTCATGAGCAAAGTTTTTTTTCTAAAGACTCCTATATTTCAGGGGTGCCTATATTTCAGGTGGTTCAGTATGTTAAGTGTCTGCCTTCAGCTCAGGTCATAATCTCAGGGCCCTAGGATCGAGCCCCCAGTTGGGCTCCCTGCTCAGCGGACAGCCTGCTTCTCCCTCTCCCTCTCCCTCTGCCCCTCCCCCTGCTTGTGCTTCCCCGCACCCCACCCCCGCCGAAATAAATAAAATCTTTAAAAAAGAAATGAATAAAGACTCCTACTTCAAATTCTGTACACTTTACATTCTCCCTCTCAGGAAGCACTTACCTGTGTAACCAGTGGCTGCAGCAGGGCTGCAGATCCTTTGCCTACACAGCGAACAGCAAAGCGGAGGCACCTGCAACAACGCTCTACAATCCGATTATCAGCCCGGTGTTTATTTAGAGTCTCAGATAAAACTGGCCATATCTGAGTCAAAAGTCAAAGAGCACAAGAAAGAAAACAATGAACAACTAAGAGCTGAAAAAAATGCTCCCAAGTTGGTAACATCTGATTTAGTTTTCAAATAATTTGGAAAAAGCCTTCTTTGTAGGAAAACATGTAGCCTGAATCTGGTGTGCGTGAGTGCATGCGTGTGTGTGTACGTGAGTGTGCAGTTTCAATACGCTATCCATCACTAAAACACAGCCACTTCTTAGGAGAAGCACAGTGACTCTTTAGAACTGGAAGAAGAGAATGTCTAACTTCACTGAAAGATAAACTTTGGAATTCCTGATTTAGGATGAAAAGAATTAGTATGAGTTATAGAGGAATAAACAGATGTTTAAAGACAGTTCTGAGTTGGAATACTTTGAATAAAAGAGCAGAAGCTAATGAAATGGCATTATTTGATACTGTCAAACACTTAAGGATACTTGGTGTTTTCCCCCTGAAGTCTGAAAAGCATTTCTCAAAACATGCCTTTTGATCCGCATGTTACCCTCAGTGAAAATAGCAGAAGTGTGTTTACAATGGGGAAACAAAAGCCATGAGGGATACATGGCTCTGTCAAAAAAAATTTTGCTAGTATTAATCAGGCCTCCTAGCAACTCCAGGCTTCAGACATAATCTTTCTTTACTTCTCTGGAAGTAAATGCACTCAAAGTGCATTTCCCCACAGTCTGTTTTCTTATCAAATCTGAAGTAAAAAATATTTGTTTGAATGGTTCTATTTTGAACTTCTACGCACTGAAATTTAAACTGTATCAACGAATTCAATCTTCCTATGAACCTAAAAGACAATACCTTCTCACTTTAGTTACCCACAGCCTTGTAAGGAAAAAGGAAGAAAGCCTTGTTCCACAGGCATCCATTAAGCACTTACTTCCTGTATGACTTTTTGGCACGGATGGGTTTGTCCATTTTCCACAATGGGATTGGTGTGTCTAGGGAAAGGCAACAACCCAAAATAGTAAAAGAGCAATTTAACTGAAGAGCCACAGCCCCAACCCTGATAGCTTACTAAGTAACATTGTCACCACATAAAGAATACCAAACAATGAAGTTATTTAGGACTCAACGCCTTTTCCTTCTATTCCAGTCAAACACACACAAGCACCTAATTTAAATCCCCCATCCCCCTGCCCCGGCTCCTTTTTTGCCACCTTTAAGCCACTTCCAGTAGGACATGCGAACGCAATCTAACTCCGGTTTACACAGGTTGTGGAGCACTAAGATAATCGTTTTCATTTTTTTCTCTTTAAAAACCAGAATATGTAGACTCTTGCAAATTAATAAAAAATATTAATTAAAAACCAGGTTGTCTAAATCCACTATGAAAAACCAAGTACTGCTCCACTCTTAGCATTAAAAGGCAAAAGCTTCAGGAATTCTAGTCTACCCAAGATGTTTCTCATGGTTCTAGTCTGAACCCAATGATATATAATATACGCCCACTCACAATATGTCAAATCCAATTACTTGTCTAGTTCTAGAATCCACTAATTTGAAAGAAAGCAGGAAAAAAATCCTGTATGATTACCACCTCTTTAAAGAAATTCTTTAATTTCAATATGCTCAAGAGCAACTTAATAAAAATCTCATTTTCTTTAAATCGGGGGATTTCTATATATTGCACATTTTCTTCCATTTACTGTTATATAAGGACTGTTGGCTGGGCTTTCAGAATGTCATGTAACAGGGCTATCATAATTATATAAGAAAAGCACTGCATCAAATTAAAAAAAAAAAAAAACCTGTTGACAAGAACACATAGGCTCAAACACCTCAGTTTTAACTTATTCCACACAGGCTTTTACACAACAACTACTCTGATATTCCAGTTATATCTATGGGTCTGACAAATTATAAATTATGTAACTCAGTAAGGAGCACTCTCTGAACATTGTCACTTAAATGCTTTTTTAATCATCAGGCTCCTCCTGACTTCAAAAAAGGATTAATTTCACCTGATCAATGAAAAGGCTTCATTATTTATTTATTTTTTTTTAAGATTTTATTTATTTATTTGACAGAGAGACAGCCAGCCAGATAGGGAACACAAGCAGAGGGTGGGAGAGGAAGAAGCAGGCTTCCAGCGGAGGAGCCTGATGTGGGGCTTGATCCCATAACGCCGGGATCACGCCCTGAGCCGAAGGCAGACCCTTAACGACTGCGCTACCCAGGCGCCCCAAGGCTTCATTATTTTTTTGTACCCCTACAAAACACAGCAATAGTTCTAAAACTGGTCCTTGAAATAGCAAGCAGCAGCAACAGCATCCCCTGGGAACTTATTAGAAACGTAAATTCTTGGGTCCTACCCAAAATCCAACTGAATCAGACACTCTGGGGATAGGACCCAGGATTCTGTTTTGATAAGCCCTCCAGGTGGCTGTGGTGAATGTTCAAGTCTAATAATCACCAATCTAGAGACCAAAAAAATTAATCACATTTTAGAGGATCTTTTGACAAAGGTCTACCAAGAATAAATTCTTAGAATTTGTCTTTGCACCAAAATTTCAGATAATGGGCTTATCAGTCTCCTAACAGAAGACATTATATAGGAGGTACCTGGAAGTTTAGGGGGGAAAACACTTGCTTTCTTCAATACATAATGGTCTTATTTGAGCTGTTATCCCAAGGCAGGCAACCAGTCTCCCTTCTTACCTAAATATTACTGCAAGGCGATCTAAGAACACAGTGGGATCTGAGGATATGCCATTACTGGGCTCCTGAGACAACAGCTGAAGAGACAGAGAGGTATCAATACCCTGTCGTCACACATACATACCTACAGCAAACACTGCAACATACACCCTTATACATCAACCTCCCTCTCAATCTCTGCTTCTTTCCTTATAAGACAGTCCCGATAGTTACTCAAATGGTGCAAACTTTTAAATTCATATTGTCAAATTACTTTCCTTCATCTTACTGCATCATGGCCAAGACTGCATATTACTACATTTTACTAAATGATCACTCTGGAGTGGAAAACGGTATTATTTAATTTTTTTCCCATTTACTTTTATAATGACCAAGATATTATATATACTATATATAATACAGATCCAATTAAATTTAACATTATATAATCTGTATCTTTATTTCACTATTACAACACATTTTTCTTTTTTTTATTACAACACTTTAAAATGACTAAGACTTCATAATATATTTTAAGAGATAAAGCAAGCTGCCTCTTATTCTTTCCTAAAATTACTTAAATGCTTCTACCAGAATATCATTAGAGATAAACTTTAGAATCATTATGTCAAATTCTCCTATTATTGTACTATAAATGTAACTTGAGAGGAGCTGACATCTTTACAATATTCTTGAAGGAAACTTGGTAGATTATGATTTTTGGTTCCTAACTTGAATGGTATTTTCCCCATTATATCTTCTAAATTGTATTACTGATAGCGAAAATTTACTGATTTTAGAATATTTATTCCATGTATGCAGCTCCTTTGATAGACTTATTTTTAATAACTTTTTAGTTCATTCTCTTGGCTTGTCTAGGTAGATAAAAGATCACCTGTAAATTCTCTCTTTTCCTTTCCAACATGTAAACATCATATATATATGTACTAAACCCCTTTTTTAATTGCACTTACCTTTTTCAATGCCATAACCTGAACAGAACATAGTTCACTAAGGCATTCAGTAATCTTATCCAAAGGTAACCTGGCTAGGACAAGTGCTGTCCCTGTAAGACAAAGAAAAATACAAATAAAACAAAAGCTGAACTGAGGTAATTCATTGGTCTCCATCATTTGACTAACAGAAGAGGCTGATTGGCTTCATTCCTTTAAAAAGATCAGCACTGCTTTTTCAGTTATAGTATTTTGTTATTTAGGTTGGTTTGTCTTTATTTAGCTTAGACAACAAAGTGACCTTCACACTAACATTTATAACTGAAGTTAATATTAAATTCTCTCTCCTCAGCAGCCTATGGGTTTAAAGATGTTTAAATACATCTCCCCTTCCAATTCTTCAAATACTTTAAAAAAATTCCTTCACAAAGCCAATGCCAAAGCTATTTTTATATAGCATAGTACAAAGGTTCTCAAACTTCCCAGAGATTCTGATCTAGCAGGTCAAGGAGAGCCTTTATTTTTGGTAAGTGCCGCAGACAATTCTTATCATCAGAGAAGTCTGAGAAACAGACACATAATTTTTTTTTTGTAAGAATGGACTGAAATTAGAGATCTGATTCTAGTTATACCATAAAAGAATCTATGAGCTAGGTAAGGTATTATCTCTGGGCTTTAGTTTCTTTATCTGTAAAATGAGTGCTTTGAACAGAAGAATAAGTTAAGTTTGCCTTTCTTTCATTTTTTAAATAGTTGCAAAAGCCTCCCCCACCCTTTTATTAAATAAAATCTGAACTTGGAACTCCAATAAAATAGGTTAAAAAAAAAAAAGTAGCTAGCTTAAAGTGGGAGTAGGAGGCCCAGACCCTTTTCATTCAGCCTTCCTCTTGTCATAATCCCCACCAAAGCTGAAGCATCTCTCCCAGAGCCAAAGGATTACATGTTAGCCTAGGTCCTTTCCAAAGTAAAAAAAAAAAAAAAAAAAAATTCCATGACTATGATTTTTCTCATCTTCCAAAATTTCATTCAACAGAATAGTAATCAATCCATAAGTCTTCAAATGTGAATTAAAAAACTAAACGATTTTTCCTGGTAGTCTATAAGCCATGGGCGAGTTAGACGTATTTAAAACTGGAGGGGGGGGAATCTAACTTAAATATGCTTTTACCTTTTAATTCATTCCTACAGAGAAGAATGCTACTAAAACTTTTTATTTAAAAAAAAAATTTTTTTTTTAAAGATGTATTTATGGGGCACCTGGATGGTTCAGTTGGGTAAGAGGCTGACTCTTGATTTTAGCTCAGGTCATGATCTCAGGGTTGTGGGATGGAGCCCCAATTTGGGCTCTCTGCTCAGCAAGGAGTCTACTTGGGATTCTCTCTCCCTCTCCCTCTCCCCTCCCCCTGCTCACGTGCTCTCTCTCAAAATACATTTTTTTTTTTTTTAAGATTTTATTTATTTGACATATATAGAGAGAGGTGTGAAACAGAGAGCAGAAGCAGGGAACAGAGGAAAAGGGAGAAGCAGGTTCCCTGCTGAGTAGGGAGCCCAAGGTGGGGCTCAATCCCAGAACCCTAGGACCACAACCTGAGCCAAAGGCAGACGCTTAAACAACTGAGCCACTCAGGCGCCCCATAATTACATCTTAAAAAAAATTAAAAAATAAAAAGATATCTTTATTGAGAAGATATCACAGATAACTGAGATGCCATATCGTACTACAGGTTAGACCTCACATCAGTATCAAGGTTAAATTTCACTAGAAAATTACAAGTTGGCAGAAATAACCACTAGCAGTAGTAAAGTAGTAAGAATATTTGACTCTGATTCAACGCCTTATTATCTATGCCTGTGAATGGAAACAACAAAGTCCATGCCACAAAAAGAAAATCTGTCTTGGAAAATGCAAATACGTTGGCTGGAAAGGAACCTGGTCATTGATATAGGAAAGAACAGCTAGTTCCCACACAAGGTCATCCAATCTAGCCAAGACTAAATGGTTTGCTACTCACAGAGGCTTAAATGATGCCAGACAGGTTATATTACCCAATCTTTTATTTGATAGATCCTCAATCCCCTCTAACTACCAGCTGTAAGGATTTCATTACCTCACAGGGTACCCCATTCTGTTCTCAGAGTTTACTTAGAAAGTGTTTTCTTTCTTTTTTTTTTAAAGATTTTATTTTATTTATTTGACAGAGATAGAGACAGCCAGCGAGAGAGGGAACACAAGCAGGGGGAGTGGGAGAGGAAGAAGCAGGCTCATCGTGGAGGAGCCTGATGTGGGGCTCGATCCCATAACGCGAGGATCACGCCCTGAGCCGAAGGCAGATGCTTAACGACTGCGCCACCCAGGCGCCCCAGAAAGTGTTTTCTTTCTAAGAGCCAGTACATGTCAATAACTGACTACTACTCATCAAATAAATCTGTCCCCACTTTTATAAGATAATGTTTCCAGTATTTAAAAATAGCCATCATGCTTCAAGTCTCTTCTTTTTTCCTAGCCTTAATATCTCTAGTTCTTCTTCCTCTGAACTTCGTCACCACTCTGGCTGCTTGCCTCAGGATAGGCAATCACTGAGTGTAAAGCTGGTCCACAATGATTAAAGACCACTAAGAGTCCAAGTTTCTACTGACAGGACTGATCCACACATACTACCTTTAAATTTCCACCTACCACTTTGGTATGGTATTTGGTCTCCCTGTTTAGTCTTCCCCCAACTCAAAAAGGAACTATGTTTAGTTCAAATGTGTCAACGCCACCCCAAAATTTAGGTCTGTGCTATACACACTGTAAGCAGTTTGAATTAGTTATATAGCCTTAAAATATTCTAAGAAAAGAATGCATGTATATATAATCAACACCCTCCTGAGTGGAACGGCCAACTTTCTCCATCACTAAGTACACTGCAACTGAAAAACTGGGATCTGAGTATAAGATAATCCCCCAGAAGTGGCTTAGAGATGTTACTGGTTAACATCTGAAGTAAATACCTTTTAGCAAGCCCACAGCAGCTTCTGGAGACAACATGAAGGAATCAAGGGAACGGGCAATCTCCAGGAGTCCATTAAAGTGCTGAGCCATGTGATCTCGGCAGACAGAGCAAATGTTATGAATGGCTTTGGCTGCAGCAGAAGCCAGAGGCTTTTCACACAGGCCCTTCATCAAATAGCCCAACACAGGGTCTAAGGAGAAAAACCACACAGTAGAGATTACATATTTGAAACTCAAGGAAAACGTCTAGTTTCTTAGAACACAGGTTTATATCCCTGCTCCCCCTTTTAAGCAAAGGAACCATTAAAAAAAATGAAATGTGTTCAAACCCCAATATATAAAACATAAAAAAGGAGCTGATCTCACGGACATAGTGTCAGGGAGCCCTGGGTCCTATCTATTCACCTTCTATTTCTTTCCTCATGGCTAGGCCTTCACACAGTACAGTCTGAAAACCACTGGTGGATAAAACCATCCAAGGATTAAGAACAAGGTAATATAAGAAAGAACATAAAGCTCAGAGAGCTACCATTATTTATACTCAGAGATGAGTCACTATGTAAAAACAGCCTACGTTAATCAGGACAATGGCAGTTATCTAAAAGTGGACACTTTTATACTTGCTTCTTTATAGTTAGAAAAGGCCTTAAAAACATGCAGATTTTTTAGTACTTCTAGCAAAAGTATGTTTTACTTTGCAGCAAATATAAGTGTCCCAAAGAAACTGACCATAAAGGTGAATTTCTATAAAGCAATTCTACTTATCTTTTTCCTTACTTTATAAAAACCAGAATGATTTTCTACGGAAAAATCACATATGATTAAAGAGCACCTTATAAGTACGTCAAAGTAACCTCATACCAAACCATAAAAGAAGAAATCAAAAGGATAATGTCATAAAGCACATTAAAACGTTATCTCCATTTCCAGTCTAATGACCGATATGATGCACCAACCAGCATGAATCCCTGGCCCCCTCCACAAAAGGAGCCTAAAACTTGTAAGCCTAGGAATCAGAAGAGCTAAGTATAAAGTACAGGGAACTACAACGCTGTAGGCTTCTGTGGTTCTCAAATGGAGTATTTATTAACTATTCTAAAGTAAGTACAAACATGTAGCAATTTGTCTTATTGCTGAAGCACACATTTAAATGAGAAACTGCACAGTGGTACTGAATGATAACGCTTCACAAACAAACCAACCAACCTACTTTAGTTTCTTGTGGAAAAATCATTCAGAAAAGAAAGCCAAATGTTGAGACAGATAACAGAAGTGAAGAATCTAAGAATTAGAAAATAAGTATTTTGAAAACAATTGTAAGTGGTATGTTAAACTTGAAAGTGTCTCAGCTGTAATGTGAACATGTCTATCATATGCTTTACATACAGAAATAAGAAAAAAAAACACTTTTTTAAGCAAGAGTTTCAAACAATCAAAAAGATCGTATGTAAAATAAAATCAAGCTGAAAGGTAGTAATGAATGTATAATCCAGTTATTTCACTATTGGGTATTTACTCAACACAAAAACACTAATTCAAAAAGATACACGCACCCCTACGTTTAATGCAACATTATTTACAATAGTCAAATTATGGAAGCAACCCCAATGTCCATGGAAAGATGCATGGATAAAGAAGGGGTGTGTACACACACACACACACACACACACACACACATGCACACACACAGAAAAATATTACTCAGCCATAAAAAAGAACAAAATTTTGCCATCTCCAACAACATGGATGGATCTAGAAAGTATAATGCTAAGTGAAATAAGTGAAAGAGAAATACCATATGATTTCACTCATATATTGGAATTTAAGAAACAAAACAAAGGGAAAAAGAGACAACCAAAAAAACAGATTCTTAACTATAAAAAGCAAACTGATGGTTACCAGAGGTGCAGTGGGTGAGGAGGATGGGTGAACTAGGTGAAGGGGATTAAGAGTACACTGATCTTGATGGGCACCGAGTAATGCACAGAACTACCGAATCACTATATTGTACACCTGAGACTAATATGACACTGTATGTTAACTATACTGGAATTAAAAAAAAAAGATGGTAATATAAGCACAGGAAATACATCAAAATTAATATATAATTAACGATTATATATTTACAAGTTTGGGGGTGTTCTTAAAATTCTCAGAATATATCACTCCTGAGTATCAGGAGGGCTTAATATAGAATTATTTGTCTCTTTGGATTTGTTTATCTGCAAATGAGAGGGGTAAAAGAAATGACTGCTAACTTTACTTTTCATTCTAAAGTTACTTTCTATAATCTTTATTTTTTCAAGCCAATAAGGGCATCCAGAGGTTATATAATTCAATATTCTTCATTTTAATTTGTACTAATTTTGTTTCAAATGATAACTCTTGGTTTTTAAAAAGAGCATGTATTTAACACTGAAAAAACCCTTTCCTCTGCTTTAGACTATTAATAGCATCTAAGTTAGAACTACAGGGAGTCTGACCAGCTCAAGCATGTGCCAAAGACTAACAGAAATGTTCATGCCAAAGCAGACTACTAGAAGCAAACTGTTTCCCTATCTAGAGATCTAACCTTTCAAAGATCCCTTCTCCAAAGGCTGATAAGTTTATAATGTGTAAACTAAGCAATAAGTCATAATCCAGTATTTATTCTCAGAGTCTAGAAACATTCTACCTACCAATAAAAATAGAGAACAAGAGCAAAGTAAGAGAGGAAGAACAAAATCAGAAAAATCACTCTCAGGAGCTGCAGAGGAGTGAGTTCACACATACCAAGAAACTGAGGATTTCGATCAACCACTTCACTCATCTCTCCAACCAATTCAATGCTGGTGTATCGCACAGCTGTATGTACAGTCTCTGGAAGACGGACAACTCCTTCGAGGACCTCCACAAGTGTTGGATTATTCTCCCTGAGTACAAAAGGCAAGTACTCCCCGTTACTGATTTCAGAGGTTAGATTCTGGCCCAATAACAGGCTGCAAAAAGACAAATCATTGCTAAAGGGCTTCTTTCTAAACACATAACCATTTGGATGAAAGTGCTTAACATTTGGTATGAAAGTTTTTTAAATCCTCAAAAAAGGCAAAAAGACAGAAATAAAAGATATTGTGAACAGGAGAAGCATAATGCTCCTTAATCTTCTAAATGCCAATAAAGTATCTAAAGACACATCCTGCTATCAAATAAGGTTCTTCAAATTGGAGAGGCAGGCATTTACTGTGGATGAATGTCTTCTTTTTAAAGAATCCGTTTTAGTTATTCTTGTATCTGCAGTACCTAGAACAGTGCCTGGCACATAGTGGGCACTCAATAAATATTGCTGAATGGCTAAATGAATGAATGAATAATTCTCACAGACCACTTGCTATTAGTTCTTCTCCAAAAGACTTCTTATGGCTGGATACTGGAAATTTTAAGAACAGGTAAGCATGGGTGGGCCAGCTCACTAACTAAAGGAACAAGAATACAAGCTGAAGGAACAGGTAAAGGTGCCCTGACTTGGAACATGAGGGAAAATTAAAGTTAACCAAATACTCTCCATGGCTCCAAGAATTTATTTTTTCCCTTTCCTTGTCTTTTTTCCACTCCCCAAGAATACTGGCCGAAATTCTTTATGCCCCCATAGTGGTACGATATAATCCAGAAATGAAAGATGTTTAAAATCCAAATAGTGTCCTGGATTAGAGCAAAAGCAATCCATGCTGATAAACTAAGTCTATACACTACACTAAAAAATTGTAATCATGCAGTTGGCCTGAAACGTGGATAAACAAAAAACAATACAAAATCTCCTCTCATTTGTACCTTATGTTTCCTGGGAGCACTAAACTAATTTTTGAGACTCTCTACCCCTCCTTTTTCACCCCGACACATATCAGTTAGAATACAAGTGATTTTGATAATCTTCAGACTATCACTGAAGGTTCCAAAAGATACCAAAACAAATTTAAGAGCAAACAGTATGGTATGTAATTCAGGACCAGTACATCTTAATAGAGAAAACAAACCTACTCTATTCTCCTTGAATATTTACTGGATTAGAAACAATGTAAGATTTCATTGACTAAACCCTCAAAGGCAGCTAAGTAAGCAGCACTATACTTTTCATAAATACATGCCTTAACCACCTCTCCAACCAAGGCTTGAGATACAGCTCAGCTGCAGGTACCTCATCACAATACAAGAAAACTTGATAGATATTAGCATCAATTTATAAACTCAGAGCACAAAATAAATTCTTTTTTTAGGAAGTCATGCTAAAATCATAAGCAGAATTTCTATGCTACTCAATTAGAAATCAAATTCGAATAACTTAAAAATTTCCCATGGCAGTAATAAAAATAGTAATTGCCCTTTAGACTTTGCTACTCTTTTAAGGTGAAATGGTGCCTGTCTTGCCTTTCAAAAACTCACAAATGATTCTCTAAGGCAGACAAAAAAGAGAATATAATGAAATTATTTGTAAGGATAACTTACCCAAGGTCCGAAAGCAGCTGAGAGCTAATTAGTGCCTATTCAACTGCTTTTAAGCAAGTACCAACAATTTAACAGCCTAACAAATTTTTTATTATATCAACTTTCGCAAGGGAGCCTCAGTTAGAAAAATAAATCAGCATTATCTTCCTAGCATCAAGAACAAAATAATTTTAACTCTAGGATATGTAGTTAAAATATGAATATTAGCAATGCATGCTACTCTGGAAAGACTCCAGAAGTCAGAAGACTAGGCAGCATTACAGAAGTTCTAAGACTTTCCAAACATATACCATATGAGAAAAATGGTGTAATTTTCCTTCCTTTGATATTCAGAGTTCCCAGCAAAAGACTTATTAGACACTCACGGATCAACACTCTTTGCTATAGCAGCCATGATAAAGAGAACCGCTTCTGTCACCTCCCAGGGTGGGTTGCCTTCTTTCAGAGTAGAATATAACTAGAGAAGAAGAGGTGGATTATGGATCCATTAAAAGGAAAACAGAATAGAATTCCAAAACAAAGAAAACAAAAAATCCTGTTAGTTAAAATAAATCCAGCCCCTTGTTTCTAAATCTAATTATCTCTCAGAGCCAGGGGAGAATATTATTTCATTTTTCACATCTTCACTAACTACAAGTAACTGCTATCTTAATATCTGAAATAAACCCAGATAGATTCCCCAAGAGTGTATCAAGATTATCATCTGCCCCAACAAAGTGAGTATTATGGAAAAGCAAAACATATTACATGAGTGTCTTTTCCTGATCCCTATAATAACTGGTAAATACATAAATACACTTAAAATTGAGATACAACGTAAATTGCTTATATATGTATTGATTTTACATTTCTACTGTTTTAAAGACTTATCCGCATCAACACTAGTAGTATAGATTAAATTCTTAAAAAGTAGCTATTTAGAATACCATATCCAAGCACGGGGAGGAAAAAAGGAGACCAAGCAGAATACTCAGAGATATTCTAGTCCAGAAATTTCCCAGGGTATATCCATCTGACTGGGTGTTAGTCTAAATAAGATTTCTGTAGTCAAATAACAAACACTGCTAAGATAAAATTAAATAATTCTCTAGTTGTAGGACTTCACCGAGCCTTTAATGTACTGTTCTAGTCATTTCCCAATTTTAACTGAGGATTTTCCCCCCCAAAGAACATCTCATAGGACTGGTGTTTCACAGACTACATCTTGGACAACACTGATAATCTAAATACATTTGTAAACTGAGTTCTGAAGAACAAGTAACTTGCTCAAAGCCACATAGCGAATGACAGAAGAGCTGAAATGTGAACACAGGTCATCTGCCTGTGATCTGGTGATCTCACTGAATCTGCTTTCTAAGAATCTCCAACCCTTTGTAATTAGATCAATAAACACACTTTGCTTAATATAAAGAATAATAGCTATAATTTTATTAACACTTTCTAAATCAGATTATGCCCCCAAATATACAAAATGGCTGGTTTACCAAAAAAATAAAATAAAGGTTAGTTCAGTATTGCTGACGAAGTATCAAAACTAGTATTTCAGAGCTTAGAGCATGATCCAGCAATATGAAAACTGCCTGAAATTATGCTAATGTTAAGTGACGTGGAATGGTGATGATTGCAACCTTATGAGGTAAAACGTTACTCACTGTCAGGAAAATCACAGGACTATGAATCTTCTACTCTAGTATAGTCATCTCTGGGATGAAACTGCACAGGAATCTAACCATAAGCGTGGACAAAGGAAATACCAAATAACTAAAAGAGTTGCCAGGAGTTGGTACATAATTAATAAAGCAGAAAAACTTGCCTATTTTTCCTGGCTAGATCCAAGTTCCCTATAAATACCTCGGGGCCTTAAGGTTTATCTATGATTTTCCATTCCGACTGGACAAGTAGAACAGCTTTTGACAGCAAGAATAGTAAGAGTAAACCATAACTGAACCATCCACAGACAGCAACTGGCTTGTCAGGATACTAAACAAAGCTACTATATGCCAGGCAGTGTGCTAGGCACCTGCGTATCTCTGTCCCATTTAGCCATTACAATTTAAGAAAAAGGTGGAACATTTATAGAAGACACAGAAGTGAACACAACTAAAGTGATCAGTAAAACCGGTAAGAATCGCCAAACGGACTTACCTGAGCAAAACACTCCATAGACCCAATCAGGAAAATCAAGTCTTTCACCAGGTCTGATACCCTCATCCGAAACTCTCCAAAGTCATCAGTCTCCTCAGGAACCCCCTCCTGAAATTTCAAGTCAGATAACAAATTTCTTTTAAACTTATCACTAAGGCTTTCACTGACCTCTATAATATCAAGAATAAAGAGAAAGTCATTAAACAGTTCAGTCCCAGTGAACACGAGGTAAGTTGCCTAAATCAAAGGGTATTTTACTGTACAGGGTCTCCTGAACTATTAGGTATGTCAAGTCGATACAACCTATCCTCTACCTTTACTATGAGAAACTGTTCTTCCTTCCCCACTCCCCCCAACCCCCCGATTTCCAAGCCACACCTTGCTCTCTTGTTGAAAAAATCTGAATGGTCAGGGTGGGAAGTGACCTGGAAGAGGTGGTAATTTAAGAGTTTTAAGTTTACCTTATTTTTAGTACTGAATAAGCCCCTGAAGCTTCATGGTTCAGGATTTACCAGAATCCGTCATTACCACAACAACTAGATGCAGAATAGAGTTTTAGACTTTAAAAAGAATTTTAAATAGGCAGACAGATATATAATAAAACATAAAACAAGTATAGTAAAATATTAATGGAAGAATTTAGGTAGTAGGTATATAGATATTCACTATAAAATTCTCATCTTTGCCAAATATTTGAAAATTTTCATTAAAAAAATATAGAAATCAGGGGTGCCTGGGTGGCTTAGTCATTAAGCGTCTGCCTTCGGCTCAGGTCATGATCCCAGGGTCCTGGGATCCAGCCCAGCATCGGGCTCCCTGCTCAGCTGGAAGCCTGCTTCTCCCTCTCCCACTCCCCCTGCTGGTATTCCCTCTCTTGCTGTGTCTCTCTCTCTCCGTCCAATAAATAAATAACATCTTAAAAAAAAAAAAAAGAGAGAGATCATTTATAGTTCATACTTCCAATTGGGAGATGGTTAAGGGCATATATGAGAAGCTTTATTCATGACTATCTGGAAAAAAAAGCCCTAAATACTGTTGAGAACTGCTGATCTAGTCCAACATCCTTGCTTTAAGATGAAGAAATTAAAGTCAGAGAATGAGGAGGAAATGATGGATCTCTTGAGATAAGGAATTATAAAGCACTCCACAAATTATAAAAGGACTATATAACCACAAGTATAAGGAATTGCTGCAAGGGAAACGATGCCAGGGAACTAGCAAAAGAAAGAACGGGATCAAGCAAGTAGAGCCAACTGAAACCAGAGGCCCTGCTTTTATTTACACATCAGGCTTCCATGTAAAAAGTAGGTGAAGACAGAGTTTCTTAAACAAAAAAAATAAAGGTTGAAAACCACTAGACTAGATCATCACTAAGATTCTTAAAAGATGCAAAATACCATGACTCAAACAACAATGTTAACATTAAAATGAAGAGGACAAAGACAGTTATAGTTTTCATGTCAGATCTAATTGTGAGCAATGAGAAAAAACTCTCTTCGAGTCCTGGGTTGAAGGACAGGAATTAAACCAACTAACTAACCAACCAAATGGATGAAATAAATGCTGTAAGATTTAAGAGACAAAGCAAAGAATGGAGGTTAAAGAGTTTTCCAATTGACTATTTTACAGTATTTCTAGTATATATTCTTCTAAGCATATTTCTTCTATATTTCTTCTATATTTTCTTATAAGTTACAAAATCAGTATAAATAGAAAGAAATATGTGTACTGTGTGTGTATGGGGAGGGAAATCATATGTAATTCACTACAACCTCACGCAAATACTTCACTTTTGTGTTCGTTTTAATCCAACTACATGTATATATTATTAAAAATATAGCATATAAAATTTTACATTGATTTTTTTCATTTAGCAAACCAATTACTGCTATTTCAATAGTCATTATTTAGCAAATGGTCCATCAAGCTGCAACATAATTTATATAACTCTTCTTATATTGTTGTACATGAGTTTACCATTTTTTTACTTTACAGATTTATATATAAAATAGCCATTTTTTTTCCTTCAGCAGAATTATTTATTTTATTTTTTTATTTTTTAAAGATTTTATTTATTTATTTAACACAGATAGAGACAGCCAGCGAGAGAGGGAACACAAGCAGGGGGAGTGCGAGAGGAAGAAGCAGGCTCATAGCTGAGGAGCCTGATGCGGGGCTCGATCCCATAACGCTGGGATCACACCCTGAGCCGAAGGCAGACGCCCAACCGTTGTGCCACCCAGGCGCCCCTCCTTCAGCAGAATTATTTAAAGTAAATTTCCAGGAAAAGAACTACTGGCTCAGCAGAACTTATTTCTTTCTATATAAGCCTTATATTCACTCTTCATTATACTGGTATTGATTTCTTTAGTCTACGCTACAGAGTGACAGAAAACCTGCAGATTCCATTAGCTTTATTTTCTTATCTTTTTAGTTCATTTTCAAATTAGCACTGAAAAGAGTAGGAAATTAAGATCTGAAGAACTGGAGAAGGGAACTCACATGGTCTGGTTCTAGCTGGCAGTGTCGAGCCAAGGCATGAAGCAGCCTCTGAATGTACGCTTTGAAGATTCCATGAATAACTTCATCATTAGTTTTGTACAAATGCTCCCCGAGTCGGTACCAAAAGTTAAAGGAAATTTCTACTACCTGTCAAATTAAAAGAGAGAAAAAGAAAAGGTTTACTTGAATCAGGAAAGGAATGGAATATAAAGACAGTTTTATTACTAGAACCACATAGGAAAGAAGATATAATCTAATATAATACGAGCAGAACTAGTTAAGGAGCCACCTGTTCTCTAGCAGATTTATTATCCTCCCAAACTATCTTCCCATGATAGGTCCCAAACTCCATTTACAATAATTGCGTATACAGTCCCTCTATAGCTGATAACTTCCCAACAGTATAATGGATTCTGAATTTAGAGAAATAGATACAGAAATGGAAGTCTCTTTTAAATATTTTTTCTCAAATCTAAAATCATCTCATGTTTGAGATTAAAACACCTCTTCAAAGGGGCGCCTGGGTGGCTCAGCTAGTTAAGCATCTGCCTTTGGCTCAGGTCATGATCCCAGGGTCCTGAGACAGAGCCCCACACTGGGCTCCCTGCTCAGCAGGGTGTCTGCTTCTCCCTTTGCCCCCCACTCATGCTTGTGCCCGCACTCTAAGATAAACAAAATCTTTAAAAAAGAAAAGGAAAAAACCCACCTCTTGACAGACAAACCATCTTCAAATCCCTGAACATATCAACCTTGTGTCATTTTTACTCACCTACTTTCCTGAGCAGGACTGAAAGGAAAGAAAAAGTCTGGGACTTTATCCACAGCTTATCTTACCTATGTGGCACTATAAACAGACCTATTTAAAACAATATCCAATTTGGGAGTTCTTTCTCACTTCTTATACTATGAAGAGGAGGTAACACTTCTTGAATAAACAAGATTTTAAAAAACCTAGCCAACTCTTTAAGAGGCAGGGTGTTGTAGGGATTTTGGAATGGAGACGACTTTTAAATCCTTTCAATCCCTTTCTCATTCCCACTCACAATTCGGAGAAAAAATTTTGGATGTTAAGACTTGTACAGTTAAGATTTTATGTGGTTTTGTTTTATATTTAGCTGTAAAACTCTAAGAAGAATAACAGGACCTACAGAGGAGGCTTGGTTAAAAGGTAGTAAGCTTTCTTCCCAACGGGTTCCCCGAGGTGCCTACAGCAGTCAGCCCAGCCAACGTGGCAAGAAAATAGAGAAGGATTCAAAGCAGAAACCCAAATATAATTTAAAAAGAAAAAAGTCTAATACAAAGGAAACCACATCACACTCATCAAAAATAAGACTATAGTTTCCCACAAATAAAAAGCTGGAGAGGCGGCAATAGAATAAAGGTAATATGCAACATACAACTCGGAGAAAAATGGGTTTAGCACAATTGAAACACTACCTCATACTGAGGATGTCCTGCACAAATAAGCAGCAGTTCCAGAGTTCGTAGGTCGCCAAGACCTTGGCCTGGAGTACAAACAATTTTTTCAAGAAAAGTTTCACATAGTTCAGTGAAAATACGGCAGTAATTCAGAACTCTGCAGATGAAAGAGTAATGAGAGCACCAAGTCAGAAATCTGTATATTATACGTACATACTCACATAGTTAATTAAATAAATGAAAGGATCTTCGGCCTAAGGGACATGTAGTGATTATTAGCCATGCTGTAACAAAAGCTCCGTAACAGCCACCTTTCTTTATCATATATTTTTATACATATAAGCAAATGACTCATAAGTCAGTTCAATTCTCAATTACTAAAACATTTGAATAAAATCCTTATCAAAGGATACTCCAAAGTTCATCCCTAATTCTTAGAGCCTTATCCTTTGTGAGTGGAAAAAATTACTACTTTCCATGCTTCCAACCTCTCCTTCTGCATCCAATTTGCCACTCTAGGTTCAGTTGAGACTAGCAGAGCATCTTTAGGGTGTGGTGTCTATGTTTGCACAGAGTCATGAAAAAATCACGAAGGATGGAACCCAGGGCTACTGCCTTAAATAATCACTCACTTGTCTAAATCTTCACGTGCCACAGCCATATGATAAGCGGTCTCCAAAGTTAGGACTCCTTGAAAAAGTTGCATGGCTAATGGCAAGTTAGTCTCCACATTCTCAATGGCATAGAGAGCTGAGCACACACAATCTGAAGCAGCTTCGTGTAGGTTGGATGAGGTCTTATCCTGTTGCTGGGAGATGACAGGAATAGGGAAGTAAGATGTATAATCATTAAGCTGTAATCCAAGTACTAGCAGAACAATGACAGCCTGTTTCTGAACATGTACTTTCAATGCGTAACGGCCTTAACAGTGATGGCCTTCAACCAGACAATATTCATCAATCTTCCGTCTTATTTCTATTTCCCTATACGCCAAACAAATTAGCCTTTTTGTACCCCAATCACAGTCACATGACTTCTAAAATTCCATGCTTCCCCCCTCCCAATATCAGCCCCTTCAAATGTAATACCATGTGTTCCCTACCGTGTTTTAGTCTGTGGAAATCTTTTCCATCCTTTCTCTGATACTCAAGTACTATTTAAAATGAAAGGGTCCGGGGTGCCTGGGTGGCTCAGTCAGTTAGGTGCCCAACTCTTGGTTTCAGCTCAGGTCATGATCTCATGGGTTGTGGGACTGAGCCCCACGTTGGGCTCCACACTCAGCGCAGAGTCTGCTTGGGATTCTTTCCCGCTCCCTCCCCCTCTGCTCCTCCCCCCACTTGCACACACTCTCCCTAAAATAAATAAATAAGACCTTTTTAAAAAATAAAAAATTAAATAAAATGAAAGGGTCCAACAAGTCTCAAATACCCATACCTACCTAACACATCATCTTAATATTTCAGAATACCAAGGTTCAACAGAGGTTCCTAAAGCTTCTGGGGATGAGAGAAGGTAACTTTAAAAGGAGCAAAAATCAGTTATTTAGTTTCTCACTAGCAATGATGCCTGCCAGTACACAAGAGAGAAAGGCCTTGGAAATCCTGAAGGAAAAGAATATTGAACCGAGAACTCTACACCTTGTTAAACCACCAATCAAGAATAGAAGCAAAATAAAAATATTTCTCAGGAATGCAAAAACTCAAAGTTTACTTCCCACATATCTTTCTGAGGAAGGAATCTGAGAATGTTCAAAAAACAATTAATCCAATCCAGAAGCACAGTAAAGAGAAGTTCCAGAACGACAGCTGGGAAGTAGATCTAAAAAACGATTGGTACAAATTAGAGTAGATCAGAGGGTTCAAAGAGTAAGACCTCTAAGGTTTCTATTTAGAAGAGTACAGTTGAGAGGATGGATAAATTTAGTGAAGGCATATTAGTCTTTTATGAATAATAAAAACAAGGACATTTAGAATCTCCAGGGCGGGGAAGGAGCTATACAAGCAGGGTTGGGAGAGCACAAAGACAGATGCAAATTATTCATTAGCTTATTCTTAGGTTGAGAGGTGGATTCAAAAATATTTATTATTATTACTACTGTGTTTTAAAAGTTAACTAAATGTTCAAATTTATTCCTTTCTCTATATATCCAGCATTACATTTGTAAAAGCTTTAAAAAAAAGAACTATGGGAGAAAAGGCTGTATCTGTAATAAAGTTGTGGTCCAAACATAAAGCAAATTAAAATAATGGCATGCTTTTGAACCACTGAATGAATGTAAGAATGAGAATGTATTGTTGACTCTGACTCTAAAACCACTCTTCCTTTAAGTGGCAGAGGGGTCCTGACACTGGATCAGTGAAGATAATATAATTCTGGCACACTACTTAGCTTGTTCCTTAGCCCTATCTTAATTCCCAGAAGTAACCACTGTCTTGAGTTTGTATTCTAAACTGCCTTCCCTTCATACGTAATCAACCATTCATAAATTTTTAAAAAGACTTATTTATTTTAGGGAGAGAGAGAGCACATGAGCAGGAGGGGAGAGGGAGGGAGAGAATCTCAAGCAGATACCCCACTGAGCATAGAGCCCAATGCAGGGTTCAATCTCACAACCCTGAGATCACAACCTGAGCTGAAACCAAGAGTGGGCCTCTCAACTGACTGCACCACCCAGGTGCCCCTCATATTCATAAATTTTTAAACAAAAGTGAGTTATTAATTTATTTATACTGACTACTCTTCACACAATTTAGTGAGATGAGAACCAAAATTACCATCACTGAGGTAGGGCATCTACAGACATGGAGACAAAGACAATGACTAGCAAAACAATTATTAGCATCCTAACTGTCCTGAGTCTTAGCTCCTGATGCAAGAATGCAGCATAAATACACTAATGACAATGAAACACCAAAAATGTCTCCTTGGAGAATGTGCCTTTCTTTAATTCAAAGTGATATCAACCCATTATCATACTACCATCTTCTAAATAACAGTGCGCCAGCATATAACCAGTACACATCAGAGCTTCCATACTAATATGACTTCATGGAAGGAGACCATCCAGGAAAAGGGGACAAAGTCACTCCCATTTCCAAAGACCTGTTCAATATGTGCTTGAGACACTGCTATGTTTCTTGTTTTAGAAAGCAGTCTTATTCTATGCACTCACTTACTCCTATCTACCAAGACAAAAGGATGTATTACTAGGTATTATTATTTTAAAGTTTATGGAAAACATGCACAAGTCTATAAAAAGATATTACTACTTTTTATTCCATTAATCGCAAAAGCCTCAAATCTACTCTGTACATACCCTGATGCTTAAGTGTCACAACTACAAAGATAATATTCTGATCTGTAACTGTCTCAAAGACCCAATGACCATTATGATTTTAAAACAAGAAAAAAAACAACAACAATGGTTTTTTGTTACTTGTTTAATATGTAAGTCATTGATCTACATGGAAAACTGCTTTCCTATTAAACCTAAGTACATTCTATTCTAAGTACTAATACTAATACCTTCATTTGGTACTTGGTATCAAGGAAGAGACATTGCTGCTTTCTCACTATACACCTTCCAATCACTGGAAATGTGAAAACACTGCTATGTTCCAGAAGGTTAGTTACCACCGTGACTACGTGGTAAAAATACTTTCATAAACAAAGCCACTACTTACCAAAACCTCGAAAAGGAGTGCTAGTAACTTATTGTTAGCCATGAAGTTACTGTCCAAAACTCCTAGGTTAAACCAACTTCCTAAACAGCGGAAGACCTTCATAAGCATTTTCTCATCTGTTCCTGCTTTTTCTACACAGGTCATCTGAAAAGAAGGAAAAAAAAGTTAAATAATGCCAAACTTTATATTTAAACCATTATTACAATCACCTCTCAGGTGTAATAATGAAAAGGAAAATAATACTAACAGCTAACAGTTAAAAGTGCTTTGCAGTGCCAGATGGTGCTCTCAATACTCTTAATTCATTAACTCCCACTAAAACTACAGCCAGGTACTATCTCTACTTTCTCAACTGGGAAGCTGAAATACAGAGATCACAGACTTGCCCAAAGAGAGTTCTGTTTCAGAAATAATGGTTTCTTAGATTGCTCTTCTGCATTAACGTAATCTTATAAAGATTATCTTAAAATAATACTCATCTACACAGTTGATTTTATAGAATAAAAACAAGTTAGTCCTACTACTGTATATCCCCGTATGAAAAGCTGATGTTTCAGCTTCCGCACTTGAACACTCCAGCAAATACACCATTCCACAGAAAGTGACACTACTATAAGTATGGTAGGTTGATAAAAGAGAGAAAATGAAAAGTCATACTAAAACTCACCACTGTTTCTCTTTGCAAACTATTTTTGTGATGTATTATTTTTTCCAAAGTAAAGTGTAATGCAACTTTTTCTGGATTAAAAAAAAATGTTTAAAAATAACTTTTACAAGCAATGGGTCAAACAGCATAATTGCCATGGGGTCTGGGAGGCATGTGGTAGGGTACAGAATCCCACAGTGGTCTAAATGTTGACTCTTGTACTTCTAGGTGGCCATGCTCCTTCTATATTTGCTGTATCAGGCAGTTATGATTACAGTCTTCTCAATTAGTTTGAATTATACTGAACTGAACTGAATTGAAATGAAAGAAGAGAAACAAGAATACTTCAAGTAAGTTCATGGCAACCACACATATACTTGAATCTTTGGAAGTTCTAGATGTAAAATCATTACACAATTGTTTGGCCTTTATACTTCCTGAATGACATTTCAATTTACTAAGACATGTTTACCAATGGAAGGACTTGACTGTACGTTCTAACTTCTGACTCAAACTTAAGAACAGAATTTTGGAAAGAGCCTACATCTAAATTTAGCTGCTTTGAAGAGAAAAAATTCTGCTAATTAAATAAAACACACACCATAAAGCTTCAGAGCTATGACAAAGTTAACTCTGGGTTCCTCTCTAAGAACTGTATTATTAAGAACTGTCTCTTAGAGCAAGGCCTCAAAACTGAAACATAAATGCCAGAGGAGTTCACCAGTAAAAATACAGCAGAGGTAAATGAGAACTGATCTTGGATTAACAAAATGAAGAATAAATGAAGGGAGAAAAATATATCAGAGGACAGGCTCAGTTCAACTATAAGGGCAAGAAGAGTAATATTTAAGACTTTTAAAAGTTCAACACAATGATTAGGAATGGCTCCATTTGAATAGACCACAAAAGTATAATACTGACAAAATGGGATAGAACAGAATGAATAAGAGAATGTGGGGGAAACAATGAAAAAGGTTTAACAGGCCTTTGGTACCTGGTATTATAGGCAGCCTATTTTCCCTGGCAATTCTGGACTACTTCATTTTCTGGGTTCTGTAACATGACAAGCTACATGACAGAACTACAGACCTTATTAAGTACCACAGGGACAAATTTTTCAGATTTCATTACAACAAATCAAGCTATTGCCTGTTGTCAACTATGAGGAAGTGTTAAGTCAAGCATATGCCTTGGGAGTCCAAGTGGCTGCTGCACTTGACCACTGTGTCAGTAACGATGCTTATGAGGGCCGCAGTGTTGTCTGGATTCTTTTGGATTCACTTGAGTCCTTACAAAAAGAAAATAACAAGCTCAGATCCCTTAACTCAATTCAAGTCATAGTCTGAGAACCAAAGCTTCCACAACCACTCTAAATGAGGCTCTTATTTTGTGTAGTTCCAGGGCTGACATTCATACACATAATTTGTGTGGCTTGCTGAATTATAAACAACAGCCGAATTCACAATCTCACCACATTTCTCATGTGAAAGTTAAGAAATTGTATAACACGGAATTCTGAAACTTGGAAAAGAGACATCTGGTTGGACCTTAATGAAACAGATAATCTTGAACTCCCAAATTACTGAGTCTCCCTTACCAGCAGATGTAGTATGCCTTTCAGTGTCTGAGAATAGCCTTCTTCATTTGAAAGCCCTGTAATAACCTCATCTGAGACAGGTGCTTTCATAGGGGATCCCCATTCTCTTCAAGACCTACCACAACCATTGCCTGTGCTACCCATAAGTATGGTCAAATCTTAGCATGTTCCAGCAGGCGGTGGGGTGGTGGGGGGACAGGTATATACTTATATAGAGGAAATAACTTATTGAGAAAACTGTATTACTTTACTAACATGTATCTGAAGAAACCTGGGGAACATACGTGGGAGTGATTCTAAGGGTATTAGACCAAGTGAGGCTGGAATATAACACTAACTTTAGCTAATTCCACTGACATTAGTGTACTTCCTAGAGATTCTGGATTTAATGAGTATATGGCACCTCTGGAAGTACCCAGGAAAATCACAGTGCAAATATCTAGGACTTGGGAGCAAATCTATACCTTCTTCTGCAGGTGATTATTCTTTTGGGAAACAGCTTCTGGCTTGCTACTGAACCTTGGTAGAAACTGAACATCTATCCATAGGACATCAGGTGATCATGTGGCCTGAGCTTCTCATCATGAACTGAGTATCGTCTGAACTACCTAAACGTGGGCATGTAACAGCAACCTGTCATCAAACAGAAATGGAATACAAGACACGGAGTTCAAAAAGGTGTAAGTAAGGTGCATGACCAGGTAGGTCAGATTCCTTTGACACCAACTCTTCTTGCATTGACTCATCTCCCTCAGTCCATACCTACTGCCTGCTGCCTCCGGGATGTTCCTCACAACCTAGATAACTAAAGAAGAAATCTCAAGCCCAGATTACAGAATGATGTGCACAACATGCTGGTACCACCTGAAGGTGGACAGCTGCAGAATTACAGACCCATACAGGGTAGTGAGGGACAGTAAAGGACAGTGGTTGTAGTGAAAAGACAGTGGTTGAAGGAAAATCCTAACAGGCAGAACTTCAAGCAATATAATTGGTTGTCCACCACGTATGGAGAGGGAGATGACAAAAAATATGGATCTATACTTATTTATTGACAATTTTCAATGATCTGGATGACCAGGGATTTGGAAGAAGCATGATCAAAAGGTTGGTGACAAGGAAGCCTGAGGCAGAAGTATGTATGACTGGTATACAAATAGACACAGACTGTGGAGAAATTTCTATCCTGTGCGAATACCCACCAAAAGGCATCCACTACAGAGGAATCTTTCAATTATAGATGGACAAAATGAGAAACTCTATGTCAGCCTCTTTTCCCAGCCACCTTGCTCAATAGGCTCATAAAGAAAGTGGCCACAGTAGCTGGGATAGAGGCTACAGTAGGACTAACATGGATTTCCACTAAGTAAGTTAAAATTACTGATGAGTGTCAAATCTGCCAACAGCAGAGACCAACACTGAGTCCCTAAAATGGCACCATCTACCACAGGGACCAGGTTGATCGATTACACTGAACTTCTACCACAAAGGAAGCAGAGATTTGTCTGGAAGGACAAGACTCACAGGAAGAGAGAGACTTACATGCTGGATATGGATTTGCCTTCCCTGCTTGCAGTGCTTCTGTCAGCACTGTATCAATCACTGACTCACAGAATGCCATACCCAACCATCATGGCATCCTATCTAATCAAGGAACTCATATCAGAGTAAGGGAAGTACAGTAATAAGCAACTTTGACCTCTGTTGGAGATTTTGGTCCCCAAGAAGGAATGCTCCTACCAGGAAATACAGACATGATTCCAGTAAACTGGAAGATAAGTCAACCACCTAGACAATTTGGGCTTCTTATGCCCCTGAATCAATAGGAAAAAAGAGAAGAGGGTGTTAATCTATAGGCTGGACTGACTGATCCCAATAACCAAGGAAAAATTGAGTTCCTCCTACACAATCGAAGCAAGGAGTTCTCAGTCTGGAACCCAGAGAATTTTCTAGAGAGCTTCTTAGTACTGCCAGGCTCAACAGAAGCAACAATCAGAAAAGACAGGATTATTGAGGGCTCAGACTCTTTGGGAATGAGGGTTTGGGTCACTTCACAGAGTAAAGGACCCCAACCAGCTGAGGTTCTAACCAAGGCAGGTGTCTTAGTCCATTCAGGCTGCTGTAACAGAATACAATAGGATGGGTGGCTTATAAACACCAGAAATTTATTTTTCACAGATTTAGAGGCTGGGAAGTTCAAGACCAAGGTACCCCCAGATCCAGTGTCTGGTGAGGACTGGCTTCCTGTTTCATAACCAAGGATCTTTTTTTCTATGTTTATACATGACATAAGAGGGAAGGGAGCTTTCTGGGGTCTCTTTTATAAGCGCAGTAATCCCATTCATGAGGGTCCCATACTCATGACCTAATCACCTTCCAAAGGCCCCACCTCCTAACACTACCACATTAGGCACTAGGTTTCAACATATAAATATATAAATTTGGGGGGGGCACACATGCAAATATTCAGTCTATAGCAACACAAATTTTGGTGGGGGGAGAGGGGAGACACACATACAAATATTCAGTCTATAGCAGAAGGGGAAAGATGAAATGAGTTGTGCAAGAAAGCCATACATATCAATTACAGAACTCTTGTGACCAATACATATATGAGGGCTGTAGTAGCTTTACATATTTCCCATTTGCTTGTTATGCCATTGCACTTTTTTTTTTTTTAAAGATTTTTATTTATTTGAGAGAGCACGAGAGAGAGAGAGAGCGAGTGCACACAAACAGGGGAGAGGGGCAAAAGGAGAGGGAGAAGATGACTCCCCACTGAGCAGGGAGCCCAACGTGGGGCTCGATCCCAGGACTCTGAGATCATAACCTGAGCCGAAGGCAGACACTTAACCAACTGAGCCACCCAGGCACCCCTGCACACGAGTTTAAATGTATGTAAAAGAGTTAACCAAACAGAAAGCTAAGTTAGTCAAATGGGAAGACTATGGCTGGTTATCGATGTATTGCCTCTCAGCACCAAATTCACCCTTTTAGACTACTCTGTAAAAATGGATCTGGGCCCTTTAAATACTTCTTCCTGTGCCAGGCAGCACTGACTTTTTGTCAGAAGGCCACTAGAGAAAAACAAGAGGAAAAGGATTCTGCTTCCCGGAGCTAGTGTGCTCACTTGGTAGCCCTCTACAGAATGTGCAGCTCCTCCAGCCCCAGACTCCTATTTCCTCTGGTGCCTGCCTCTTGCAGTGCACTGGCCACCAGTTTCCCCAGCATTTTCCCCACCCTCTCCAATGCATTTATAGCAAAGTGCTTCTGGCTCCTAAAGAATGTACAACTTCTCCAGCACCAGATTCAATGTGCTCAGCTTCTCCAGTGCCTGCAGTACATAGTGGCCAGCAGCTTCCTCCAGGATTCCCATACCAAGGTGGTTTTGTGGCAGAGACACCTTCCCTGAACAGCTTTCTTGGGGTTCCTAGAAGGCAGATTTCCAGCAAATTCAAAAAGACTAATTTTCAGCAGCATGGAGTGCCAAAAATGACTTCTCCACAATACTGTGCCTTCTCCAACAGGGTCTGGATCTCAGCCCTGGGAGGGGGTGAACTCCTCCTTCCTTGGAAACTCTATCTTAGCCTAGGGGTTAATGTCTGTTCCTTGTTTCTGTTTTATGCCTATGTTCTTCAGAGCTCTCTTTACTTCTTACTAGACAATCCCTCATCACTGTAACCTCCTGTTAGAATTAATCATTCTCTATATTAAACATTCCCACATACTACTATGTGGTTTCTCTCTTCTGACTAGACCCAGACTGATACTAAAAAGAACCAAGGATTCTAGATCTGGGACAAGGAGGTAACAAGGTGAGTATTAGTCATCTTTTTGTGTTAGGAAGGAGAGAAATGCTCCAGTGGCCAGTTATAATATTTTAAGCATCAAAAGAATGATTTTAGTTGAGACCCTGAATCATTGAAAATCCATGAGTCATTACACTCCATAAAGAGAATGTCAGAAAAAACTGGTAACACTTGAGGCAGGTTTAAAACAAAACCTTATTTTGCAAACAGGAAATTAAAAAATAATTTAAGATTTATAGTGCCTTTCTAGTAGGAGAATGCCAGAATACTCATAAGAATGCCAACTAATATATACACAGAAAGAATGACAGAATTATTAAAATATTATTTTGCGAACCACAATGAAATTATTAAGACAATGATTACCAACTAGAATTTAAAATCTTTAGGCAAAGATTGATATGGAATTGAACATTTGTTATTTTACGAACTACCATCATACAAATTGCATTACAAGGAGGAAAACAAACTTTATAAATGGAAGAATCAGACTGTCATCATCCTAATCTAGTCAACCCTAACATCACTAATGGAACGTGCCACATGAAGTATCTATGATGTATTCCAGTCAAAAATGTTTACCCTTTTGGGGCATCGGGGTGGCTCAGTTGATTAAGTGTCCGACTCTTGATTTCGGCTCAGGTCATAATCTCAGGGTTGTGAGATCAAGTCTTGTGTCAGGTTTTGCACTAGGCATGGAGCCTGCTTAAGATTCTCTCTCCCCCACTGCCCCCCGCCTTAAAAATAAAAATATAAAAATTTAAAAATCTTTAACCTTTTAAAATCAATCATCAAGGCTTTCTTTCTCAACCAGGGCTCTGGAAAGAATTAAGTCTTACAGAAAATGATTTGGGTGACTGCTTTCTCCATTATCCTAAGGATAGTATACTCATACCATTATTAATGCGTAGAAGAGAATCTGTTCTATACAACAGATGCCTTAGGACATTAAGACTTAATTCTCTAGAGGAACCCCTACTGAGAAGGGCTGTTTTAGATACAACTTCCAGTTAAAGGAAGTACGGAGAATAGAAAAACAAACTAAATGAAACAAAGACAAGGCAACCAGAAAATCCAAAACGCAAGGTAAGTCTATAAAATAACTGGTCCAATCTCAACTCAAACAAATCAGTGTTGTTTTGAAAAGAAGGGGAAGGGGGACTGTGGTTAGGAATCGTAATAAACTGATACAAGGCACGGTTCTAGACTGGAGACTGATTTGGAAAAATGCTGTAAAGGATATTTTAGGATGAACCTGGGAAATGTGAAGATGGCCTGGGTATTTATTAGATGGATATAAAAATTTACTGAAATGGAAAGATGAAGCTGGATAACTGAAAAAGTAGACTGCAGGAGGATAGGTTAAAATATAATTTCATTTGTGTTTTAAAAATTTGTCATACGTTCATAGAGGATATGTACTAAAGGTTTAACAGTGTGATCTCCAGATAGTTTGAATGTAATCTGTCTGTATTTTCTAATTCTCAATAATACTATTTCTTTAAAATAAATGGTATTTGAAAAATACACGTAAAAGAATACGTTTCCAGTGAATTTCCAACACTGATCTGAACACAACTTGAAGTAAAAAATTTCTTTTTCAAATAAAAAGTTCTATGATGTTGCAAAAGTACTGAAACAAATCCCTGAAAAATAATCCATAAGCACATTATTGAAAAAATAGACCTAGACTCTAAAGACCTAAAAATGAGATGTGGGCTAGATAATTTAATAGCATCAAGTTCAAGAACAAGCAATATTTTCTTTAAAGGGCCAAAGAGTAAATACTTCAGATTTTATAGACTATATGTGGTCTCCGTGAAAATTACTCAACTCTACCACTTCAGCTCAGAATTACAGACGTACACAATATGTAACTGAATGGGCATGACTATGTTCCAGTAAAACTCTATTTACAAAAATAGATGACTAGCTCATAGACCATAAATCTACCCATCACTGGTCTACAGCATTAAAATGTCTACCTAGTCAAAAAGGACCTAATCACATATAACTCATTTTAAAAAGATGGTGCAGTATTACCTAATCTATAATTGTGATATTGCTCAAAGGTCAGTTAAGTCCTGAACCACCTCCCTATCAAAATCTCAACTGATCCTTAAAAGAGGATCCTTTCCTTAAGTAAATTTATACATCAGCATGGTCGTTTGTCAAGAGCCAACAGTTTCTAGCATGAAGTAGTAGAAAAGCAAGGGATATGTAATCAAAAGGCTGAGTTCAAATTCTGAATTAGCAGTTGTGTATAGTCTAAAGCCTCTATATCTCATTCATAAAATAGAAATGACATCACCTTCACAGCATTACTCAAAACCTCAAAAAGTATAGTTTCTGAATCTGAAAGTATTTAAAGTGTAAAGTGTTCTATAAATGCCACAGTATTATCATTGCCAATTTTTGCAAAGAAATCTGTATTTCACAATAATGTAACTGAATTAGAAAATAACCACCATGGCTTTTTGCCCCTACAGAGCAACTTAGTATTTCACACTTACTCACCAATAGAGACACCACTGTACTAGAGTAGAAGGCCAAATCTTCTATAATTTCTGTGCGCCGGTTAGCCCCGATTCGTAAAGAACGACTATGTACTTCTTCAGGTAACACGGTAAGGATCTCCAGTAGAAAAGGCAGAGAAGTTACATCATTGCTATATCTGGAAAAGGAAAGGGGAGAGATCGAAGTTGTTTAGAGTAAGAAAATACACAATCACATAAGATAACAACAGGCTTCTATACCAACAAAAGTAGCATTCTCACTACTGTTAAAGTGGAGGAAAAAAACAGGTAAATTTTTTTGGAAAGGTATCTGGAAATCAAAATTTCAACTTGCATCATCTTCGACTCATCAACTCCACTTCCAGAAATTTCTCTCTCAAAAAATCTCACATACACATGCAAAGTATACAAAAATATGCACTGCAATACTTTTTTTATAATAGCAAAAATATTGGGAAAATATAAAGGTCCACCATAATTAGGATTAAAAAGGTTATAGACGATTATACAATGGAACATACATAGCCATTATAATGAATGAAATATCTGTGTTCTAACATGACAAGATGTCCACAAGGTATTAAGTAAAAAAAAAAAAAGTATGAAATATATTACATACGAATGAACAAATACACAGGTATATTAAAATATACATGCACTTATTTATTTTAAAATGCTTAAAGTCTGGAGGGCTATATAGTCAACCATTAATAGTGGTTACTTATGAAATACAGAAATAGGGAGAGAAAAAGGTTTTTACTTTGAAAGCTTCCACATTATTGGAATTTTTTTTCAAGGAACATGTGTTAATTTTCTTAATGAAATTTTCTTAAAAAAAATAAACTATCCAAATAAAGGCTTTAATGACACAATGTAGTTGGAGGTAAAAAGGACATCCACTTTGTTCAAATTAATACCCTAACCAAATGTCAAAATTCAAGCAAGTATTAAGATTATCTAGCCAAGACCATGAGGAAATGCTTTTATTCAAAGTAGCAGGCTCCGTGTATCTAAAAATCATACTGTCCCTTTGACAGGTATGAAACAAACCCCAATTAGTAAGAACTTTAGTTCATAATGACTTTTAATATAATCTTAAACATTCTGACAATGTTTTTGTAGAACTGCTGACATGTCAGTTAGTGGGAGTGATCCACAGGACAATGAAAGACTTTGCTGCAGTTAATTCAAGGGACATGTGTGTATAAATTATGAGGGCCTTTTATGTCCCACACGACACACTTCTATAATATTTAAATTTTAAATGATTCTCTTTTAATTTAACAAAAGTTAGTAATAAATAATTACTTGTTAAGAGTTTGGGGAAAATATTCCAAATGTCTAGCTAATGCTAACAAATTTCTCTTTGTAGGTTAATAGTAATTCCAAATGCTAGAATATAGTTAATATAAGTTACTTACTTTTCCACCAATGTTTGTACACATCCCTTCCAGGAAGGCATCTGTAGGGCAAGGTCTGCTATTGCTAAAGCCAGCTGAATAAGAAGAGAGATGAAATAAATGAATAGAATAGATGAACAGAAATAGGGTTACTATCAATATTAATTGGAGAGCAAAGAAACTGAATTTTTTCCAAACAATATGACAACAAAGACAGACAGCCCTCCTACCTCTCCTCACCTTCACAGCTACATATATAATGTAAACTCTTCTGGGCTAGCTACAAATTGCTAGGATTTAAAACTCAACCTCTAAAAATGAAAAACAAAACAATAACAAAAAGAAATCAGAAAGAACAGACTATAGATTTTCCTCAGAATATATCTATACTTACTTTTATTTGGCAATACCATAGAACTTCATGGACAGATAAATTATACTTTGCCAAAAGGCCAAAGCTACTGACAAAGTCAGCCCTTTGACACACTCATTAAGTACTGGAATGCCATTTCCCTTCTCTTTCCATTTCTCATCTTGAAGCCTTATGCAAAAGACTCCTTCCTCTTCAAGGGCACTTCTACACCAGGCAGAGAACATACGTGAGTATGTATTCACTGAAGCTTCCAGTTTTCCTTTCTAATGTATTTACCAGTCTAAGGGGGAAGGGCCAGATGCTTCACTATTTCATTCATGAGACTTTTACTAGCCAATTTGGTCCAGAAACGATCTTTTTTTAAGGCAAGTAGGCAGACCTCTGGCCCAGAACAGTACAGTATACAGTATTTTTATCATCTGCAATTTAATAGGGCAGGGGGGCCACACATGCCTGCCTGTGAAAACCTATACACATGCCCCCGACTTCTGGTATTTAAATTGGTTTGAAATCAAATGAACTCTAATATTAACACAGAAGATTTACATTTACACTTAAGAAATACAGCAGTAAGTCTGTAATAAAGTTGTTAACATTACTTCACATGGCCTAGCAATGTTAATCAAAATTAATTTGATAAATCCAAATGGCCTTACAAATTTCCCTAATGAGAAGCACAGGATTTACCTGCGTTACAATGACAGGTGACAAGTCTTTCAAGTTCTGGATATGGGTTAGTAATGAGTCCCGTAAAGAGGCATGAGAGTCTGTGGGGAGCTCATAAAATGAGGTCTGAATCTTCATTTTCATGGTCTGTGCAGCAAAGTAGCATGATTCCACATCCTGTCGGATCTGTAACAATTGGTCTGAAATCTCCCATGCATGAACCTGGAAGCAGACCAGACAAAAATTTCTTAAATACCATTGTACTAAGTAATTTTAATGTTACACCTCAATACACATAAAGACGTATGTAGATCAAACTATAATAAACACCTGACAAGCTAAATTACCCACTAATTCAGGCAATACCTCAAACTATGTATTTATAGGCCCTGTTCAACATATTACCTAAATCCTTCCGACTCATTCTAGGAAGGCATGAGAGTTATCAATCAGATCAATAGATCTAATCTTGCTGATTAGAACCATTAATTGTGTAGGGGGGAGAGTATGAAGAAAAAAGCCCCAAAAGCTCCTACTAAAACTAAAATGTCACTGTATAACTTCCGACCCTATCTATAGGTTGGATGTTTCTCTTCCACTTAAAATAAATAAGCTTTCGTTCACTTTGAGAATTGAATCTGAGAACCATTTTAATGTATCTATAAATAGGTCTCAGTGGGCCTACATTTCAATCTTTAGTTCCGTTTAGCAGAAAAACCATCTCACTCCAAATGAATATTTCACATACTTCTATTATTTTCTAACATATTTATGTTTGGCAAAGTACTATATATACACAACACTAAAATCATTTTCACAGGAGAAAATAAACGCATCTATGGGAATAATAATGGAATGAAAGCATAGGATTTGGTTTCTAACAGCTAGTCACAGTTATAAGAGTTCTATTTTGAAAGATAACTTTGGGAACAAAGTTGTGCAGTACACAGCAACTAATTAACAACTGATTAATTTTAATCCAATTCTACCAAACTGCCTCTTCTTGGGAGAAGGCTAAAACAGGTTGGTAATAATGAACTGAAAAAATTTTTTCAATCTCAATTTAGAAGCAGAAGCAATTGTGGAAGGAGATGACACAGATTCACCTAGTCAATTTCTTATGAAGCTAGAGCACTTCACAAGTAATAATGATTCTTCAAGATCTTTCCAAAGAGAAACAGGTAGAATAAATGGCCTGTACAAGTTCCCAAAGTAAACTGAAAATAGAGACCCTGAAGTTCATTAGAGGTTTATTAACATAAAACTTACCTTTCAATCTAATAAGATGGTGGAAAATAAGCATAAAACATTGTCACACAAAAAATCTTCCAGCCACTTAAGTTTTTAGCTATTTAGTATCTAACCAGTAACTCAAGCACATCTGTAGTTTAATATGCCATCAAAATATATTTTGCTCAAACTGGTATTTTATAATCTAGTTTTTTGGTGGTTGTTTTTTTTAAAGTAAGCTCTATACCCAACGTGGGGCTTGAACTTAGGACCCTGAGATCACAGGTCGCATGCTCTACCAACTGAGCCAGCCAGGCGCCTCTCAAACTGTTATTTTAAAAAAAATAATAGCAAAAAGATTCTATGAAACCTTGGAAACTCCATAAATGCCCTCATAAAAACATAGCAGTTAACGAGCAAAACTAAAGCACTATGGGCATTTACAACAAAACCAGGTATTATCTAATTATGTCTAAGAACCCCAAAATTTAAGTGGTTGGGGACAAACCAGTGACATCTGTAAGACCTGTGTAGTTTCAGCTTCAGTAAAAGCAGAAGCAGAGGAAAACAACAGAATATCTAATGGATGTAAGGGCAGAGGAACACCAGAAGAGCCCAAAAGTATTCAATGGAAAGAACAGAGAGACAATTTGAGGACTGAAAATAGAAGAGGTTTTGTCTGATCTGAAAGGAGGTGAGTAGAAAAGGTTGAGTGGAAGAGGCCTACATAAAATCTAAGGAGATGGTACAGCCTAGCTTCTATAAATTCTTGAAATGGAAGGACAGGACTCCAAACTGAGGACAGAATCCTGTTTACAGAATCAAAATTATACAGGATAAGTAAAACAGAGACAAAGGAAGCAAAGGAGAAGGTAACGAAAGTAGGAAATCTTAGAGAAATCAAACCACATTTGTAAATAGTATCAGAAAACAACAGAAAAGGAAGTTCTTTTAAGATGAAAATACTCCCCTCAGCCATGCCTCCTAAAGTTCAGAAAGACTAATTTCACACACAAAAAAATAAGCAATTGAGGCCAAATGGCATATATAGCTATAGAGGGGGAAAGAAAATAATGAACGGAGTAACATCTCTATAAGAAAAGCAGGCCCAAAACATTTAAAAAACTAGTTTATCAGGGCACCTGGGTGGCTCAGTCATTAAGCCTTCGGCTCAGGGCGTGATCCCAGGGTCTCGGGATCGAGCCTCCCATCATGCTCCCTGCTCTGCTGGGAGCCTGCTTCTTCCTCTCCCACTCCCCCTACTTGTGTTCCCTCTCTTGCTGGCTGTCTCTCTCTCTGTCAAATAAATAAAATCTTAAAAACAAAACAAAACTAGTTTATAAGAAAAACAGAGATACTGTATATCCATCTAAATAAATTGGGCATGATAACATTAAACAATTGCTGAATCTAAAACAAACAAACAAGTCTAAAGTACAAAGGACATAGAAGCCAACCCAAAAGAGCTCAATGGCCAAAGATAAAAAACCTAGTGTAAGAAAATGAATTATGATAGTATTGGATTATAAACTAAAAAATAAAGCAAATGCCCATGAGTCCATACTGTGAACAATGACCAAATAACTAACTGCAGAGAAGTTTTTTGTAAAATATACGAAATCATTTTTACAGAAAAATGCTTAGTTAATAAAGGTAAGAAGAAATGAGAAAAATAGACAATTACTATTTCAACACCACAGTAATAATTGCTACAGGCAATATTCATGGATAGGGGATAAAATTAGCAGGTGAACTTAAAAAAAACCAGGATTTATCAAAGTGATTCCCCAAAATATTTATTGGTCTAATACATGTCCACAAATTCTTGGACAATTACTGTGTAAGAACTCAGATTTCTCTCAAGCAGAGAAAGACAACTATCATATGATTTCTCTCATCTATGGAACATAAGAACTAGGATGATCAGTAGGGGAAGAAAGGAATAAAGAAAGGGGGGGTAATCAGAAGGGGGAATGAAACATGAGAGACTACGGACTATGAGAAACAAACTGAGGGCCACAGAGGGGAGGTGGGTGGGGGAATGGGATAGGCCGGTGATGGGTAGTAAGGAGGGCACGTATTGCATGGTGCACTGGGTGTTATACACAACTAATGAATCATCGAGCCTTACATCGGAAACCCGGGATGTACTGTATGGTGACTAACATAATATAATAAAAAATCATTATAAAAAAAAAAAAAAAGAAGAACTCAGATTTCTCTACTGGAGAGACAATGTAAAGAGACCTAAGACTACAGGGAGAGCAAGAGGAGCACAGCTAAGTCCAGACTTCCAGCCATTTCTATCAGAGTGTCAGGCATGTAAATGAAGCCATCTTAGAACCTCCAGGCCAGCCCATCCACGAAACGTCATGGAGCAGAATATTATCATCCACAGAGCCCTGCTCGAATCTGTGACCTACAAAACTGTGAGATACAATGAAATGATTTTTGTTTTTGTTTTTTAATTTTTTTAAGTAGGCTCCACACCCAATGTGGGGCTTGAGCTCACAACCCTGAGATCAAGAGTCGCATGCTCTACTGGCTGAGCCAGCTAGGAGCCCCCGAAACAATTTTTGTTTTAAGTCACTAAGTTTTAAGGTAATTTGTTTCACAGTAGATCTTAAGAACAACCAACCAGGGGCACTTGGGTGGCGCAGTCATTAAGCGTCTGCCTTCGGCTCAGGGCGTGATCCCAGCATTCTGGGATCGAGCCCCACATCAGACTCCTCCACTAGGAGCCCGCTTCTCCCTCTCCCACTCCCCCTGCTTGTGTTCCCTCTCTCGCTGGCTGTCTCTGTCAAATAAATAAAATAAAATAAAATAAAATCTTTAAAAAAAAATAAAAAACAAAAAACAAAACAAAAAAAACCCCAAGCAACCAAATATTATGTGCATCCTGACAAAAGAACAGGATACCACAATGACAAGAGGATCAAACTTGTGTCTCATCAAACATCTGGATCCAGCTGGCAATTTGCAGGAAATACAGAGACTAGAGCTGCATCATAACTATGTAATCGGCAAAATCCTCAATGTAGAATAATAACTCAATAGGTCATATGACCCAGATTCCTCAACAGTTAATCTATAGAGAGAGAACCTACAGATTAAAAGACAATCAAAAGGCGTATTTTTAAAAACAACAAGACTAAAAACTATAAAGAAACACAAAGAAAGGATTACTATGAAAGGACAGTGGTTACTTTTAGGGAGAGGGAAGCAGTTATGTCAAACAGAGCAAGGAAGACTTCGGGAATGGCCAGAAAAGTTCTCTTTCTTGATTTGGGTGGTAGCGATAAGGACACCCACATACAGTAATTAACCAAGTTATACATTTGTTCCATCCCATTTTCCAAATCTGTGTTTAAAAAACAAAAAAGAAGAACAGAACAACAAAAAACTCCAATACTGCTTGTTAAAACTGAACTAGCATAATGTCTTTCTCCCACGTGAAATCTGTCAACCTGCCAGGTCAGGACTCTGGTGAAAAAGTTCCTGACTGCACCATGCCAAGTTGTGCTTTAATCTGAATAGCAGAAACTAGCAAAAATTCCAATTGTATAATTCCAGGTTATCTATATTTCTGATTTAAATGTTTCTACCTCTTTAAAAGTAGAGATCTAGGGGCGCACCTGGGTGGCTCAGTTGGTTAAGCATGTGCCTTCAGCTCAGGTCACAATCCCAGGGTCCTGGGATTGAGCCCTGAAATCGGGCTCCCTGCTCAGCAGGGAGTCAGCTTCTCCCTCACTCTCTCCCACTATGTGCACACCCCCCAAAATAAATAAAGAAATCTTTAAAAAATAAAAATAAAATTAGAGATCTCAAAAAGGAAAGACAGACCAAAAGTCAAAACAAAAGCCCATTTCCTTCTGGACTGTTAAACTTGAGGGTGGGGATGCAAAGATTTATTTTTTATTTTAGATTTTTAAAAAAGTAATCTCTACACCCAATGTAGGGCTCAAACTCACAAACCAAAGATCAAGAGTCACATACTCTTCTGACTGAGACAGCCAGGTGCCCCAAAAGTAACACATTCTTAAAACAAACAATAAAACAAGGGAAACTGAAAATATCTTAACATAAACAAAAATGGAAACACAATAAACCAAAGTTTATGAGATGCAGCAAAAGCAGCATTTAGAGGGAAATGCATAGCCATACACATTTATGTTAAAAAAAAAATCTCAGATCAACAACCTAACTTTATGCCTTAAGGAAGCAGAAAAAGAACAAACTAAACTGAAAGCTAGCATAAGGAAGAAAACAATAAAAACTGGAGCAAAGATAAATAAAATAGAGAACAGAAAAACAAATATTTGATTCTCTCTCTCTTTTTTAAAGATTTTATTTATTTATTTGACAGAGATAGAGACAGCCAGCAAGAGAGGGAACACAAGCAGGGGGAGTGGGAGAGGAAGAAGCAGGCTCCCAGCAGAGGAGCCTGATGTGGGGCTCGATCCCAGAATGCTGGGATCACGCCCTGAGCCGAAGGTGCACGCTTAATGACTGAGCCACCCAGGCACCCCAAAGACTTGATTCTTTGAAAAGATTAAAAAAAAAATTTTTTTTGCCAAACCTTTAGCTATATTAACTAAGAAAAAAGAAATGAAAGTGGGGACTTATTATCAATTTTACAGAAATTAAAAAAAAAGATTATAAGAAATACTACGAACAACAGTATACCAACAAACTGGACACTCTAGATGAAATGGACAAACTGCCAGAAACATACACTATACCAAGACTGAATCAAGAAGAAATAGAAAATGTAAATAGACTCTACTGCTTTAACTAGTAAAAATATTGAATCAAAACCTCCCAATAAAGAAAAACCCAGGACCAGATGGCTTTACCAGTGTTTTCTACCAAACATTTAAAGACCAACTTTTCTCGCTGTTCCAAAAAACTGAAGAAGAGGAGAAAATGCTTCCTAATTTATTCTATGAAACCAGTACTACTGATACCAAAGCCAAAAATATTACAAGAAAACTACAGACCAACATCCCTTTAACATATTGATGAAAAAAAAAAACCCTCAACAACATGTGAGCAAACCAAATTCAACAGTACACTAAAGGATTATACACCATGACCAAGTGAGATTTACTCATGGAATGCATGGGTGGTTCAACAAAAAAAAAATTTTTTTAATGTAATATACCACACATTAAAAGAATGAAGGGGAAAAAAGACAAACATCTCAACTGATGCAGGAAAAGCATTTGACAAAATGTAACACCCTTTCATGACAAAGACACTCAACAAACTAGGAAAAGAAGAAAACTATCTCAACATAAAAAAAGACTATACATGAAAAACCCACAATGAGCACCTTATTCAATGTCACTGACAGCTTCTCAAAACTCTAAGAGCAGGCACAAGACAAGGATGCCCACTTTTGCCACTTAAATTCAACACAGCATTGGAAGTTCTTATTGGAAGTTCCAGCCAAAGCAATTAACCAAGAAAAAGAAATAAAAGGTATTCAAATTGGACAGGAAGGGGTAAAATGATGGTTATTCACATATGACATGATCTTATATGTAGAAAACCCTAAAGACTTCCAAAAAACCCGTTAGAACTAATAGATGAATTCAGGAAAGTTGCAAAATACAAAATCAACACCCCAAAATTAGTTTTTATACATCAATAATGAACAATTTGAAAAGGAAATTAAGAAAGCAATTGCATTTACAACAGCATCAAAAAAGAACAGAATACTCAGGAATAAAAGAGGCAAAAAGACTTGTATACTGAAAACTACACAACACGGGGCACCTGGGTGGCTAAGACAGTTAAGCCTCTACCTTCGGCTCAGGTTGTGATCCTGGGATCAAGCTCCACATCAGGCTCCCTGCTCAGTGGGAAGCCTGCTTCACCCTCTCCTCCCTGGTTGTGCTCTTTTTTGCTATCTCTGTGGCTATCTGTCTCTCTCAAATAAATAAATAAAATCTTTAAAAAGAACTACAAAACATTCTGAAAGAAGTTAAAGATGACATCAATAAATGGGAAAATATCCTGTGTTAAAGGACTGGAAGACTTACTATTGTTGTCAATACTATCCAAAGTGATCTACAGATTCAATGCAAACCCTATCAAAATCCCAATAATGTTTCTTTCAGAAACAAAAAAGTCCATCAGAAAATGCATATGGAGGGGGGCACCCAGGTGGCTTTGTCAGCTGGGCGTCCGACTCTTGATTTGGCGTGGGTGGTAGTCTCAGGGTCGTGAGATCGACCTCTATGTCAGGCTCCCCACTCGGCAGGGAGTCTGCTTGAAATTCTCTCTCCCCCTCTGCCTCTACCCCCCCCCCATTCTCACTCTCCAAAAAAATAAATAAATCTTGAAAAAAAAAGAAAAGAAAATCCATATGGAGGGGCACCTGGGTGGCTCAGTCAGTTAAGCATCTGACTCTTGATCTCAGCTCAGGACTTGATATCAGGGTCATGAGTTCAAGACCCGTGTTTCACTACTCAAAATAAAATAATATAAAATGAACATAACTGAACATACTTTATAATGAACATATTTTATAATAAAATAAAACAAAATAAAGAAAAAGAAATAAAAAAGAAAATCCATATGGAATCTCAAGAACCCCCAAATAGCCAAAACAATCTTTAAAAAGAACAAAGTTGGAGGTCTCACATTTCCCAATTTCAAAATTTACTACAAAACCAGAATAATCGAAACAGTATGGTACTGGCATAAAGACAGATATATGGACCAATGGAACAAAAAGAGAGCCTAGACATAAACCCTCACAAATATAGCGAAATGATACTCGACAAGGGTGCCAAAACTACACAATGGGGATAGAAGAATCTCTTCAAACAGTGTTGGGAAAACTAGATATTCACATACAAAAGAAAGGGGGACCTATGTACAAAATTAACTCAAAACACATGAAGACCTAAATGTAAGACCTGAAAACTATAACTCTCAAAAGAAAACATGGGGGGGAGGGATCATGACACTGAATTTGATGGTGAATTCATGGATGTGACACTAAAAGCACAGGAAACAAAAGCAAAAATAGACAAAAGGGACAATATCAAACTTTGGAACTTTCACACAGCAAAAGAAATAATCAACAGAGTGGAAAAGCAACCTATGGAATGGGAGAGACTATTTGCAAAGCATATTTCTGATAAGGGATTAATATCTGGAATATATAAAGAACTCCTACAAGTCAAAACAAAAAACCAAGTAGCCCAATTTTAAAATGGACAAAGGATTTAAAAAGGTATTTCTTGAACAAGGATATAAAAATGGCCAACAAGCATACAAAACAGATGCTCAACATCACTAGTCATCAGGGAAATGTAAAATCAAAACCACAGTCAGATATCACTTTACACTTGTTAAATGGCCACTATCAAAAGGAAAAAAAACAGAAAGTAAGTGTTGGAAAGAATGTGGAGATGTTGGAACTCTTGTGCACTGCTATGAAACAGTACAGCCACTATGGTAAACAGTATGGA
This sequence comes from Ursus maritimus, assembly GCF_017311325.1. Classification (NCBI taxonomy): domain Eukaryota; kingdom Metazoa; phylum Chordata; class Mammalia; order Carnivora; family Ursidae; genus Ursus; species Ursus maritimus. The sequence continues at coordinate 22,874,917 of NW_024425563.1, read as the reverse complement.
AGTTCCTCAAAAAAATTAAAAACAAGAATTACCATACGATCCAGCATTCCACTTCTGGGTATATATCCAAAAGAACTGAAAACAGAATCTTGAAAAGGTATTTACATACCCACATACACTGCAGCATTATTCACAAAAATAGCCAAAAGTTGAAAACTCATATGTATACATGGCAATGGAATATTAGTCCTAAAAAATAAGGAAGTACCATTACATACTAAGACACGGGTAAACCTTGAGGACATTATGTTTTGTTTTGCCTTTTTTTTTTTTTTTTTTTTTTTGAGGACATCATGGTAAATGAAGTCAGTCACAAAAAGGCAAATACTGCATTATTTCACTTATATGAAGTATCTAAAGTAGTCAAACTCAGGGCTGGGATGAGGGTATGGCGGGATGTTTTTCAGCAGGTGTAGAATTTCAGTTATGTAGAATGGGGGGAGAGAGTTCAAGGGATCTCTTACACAACAATGTACACGTGGTTGACAATATTGTACTGTTCCCTTAGAAACTGCTGAGAGGATAAATTCATGTTATGTGTTTTTTGCCACAATAAAAAAAGTGAGGTACTGGCATTAAGACAGACACAAGACCAACAGAATTGAAAAGAGAATCCAGAAATAAATCCTTGCATACACAGTCAAATGATTTTCAACAAGGACAACAGAACCCTTATTTTACATCATACACAAAAATTAACCCCAGAAGGATCACAAACTAAATGTAAGATCTAAAACTATAAAACTCTTAGAAGAAGAAAACATTAAGGGAAAAGCTTCATGAATATTAGATTTGGCAATGATTCTTGCATCAAAAGAACATGGAACAAAGGTAAAAATAGATAAACTGGGCTGTATCAAAATTCAAAACTTCTACTTATCACCAAAGACTTGAGAAGTATAAAAAGGCCACCCACAGAATGGGAAAAGTATTTGCAAATGATAAATCTGATAATGGATTCATACCCAAAATGTTTAAAGAACTCCTATAACTCAACAACAAAAAAACCCTCAAACAATCCAACCAAAAAATGGGCAAAGGCCTGAACAGACATTTCTCCCAAAAGATATACAAATGGCCAATAAACACACAAAAATATGCTCAACATCAATAATCATTAGGGAAACGTGAAACAAAACCACAATGAGACAGCACTTCACTCTCATTAGGATAGCTACTATCAAGAAAACACAAAATACTGTTGAGGATGTAGAGAAACTGGAAAACTGCATTGCTGACGAGAATTGAAAATCATACAGTCACTATGGAAAACAGCATGGCGGTTCCTCAAAAAATTAAAAATAAAATTACCGTGTGATGCAGCAATCCTGCTTCTGAGTATATACCCAAAGTAGGAACTCAGATATTTATTTTTTTTTAAGATTTTATTTATTTATTTGACAGAGAGAGACAGCCAGCAAGAGAGGGAACACAAGCAGGGGGAGTGGGAGAGGAAGAAGCAGGCTCATAGCAGAGGAGCCTGATGTGGGGCTCGATCCCATAACGCCGGGATCACGCCCTGAGCCGAAGGCAGACGCTTAACGACTGAGCCACCCAGGCGCCCCAGGAACTCAGATATTTATACACCAATGTTCACAGCAGCATATTTCAAAATAGCCAAAAGCTGAAAACAACTCAAATGCTAACTGAAAGAAGAATGGATAAACAAAATGTGGTACATACATACAATGATTATTATTCAGCCTTAAGAAGGAAGTACCATTACATGCTATAACACGGATGAACCTTGAGAACATTACACTAAGTGAAATAAACCAGACACAAAAGGACAAATACTGTATGATTTCACTAATATGAAGTACCAAGAGTAGTCAAATTCATAGAAAACAAAGTTAGAATTTTGATTGCCAGGCACTGGAATTGAAGTGAGGAAAATGGGGAGAGTTACTGTTTGATGGGTACAGAGTTTCAGTTGAAGATGAAAAGTTCTGGAGGACTGTGGTGATGGTGGTACATGAATGTGAATGTATTTAGTGCCGCTAAATGTACACTTTAAAGTTGTTAAAATGGGGGCCCCTGGGTGGTGCAGTCGGTTGAGCAACCAATTCTTGGTTTCAGCTCAGGTCATCTCAAGGTCCTGGGATCGAGCCCCACACTGGGCTCTAAGCTCAGCAAGGAGTCTGCTAAAGTTTCTCTCCCCCTCTCCCTAAGCCCCTCCCCATGACCACATGCACATGCTCTCTCCCTCTCAAATAAATAAATCTTTAAAAATAAATAAGATAAAATAGTTTAAAACGGTAAATTTTGGGGCGCCTGGGTAGCTCAGTCGGTTAAGTGTCTGCCTTTGGCTCAGGTCATGATCCCGGGGTCCTGAAATCGAGCCCCCCCCCATGGGGTTCCCTGTTCATCCAGGAGCCTGCTTCTCCCTCTGCTCCTCTCCCCTGCTGTGCTCTCTCACTCTCTCTGTCAAATAAATAAATAAAATCTTTTAAAAATTAATTAATTTTAAAAATGGTAAATTCTATGTTACGTACATTTTACCACCAAAAGAAAGAAAGAAACACAGTTTAAAATCTGCTCAATCCCTTAAAGGGATTTGGTCCTATTATAAAGACCTGCAAGAAGCAAAAGAAATCATGTCAGGGGGAAAACATCATTTATCATCCCTTCGATTTTTCATAAACAATATACCCAATATCAAACAAAAGACTAAATAACAACAACAACAAAGAGAAAAGAAACAGACAACAGAAAATAATGTACCTAGATAATGGAATGAGGACTAACACAACTATGATGTCTTAACTGAAGTGAAAAAACTTAACTAAATCACCAATAATGAAACAAAGTTTTATACTATTCCTGATGTGTTTCACTGAAAACGAATTACCAACCATGTAGTGTTCCTCCAAAAAATGTTTTACCTGAATGAAATCATGAGAAAATGATGAGATAAATCCAAATACTGGGGCATATTAAATACAGAAAAAAATGGGCTTAGATTTTTTTTTTAATGTCACTATCTTAAAAGAAAAACAGAAATACCCTGAAAAATTAAGAAGACCAACTACAAACAATGCATTTCCCTTAAATGGATCCTGGATTAGGAAAAACAAAAAAAGTTAAAAGCTCCTGGAAAATCTGAATATAGGCCGTATATTAGATAATACCATATGTCAAAGTTAAATTTCTAGGGAGTAACAATGGTTTTAGTTTAGTTTAGAAAAATGTCCCAGTCCTTACAAGAAATATGTCAGTGTTTAGGGGTACAGCATTATAAGGTCTTCAATTTACTTCCAAAAGGTTAAAAAAATACAGTCAGAAAAGGACAGAAAGAGAAAGACAGAGAGAAGCAAATGAAACACTGTCAAATTGAGGCGAAGGGTATATCAGTGCTCACTCTACAGTTCTTTCAAGTTATGAACTTTTCAAAATAATCAGTTGGGAAAAAATTAAGTAGCTGATTAATATATTTAAGGGATTAGGAGACAAACTGGAGAACATCTATTAAGAAATATAATCCATAAGAAAGAATCAAATGGAAATTCTAAAACTGAAAAATATAGTAACCGAAATTAAGAACCAAATGGAAGGGTTAAAACTGCAAATCATACAATTGAAGAAAAGATTACTATGCTAGAAACAGATCAAAAGAAAATAAGACCGAAGCACAAAATCAAAAAAGACAGAAGGGAAAGAATGGGAAGAATCCAAGTGACATGTGGGACACACTGAAAAACTTTAACATACATATAATTGAAATTCTAGATGGAAAAGAAAAAAATTGGGCGGAAGCACTACAGATAATGGCTGAGAAATTTCCAAAGTGGTAAAAGACACCAACCCAAGACTTAAGAAGCTCTACAAACGCTAAGGACAGAAAAACCAGACCTAGGCACATCATAACAACACCGTTAAGAAGCCAAAAAGGAGGGGTGCCTGGGTGGCTCAGTTGTTAAGCGTCTGCCTTTGATTCAGGTCATGATCCCAGGGTTCTGGGATCGAGCCCTGCATTAGGCTCCCTGCTCCACTGGGAGCCTGCTTCTTCCTCTCCCACTCCCCCTGCTTGTGCTCCCTCTCTTGCTGGCTGTCTCTCTGTCAAATAAATAAATAAAATCTTAAAAAAAAAAAAAAAAGCCAAAAAGGAGGGGCACCTGCATAATGCAGTCGGTTAAATCTCCCAACTCCTGGTTTCAGCTCAGGTCATGATCTCCGCGTCATGAGATCAAGTCCTGCGTTGGGCTCCGCACTCAGTGTGGAATCTGGTTAAGACTCTCTCTGCACCCTCACCGCTGTACGCACACATGTGTGCATGCTCTCTCTCCCAAATAATAAATCTTAAAAAAAATTTTTAAGGGCCAAAGAGGAAAATCTAAAGGACAGAGAAAAGAGAAAAAACAACTCAAAACATATTACCTTTAAAAGAACAACAATTAGACTGATAGCTGGCTTGTCAACATTAACAATGGGAACCAGTATCTTCAACGTACTGAAAGAAAATAACTACCAATCGGTTATTTTATACCAACCCTTCCAAAATGCAGCAAAATTAAGACATTTTAAGACCATAAAGAAAGGGGTGCCTGGCTGACTCAGTTGGTAGACTATCTGATTCTTGATCTTGGGGTCATGAGTTCAAGCCACACATTGGGTCTAGTGCTTACTTCCTTACCTGCTTGTTTGCTTGATTTGCTTACTTACTTACTAACTAAATAACATAAATAAATAAATATATAAATAAATAAATAAATAAATAAATAAATAAAAGAATGCATGAATGAAAAATTTAAGAAATAATAATAAAAGAGAAGAAGACAGTTTATAACCAACATACCCAAAAAGAAGAAAATACTAAAGGGTATTCTTCATGGTAAAGGAAAATAATTCTGGATGGAAACATGGAAATAGGAAGAAATGAAGAGTAATGGAAAAGTTAAGTATGTGAGTAAATCTTTATGGACACTGACTATATATAGTAATATCATCTTGTGGGGTTTAAAACATGAATAAAAATATCTGAGAGGAGGGATGCCTGGGTGGCTCAATTGGTTAAGTGTCTGCCTTTGGCTCAGATCATGATCCCAGGATCCTGGGATCAAGTTCCACATCAGGCTCCTTGCTCGGCGGGGAACCTGCTTCTCCCTCTGCCTGCCGCTCCCCCTGCTTTTGTGTGTGTGTGTGTGTGTGTGTGTGCACTCTCTCTGACAATAAATAAATAAAATCTTTAAAAAATACCTGAGAGGAGTTCTATATCTAAGATCTACCAAGTCGGAATGAACACCGCTTTTGAGTTAACAATAAACAAAAGCAAATAAACTACAAAATAACTTCTTAAAATGCATCAGAAAGCTCAGGTCCCAGCATAATCAAGTAGACTGAAATCTAAAGACAGACCTCTAAGGCGACAGGAGGCAAGCACTGGCTCATCTGTGGCATAACAAGTGAGGAAAAGACACAGGGCACCACATAACCAAGTAATAAAAATTCTGCTAAAATTATGAACAAATTGATAAAAGCTGAGTATGGACTAGCATGAACATATAAAACCCCTGGGACTCCCAGACACAAGCGGACTTCACAACCACCTACAGGCTCCTCTCCACAGACCTCCCCCAGACACTCAGGACAAAGACTGGAGCTAGGGCAAAAGACCAGAGAAAACCTCCTTTGGTAGTAGGATCCTGGACAGGAACCCTCAACCGCACAGAAGGCACAAAAAGCTGACCAGCTCCTCTCCCTTCCTGAACAAAAGCCTCAAGCTGTGTGGGGGCAGCAAATCCTGTCACCCTCACCACACAGGCTAAGACCTATTGCTGTTACAGACTAACAGAAGTCTCCTTACACCGAGGGAATCCTGCACGAGACCTACCAGATGCAAGGCCAAGCAAGAATGCCACAGGAGAGCGAGGCCAGGATCACTGAGAAAGCCCCACCACTGAGAACGGCAGCACTGGAACTAAGACTATGGTAGACTGGGGCAAGAGAGAACATTCCTGGCCCCCTTTCCCCCACACAAATAACCACCAAACACATCATATTCAAACTCCTGAAACACAGAGATAAGAAGAAAATATTGGAGGCGGGAATCTTTTTACATTGGCTCTATTAACAGCTCAACCACAGAACTTTGTACTATAATTACCTAGGCCTTTGTTCATCTTTTCTAACAACTGTAACTATCTCTACATCTCACAAACTCCTTTGGCCTTATGAAGTACAAGTGTATTTTAAATTACTAAATATGAAGCAAAATCACAAGATACTATCATTTCCTAAGTCTGTAACACCTCTTTGCTTTTCCAGTCATGAAAAGCCCATCCTTCTACTACACAGCTAGATACTTAGGGATTGGGAATCAGCTCTAAGAACAGAATCCAAAATGGTTAGAGAGAGAAAGGGCAACAGAGAATAAGCAAATCAGGTCTTTACAGATAAAGAAAACAAAGGCCCTGAGAGGATGAGAGACATTTTTCATTCAGAATCCTCATTTGTAGAACTTCACATGCCTTACACAGATGGAGCCTTGGTTTTGTTTTATTTTAAATATATATTTTGTTTTAGCAGTGAGAAGAAGCTCAATAATTTCCTAGCTAAAATCTGAAGATTTAGACTTTTCAGAAAAATTTCAGTGAAGAGAACCTTAAAATCTCCCTAAAATGGGGATCTTCTGGAATGAGCTTACTTTAAAATATTACCAGTATTTCTGAAATAGGAAAAAAGTACTTAACTCCAAGCAACTAAATCACATATAAAACTTGTATCTTTTAATGCTCATTATATAGTTAACTAGGGTTTTTTTGTTTTTTAACTAAACTAAAATAGAGATGGCAGCTAATGAATTTCCTAGGATACTTCTTTGACAAACTGGTCGAAAAACTCCCAAATTGCTCTTTATGCAAATGTATCAGGTAGAACCAAAGTGAAAGAGCTGTCCTCTCATTTTAACCATCCTTATTTATCTCGATGCTGCCTCACCCACTGGTCAAATGCACCTCTCTTTTCAAATACTTGTCTTTTAGAGTAAGAATAAAATATAAGAGTGATCTCTAAAGAAACCTGGCAAACTTAAATATCACAGCTACTAAAGTAGACTGTCAATGAAAAATTACTTGGGATGACACGGCCAGTATGATATATTAAGGGGTCATAATTTATCACTTTATTTTGAATTCTAGGAGGGTTTAAGAATTGTTGACATCCAAAAACAAGTAATCTTATTTTGGTCACTGAATCATAAAGATAATGCAACCAAATCCTGGTACCCTAGACACTACAGTACACTGCTCATTGTACTTCCCCTCTGCTAAGCTGCAGAAAGAAGAAAAGGAAGGAAGGAAATGGGATTCTTGACAAGGAGAGAATAAAGCACTTACACTTCATAGGACTTTCTAGCCACAGATGCCAGGTGCTACCCACTGAAATCCAGGCTTGGACTAAGCTCCACATTTCTGAAAGGACCATCTCAACCGAAGCCTGGGGCTCAGAGTCAGCAGGAGGAAGCTGCAGCTCCCACCAGCAGCACATTTCAAAGAGGCTGCAACAAGAGAACATTTTCCATTTAAGCATCTAATTCCAGTCTTCCATTTCACAAAGCAGTAGCAGAACAGACCTTTATATCAGTCTTTTCAAAAGATATTTCCATGACTATGTGATGAATATGAAGCAGGCTATGGCCCAGCAATCCTTTCAGTAACTTACTCTAAGTCTTTCATTGTACTTCACAGCAGATCCTAAAAGTACTTGCCCTTTCCTTTTCTTTAATGGTGCTCCGTTGCTCCAAGATTCACTTCTACACTAACAGTTCTAAAACTGCCGAATCAACCTAAATCACTGAGCAGGCGGGCTGTCAACAATGCAAGCACACACCCAGATAGGAGCCTAAGGATTCATTAGCTGCCAAGAATGGGAAGCGGATTAAGGCTGCTAGTTAATCCTACAAAAAACTCCTCAAATTAAGCAGAATTACTTAAAATACTTCACTGAGGACAGAAGAGCTCTGGCAAATAGAAAATGAGGTTCTGGAAATACAAATATTTCAGTGAAATTTGAAAAGTAACATAAAAGTGTCAGGTTGCTGTACTTTTTTAAGCATTTCAATTAGTAAGTAATATATTTATTAAATACTTTTAAAGATTTACAGTGCATTGGGGGAGGAGACTAAGAGAGTGAAAAGAACAAAACAAAACCCCCCAAAAACTATCAGTCCAAGAACACAAAGCTTTAGACATATACCCTATAACAACGTGGTAAAGAGCTAGAAAACCAGAATTTCCCAAATCAAGAAAAAATCATTCCCATGAGACAGATTAAAAAAAAAAAAAAAGCCTAATTTACCTGAAACAGAGAAAGTAACTTTTTTTTTTTTTTTTTAAGATTTTATTTATTTATTTGACAGAGAGAGACAGCCAGCGAGAGAGGGAACACAAGCAGGGGGAGCGAGAGAGAAAGAAGCAGGCTCCTAGCGGGAGAGCCTGACGTGGGGCTCGATCCCAGAACTCCAGGATCACGCCCTGAGCCGAAGGCAAACGCTTAACGACTGAGCCACTCAGGCGCTCCCAGAGAAAGTAACTTTTTAAGTTGGTCAACTATCTTAAGCCTTTGTATCTAATCTTTTATGAGAATTTTCCAAACTTACGACAAGCTGCCAGGTCTGTCACGAGTTACTTGCTGATGATTCTCTTTGGAGGGAAAGAAAATGGTCTGAAGGAATATTAAGAAAAACATAACTATGGGGCCTAAAAGATAACCATTACTACCTAAAAATGGTATTTTTCAAAATAACTTGTTTTGTAAGATGGCTTGAAATGCAGAAACCATGATGAAATGAACTTAGCTAAAACGTTCACAGCAGTGGTAAGTAAACAGCTCCCATCTCCAGCAGCAGAGTATAAATGAAAAAGAGTCAAATAAAGTCCCCCCAGCAGGCTCCCATACCCATAGAATACCCTTGTGTGCATTAAATAACTTTTCTAGAAGTAAAAAGGCTCATTTATAGAGACAAATTCAGCCAACTTAAACATTTTCACAGCCATCTCCATAATAACTAAATAATTAAAAGGGAGATACTATTTCCCTTATGTGAAGGAAGAGATTCCTAGCTAAAAATAATTCTTTAAAGGATCACAAGCTATTCAAAGTCCACAAGAAATTTCCAAACACTCTTCAAGCCAACTTTCAGAAGACTGTAGCACCCATATGCACTGTTCTATCTTGATTTCAATGAAAGGAATCAGTAAGACCAAATAACAGCACTGAACCCTGTGGCCTCCTCAGTTTCTGATGAGATCCCCATGTTTCTGGGACAAGCATTTTCAAACAATCCTAAGTCCTAATGAACTCTGTCAAATGAAATTTGGCTCAAATTTGTGACTGTCAGTCACACATAATATGATACTGAGAAATTGTGCCAAAATATTTTCATGACAAGTGTAAAAAATCCCTATCCAAGTTTAAAATCCTCAATAACCGAAGTACGTGAATGTTAACCTCAAGAATGGCCCTGAAAAAAGATAAATAAATCTGGATCCATAAAATCAACTTTGTTTGGTAGTGACTGAAGCACGCATTCCTTGGTAATCACGTTGCTTGCTGTGGGCCTTACTAATTATACTAGGCAGTTCTATTTTAAAAGAAGAAAATACCAAGCTTGAAACCATTTGAAACAAAGCCGAGGTAAGTACTTCCTAAAAGTAAAAAATATAGAAAACTTATTTCTTTTAATCACTGGTCTCTATTCCTGCCCATCTGAGCCAAGTTTTATAACAACTCATACAAACCAGAAGAATGAGAATATTATCAGACATATTAAGCATATGTTAACACTGTGCTGAAGATTCAAGTTTTTCAATCTTATAGGAATGTGAAATGTCTAGCTTAAAGTATTGTAAAAAAAAAAAAAAGCACTGAAGTGTTAGAAAACTCTGAATCCTTATATAAAAAACATGTACATTTTCAGTTCTAATTCCAAGTATATTCTTTTGTTATGGGGCTACTTAAATAGTATTATACTATGGCTGAAACAGAAAACAATGAATACAGAGGAAAAACTGAAAAGAACTGTGCTATGGGCTTGAGAAAAAAAGAAGTAAAACACATAATGTAAACTCCATTAACAGAAAATTTCTTACCAAAAGAAAAAAAACACATGTATAATATTGTCATTTTGGAAACTCTACCAGAAAGGAAAATTAAGTCAGTATTTTTTTAAAAATTTTTAAAGATTTTATTTATTTATTTGACAGAGAGAGACAGCCAGCGAGAGGGAACACAAGCAGAGGGGAGTGGGAGAGGAAGAAGCAGGCTCCCAGCGCATCAGGGATCCCGATGCGGGGCTTGATCCCAGGACCCTGGGATCATGACCTGAGCCAAAGGCAGACGCTTAGAGAGTGAGCCACCCAGGCACCCCTAAGTCAGTATTTTTAAGAGTTCTGGATGCCAAACACTACAAAGCATTCCCCTTTAGCAGCACTATGAACTTCCAATAAAGAGAAATAAAGCTTCTATCTGAGACTTCACCTGTACAGCAGTAAAATACTCTCTGGTAGTATTTCAGTACCAGGGTACAAGCAAGAAAAATACAGGAGAGGTAATCCGAGCAATCTTGACTTCCCATGAATTAAATTTGTTTTTAAGTTCAACAGAGCTTAAAATTCTCTAAAATCTGGAAAACAGTATGGCGCTTCCTCAAAAAAACAAACAAACAAAAGCAGAATTACTGTATGACCAGTAATTCCCTTTCTGGATATATACTCAAAAGAACTGAAAGCAGGGACTCCAAAAGGTATTTGTATGCCCATGCTCATAACAGCATTATTTGCATTAGCCGAAAGGTAGAAGCAGCCTGAGTGTTCACTGACAGATGCGTGGATAAACAAAATGTGGTACATACATTATTATTCAGCCTTAAAAGAGGATGAAATACTGACAAATGATACACCATGGATGAACCCTGAGGACATTATGCTATGTGAATAAGCCAGTCCAAAAGTTCAAATACTGTATGATTCCATTTATATGAGGTACCTAGAGTAGTGAAATTCACAGAGATAGAAGCAGGCTGCTAGGGGCTGGGGGACGGGGAGGGAAAAATGGGGAGTTAACTACGTTTAATAGGTAGAGTTTCAGTTTTACAAGATGAGAAAGTTTGGAGATGGATGGTGGTGATGGATGTACAACAACATGAATGTACTTAAACCCGTTAATCGGTACACTTTAAAATGGTTAAATGGTGAATTTTATGTTATGTACATTTCACCGCAATTTTAAAAAAGGAATGAACATGAATGAACCTTAAAGACATATGCTAAGTGAAATAAACAAGACACAAAAGTACAAATAGTATATGATTCTACTTATATAAGGTACCTGGAATAGTCAAATTCATAGACAAAAAAGTAGAAAAAGTGCTGCCGGGGCTGGAGAGGAGAGGGAATGGAGAGTTATAATTTAATGGGTACAGAGTTTTAGTCCGGGAAGATGAAAAAGTTCTAGAGACCAGTGGTGGTGACGGCTACACAACAACATGAATGTTCTTAACGCCACTGAACTGTATACCTAAAAATGGTTATTTATGTTAAGAATATTTTACAATAAAAAAAAATCGATGCAATCTATTTTTCCATTTCCCTTACAGACATCAGTGCAACCAACATGAAAAAAAAAATGAAGAACTATGTGGAAAGTTTTGGAAGAAAACTGTATTATAATTAGAAAATGCAGCACTGCCCTGATAATTTTATATCCTGAATCGCACTACCAACTCTGGTCCAAGGGCTGGGAAGACAAGAAATAAATTAATCCAAACATGGATGAATGCCACCGGCTAACAGACTACCATGCCAACATAAATACCATCACAAATTCTCATTCATAGTCTCCAATGCACCAAAGACATGAATTGTCCATATCTGCACTAAGACTTGGAATGTGGCAAATAAGGAACAGATTTTAACTTTCATTTAATTTTAATTAATTAAAGTAGCCACAATAGCCATCTGGCTAATGGCTACCATATTAGATGATACAGCCAGATTCTTAAACTCTGGAATAAAGGTCTCTGGTTTGTATCGTTTATGTTTCCATTTTCCAGCAAACCAAGCCATACAGTATTCCTGTTCGTTGAATTAACTGATCCACAGAATTTGTAGATGAACACTTCTTTTTTCTAGAAGGCTGTCCTTTCAAAAGCATGTCATGTTTTAAGAGTCACTTACTGGAGGATAAAAGCATAAGCATAAAAAAAGCCCAGATTTTCAGACAAGTCAGGTCAATAACCGCAATTGCTAAAAGAAAAACCAAAGACCCTAGGTTTTTAGAACTAGGCTAAAGAACCAAGAAATTCCGGAGAGGAAGATTATTAAGAAAGAAATCTGAAGCTGAAATTCCATGACCCACGGCTTTCCTGACAGGATATTTAGAAGAAAATTCCCAAGGGTATGTGACAAACCAAACATGACAATGTCAACTTAGTCCATCAGAGCATGATTTCATATGACATATGCTTTTTATGATTTCATCATTCCTTTTCAGTTTCCAGACTTAACTATAAAATTTTTGAGCTAATCTCTGACCCACAGATTGTCTCTATAAAAGTAGTCTCCTTATAATCTAAGTTACAAACTTAGAACAAATGTGTAGCATAATTCATTAGCTGTATAAAGAGACAGTCTTTCCTTCTATAGCTTTCTACACTATCTACTCGTTTGGGTTACCAGAAGCGGACAAAGTATTCAGAACAGTTCACTGTTAGATAGGCTTCCTTTAAGATCTGTCTCAAAATAACCTGCTTTATTTTAAAACATTTTGGGTATCAGTGATACCCACCTATCACATAAATCAAAACCATGGCTGTAGGTTGCTTCCAAGAATTTTGTCAGAAAAAGTTTCGAGTAATGAATATAGATTCTTCGGCAAATGGCTGTTCTATATAAATATTAGAGAAAGAGAAAAGATGCTAACTCATAGCATGGACTAAACTGTATCTAAATTATATACCCTTAAACCAAATCTATTGTCACCAGGTCATCAGAGCTCTACTAAATGACGTTAAGATTAGTAAAGAGTGTTGGAGGGAAGTGATACATTTTTTTCAAAATGTATATTCTTCAAAATGGTTTTCAAACAAACCAAGCAAACTCGTTCCTTAACAACAAACTTGAAATTAAAACACTATGCCTGTTACTACACTAGAATAGACTTCTAGTCTGTACCTAGTGACTACTTTGAGAAAGCCTTTTTGAGTCAGAAAGTTCCTCTCCCTTCCTGTACCTAAGTCTTTCAAAGAATAAAATGAGGACAATATAAATTTATCTCACAATGGTTGTGTTTTTTTCCCCTAAAGGTTTTAATTATTTATTTGAAAAGAGTGAGAGAGAGCACAAGTGGGAGGGAGAGGGAGAAGCAGACTCCCTGCTGAGCAGGGAGCCCGACAAGGGACTTGATCCCAGGACCCTGAGATCATGACCTGAGCTGAAGGCAGGCACTTAACGGATTGAGCCACCCAGATGCCCCTCATAAAGGTTGCTTTTTTAAAAAAGGATGGAAAGACTGAAAACAGAACATCACAGAGGCTGCATAATATTATTTTCAGCTACCCGTGGGTATGGTAGAGAGAGGCAGCAAAAATAAATGAAATTCATAAAAACGAATTTGAGATATCCAACTATCCCTTCAGAGATGCCTACAAGTAACTATTCATTCAACACACATTTTTTTTAAGACTTTATTTATTTCTGAGAGAGAGAGAGCACAAGCAGGGGAAGGAGCAGTGGGAGAGGGACAAGCAGACTGAGCACAGAGCCTGATGTGAGGCCCTGAGATCATGACATGAGCAGAAACCAAGAGTCAAACACTTAACCCACTAAGCCGCTACCCAGGTACCCCTCAACACACATTTTTAAGAACCTGTGTGTCGGGCATCTTGATCACTGCTTTCTTAATAACCATTAAATTATTCCTTCAACTGTATCATATAAACAAATAAAATGACTCTACAGTCTAGGAGGGGGAACAAAACAGATTTTTGAAAAGGTAAAAAAAATTACAAATGCAGTTATGTAAAGTGCTCCAGGTGTTCAGTGGAGGCAGAAATGATTTTCATTTGAAGAGAATCAGTTAAGACTTCAAGGAGAAAGAACTTAGGCTGGGCTTTGAAAAGATGGGTTAGTTTCTTCATTTGAAGACTGGGAAAGAGTAAAAGCACAGAGGTATGAAAAAATTAAAGAAATAACAAAATTGGACAGAGGAAGCACTCCCTACCACCTCCACTCTCCCTCCCCACCATAACCATTTGCTTACTATGGGAAACACTACAGCTGTATGAATGCTGATGGGAAGGACCCAGTAGAGGGAGTCTGAAGATGCTACTGACAGACAGGATAACCAAAAGATCAAGGTGCCTAAGAATTCAGAAAAGGAGATGCAGAGCACCCAGACCTAAGAGGAGAAGGGAGACACGGTTGGCTACACCTATGCTGAAGTTTTACCAAATCAGAGGTGAAGGGCTGATGGTACAGTGTATTTAAGAAAATTACTAGAATGATAGATCTTGTAATCCAAATTAGACAGAAGTAAAGATAAGACCTAATGAAGAAACAATAGGAGCCAGTCAACTGAATACGGTTTTGATGAAATTCAAGAACTAATTCAGGGATTTGTTTAACACATTTGTTTGCTCACAGGTCTCTTCCAAAAATCCACTAAAATCGAAGTAAAGAGATTTTTAAAAATTGGGGGGGGGGGGAGTGCCAAAAAGGACAAAAAGAATGGAAACATGACTGATATCAACAAAACTGTGAAAATTAGAATGCTAATAGAGGAGTTAACGGTCTTAGCAGGTCTGAAAAAGTTGAAGGAAGGACAGGATGAGAAAGCGGAAGCCAAGGGTGCAAAATGATTCACTCTGCGAAATCCCAGTTACGCTCATGAATTTAAAGTACCAGGTACATCTGAAGGCAGAGGCACAGGAGGAACAAAAACACAAAGGAGTGGGTTCAAAATCTGTATAAGCAGTTACACTGAGACTTTCCTCCTGAGTGGCCAGGGTACTATCCTCCCACCATCACAGAAGACTCAAGATTTACTTTGGAAAGATTGACACAGAGGGACTCTGGACTGTTGGCCAAAAGACTCACCTAAGGACAAGAATACCATACTGAAATTAGATTAAATTAAAGCCTACAAATTAGTGGTAAGATCCATCCCCTGGTTCATTCTCTCACCTGCCACTGGCAGCCCCATTTATGTCCAGAAGATTGCTCTCAGGGGCGCCTGGGTGGCACAGCAGTTAGGCGTCTGCCTTCGGCTCAGGGCATGATCCCGGCGTTATGGGATCGAGCCCCACATCAGGCTCCTCCGCTATGAGCCTGCTTCTTCCTCTCCAACTCCCCCTGCTTGTGTTCCTTCTCTCGCTGGCTGTCTATCAAATAAATAAATAAAATCTTAAAAAAAAAAAAAAAAACAACCCCCCAGAAGATTGCTCTCAGGATAAAAGTGGTCCAAGAAAAAAAGACCAACAGAAATACGAGAAGGGGGGCGCCTGGGTGGCTCATGGGCGCCTGGGTGGCTCAGTTGTTAAACGTCTGCCTTCAGCTCAGGGCGTGATCCCGGCATTCTGGGATCAAGCCCCACATCGGGCTCCTCCGCTGGAAGCCTGCTTCTTCCTCTCCCACTCCCCCTGCTTGTGTTCCCTCTCTCGCTGGCTGTCTCTATCTCTGTCAAATAAATACATAAAATCTTTAAAAAAGAAAAAAAAAAATACGAGAAGGGGTAAAGGTTCCCTTCTCAACTAGCCATCAAATGGGGGAGCAATCCAAGAAAAGATCATGGGATCCAGGATTCAATGCATCTGACATAAGAAAGAGAATGTAATTCCCTAGGAGTGTTGAACAGAGACCCCAGGACAATAATTATTCAAGAAATCTAGAGAATAACAAGGTCAGATTGGAGAAGGAAGATGGAGAACTCTAGGGAGAGGTTTCCTTCTACCAAAAAAAATAGGAAAGAGATTACCAATCTGAACATACTAAGAGGATATTTATATACTCACAGAGAATTTTGAACAAATTAAAGATATACAGAAAATGAAGCAAATGTGAAAAAAAAAAAAAGAGAAAAAGGTAATGACTACCACCAGAAAAAAAAAGTTGCACAAAAAAGGAAAAATCACCACGTTATATATACTACGCGGCTCACAATGTATCTTGTGTGTATTTAACCAAAACTGATATAACTATGTTAGAGAGATGCAACAGAAGAAAAGGTGGAGGGAGCCCAAATCCTCATCTTTCATAGAAGAAAGTCTAAACATAACTGCTCTTTTACATCCTAGGCCTTCTTCTTGTAGTTTCCATTTTATAACTTTTTAAAGTTTTAAAAGTTTCTTTTAAAATATTTTAAGTTTAGGGATGCCTGGGTGGCTCAGTTGATTAAGTGTCTCTCTTCGGCTCAGGTCATGATCCCAGAGTCCTGGGATCAAGTCCCACATCCGGCTCCCTGCTCAGTGGGGAGCCTGCTTCTCCCTCTCCCTGCTGCTCTCCGTGCTTGTGTGCTGTCTCTCGTTTTCTCTCTCTCTGGCAAATAAATAAATAAAATCTTTAATAAATAAATAAACAAAATAAAATATTTTAAGTTTAAAAAATGTAACTATGTAATTTTTTTTTTTTTAATTGAGAGAGGGAGCGTGTGACTGAGAGGTTGAGGGGCTAGGAGAGAGAGAACCTTAAGCAGGCTCCACACCCAGGGCAGAGCCCCACACAGGGGCTGGATCTCATGACCCTGAGATCATGACTTGAGCCGAAATCAAGAGCCAGATGCTTAACCAACCGAGCCACCCAAGAGCCCCAGAATTTTTTAATTTTGATAGAAATTAAAATTATAGATTTCAAAAAACACCTACTATATGAGGTTACTTGAATCCTTAAGCCAGAAAACTGGAAGAGTGGGTTGTGATCAGAGTAGATATGTGAGTTAATGATGTGGGAGGCTGGTGACTTTTTTTTAAAGTAGGCTCCAAACCCAGAGTGGAGCCCCATGTGGAGCCCAACGTGGGTTTTTTTTTTTTTTTTTTTAAGATTTTATTTATTTATTTGACAGAGACAGAGACAGTCAGCGAGAGAAGGAACACAAGCAGGGGGAGTGGGAGAGGAAGAAGCAGGCTCATAGCTGAAGAGCCTGATGTGAGGCTCGATCCCGTAACACCGGGATCACGCCCTGAGCCGAAGGCAGCTGTGCCACCCAGGCGCCCCCCCAACGTGGGTTTTAAACTCATGACCCTGAGATAAAGACCTGACCTTAACCAACTGAGCCAGTCAGGCACCCCCTGCTTTTATTTTAAGTAAACTCTATACCAACATGGGTCTTCGACTCACGCCTGCAAGATAAAGAGCCATGTACTCTACCAACTGAGCCAGACAGGCACCCCAGGCTGGTGACTTTTAATATTGACAAGATTCAGGGTGTGACTGTGTGACCATGTGGCTGAGTTAGTGACTTGAGGGGATGGTGACTTTTTAGTAATGAAAAGCTCCAAGATGTGACAGTGTGACCATGTGGCTGAGAAAAGGAAGTAAAGGAATTAAGGGGCTGAAATGTCAGCTAAACTGTGAATCCTGATGCTGAAGTTGCCTAAAAATGATGTGGGAATGTGCTAGATGTTTTCCAGGTTCACTTTTCCACCCTTCCCTACTGCTCTTTGCCCCAGTATGCTGACCTATATGGACTGTATCAACAGGTTCTGGTGTCCCCTAGCTTTTGGTTGGGTTTGCCCAAAGAAGAATCCCAGGAGTTTAGGGGAAGAAGGTCAATATATTTATTCCTCCAGCCCCCACCCTGAAAAATCACCTCCTGATGATTGTGTCCCTTCAAATGAAAACTGCCACTCTTTTCAAGGCAGCATAACTCCACACTTTCCTTCAGAGTTCAAGTAACCACTCCCTCTCCTATTCCTTCCTGCCTATGGATGTTATCAACTTGGCTACAGGCTCCTACACTATCTCTTGTGGTACCACATTATACCAGCATTTTCATAAACAATACTTTTATAAAATAAACCCTCCTTGAATTATTCTATTACAAGTGTGCCATCTGTTCCTGTTGGGACCCTTACTGTAAGCAGTAATAATTGATGGAAGGTTGTAACAGAGAGTAGTGGAAAGTAAGAAGAGTGACTACCATTTAAATGACAATTACTAACATATTTTAAACTCTGGGTTCCTAGAACTTTTCTAAGCGCTTTACAAATATTAACTCACTGAGTCATCACAAATATGCTATGTGGCAAGAAGAGATTTTTGTCTGGTTCATTTCCATATACCAAAGCCTAGCACAGTTGCTGGTACATGGCAGGCACTCAAATATTAATTTAAAATACACACATAACCAAGTTTAGTAGGGAAGAGATGACTTTCAGTATGATGTATGAGATTTCTAACTCCCCCCAAAATAAACACTAAATAAGAGCATATGTGAATTATTTTCTTGTGTGGCCTACAGTGAGTCTTATTCCTTTATCTTTTCCCACGACGTTATCCAGAACTTGGGGTCCCCAAAATTTTAAACGTAACATCTAAAGCCAAAGTTGCAAAATTTTAAATAGTACGCACCTGCAGCCCAGAGGCTCATTTAAAAGGGCAGAGCACCTTTAAGTATCAGTTATTGGTTTTAAAAAAGAAAGGGGAAAGAG